>NC_072473.1:46031900-46344726 GCF_027574615.1 Eptesicus fuscus
TTGATTATGTATGTGTCAGGCTATATGCTAGATGATTTATATACCTCATCCACACCAATAATGACAGATACTATTACTATTATTATTGTTGTTGTTATTTTACACATGAGAAAACTCAGACTTCCGAAAGCTAAAACCTTTGGCCAGCCATGTGGTAATAAGTGACTCTAGTGCTGTTTCATTCCAAAGCTCATATTCAAAAATTGGTAACAGCATGAATTAATATTAGCAAAGTGTTTATTAAATAAATTATGATATACCTATATTAGGAAATACTGTACAGTTATAAAAACAGAGTGAGGACTTTATAGACTTAATGTGTAATAACATCCAACATATATATTTTGAAGCATAAAAGGCAAAATGGAGGATAATGTAAATTATAGGTTACCATTTGTGTTTTAAAAATAGAGTGTATACACACACACACGTACAATTGTTTGTACATATACTGACTATTTCCAAAAGGACACACCAGGTAACACTGATGGCCTATCCAGAGGGGATCAGTGTAGCTGGGAGAGAGACTTTTCACCATTGCACATCTTAAATTTTGACTAATATCAAATAAATAAAATTTCATTTATTTAAGTATAATACAATCTCTTTCCACAAAGTGATGCCTGGGCACAACACTCCACAGAGGCCTCACCGGTTTGGCTCAGTGGACAGAGCTTCCGTCCCGGGGTCCATTCTTGTAAAGGACACGAACCTCGGTTGCAGGCTCCTCCCCAGCCTGGGCCCTGGTCCAGGTGTGTGCAGTAGACAACCAATTGATGTGTTTGTCTCACATCAATATTTCTCTCTGTCTTTCCCTCTCTCACTCTCTCTAAATAAATAAATAAATAAATAAATAAATAAATAAATAAATAGATAAATAGATAAATAGATAAATAAATAAAATCAATGGAAAAATATCCTTGGGTGAGGATTTAAAAAAAAAAGTTCTGGGAGAGATAAAGTGGTCAGTATGCTAGTGATTGAATTGGGGAACTCCCAGGGTGCCAGAAGCCCCATCCCTTGCACCCATTTCCCAAAACCCCAGTTGTTCCTCTAATTGAGCAACCTTCACTATAATCATCTTTCCATAATGCTGATTGAGGTCACATCTCTTCAAATATAATACCAGAAGGGATAGGATCAGATGTTCTCTAAAATGCCTTCCAGCTCAGACATTTAAAACACTGAAAATCAAGATGGCAAGTCCTAGTATATCTGAAATCTTAGTCTCAAAGGTCTTGGGGATTTTGATTTGTTGTTTGTAACAAAGAAGAGAAACATTTACATTCTGATTTGCCTCTTAGATGGTCTTAATAAGGGCTCCCTAAGTTGTCACTAAAATGTTTGCTCAAAACTCCCGTTGCATTCCTTCTTTAGGCCTCTGGCCTTCTGTGGCCTATGTTCTCCAGGACTATCTTGTTTAGAACACAAGGAAATTGGTCCATTCCAAAACTGAATACAAATAAGCAAGGCCCCTTCTTATGTTTAAAGTTCCCTGGTCCAGATCTTCTGACCCTAAATATCCCTTTCCTTCTTCCTCACTACCTTCAGGAGAACAGAGGCTCTGTGAGAGACCCCAGGAGGAAGTGACACCATAACTCCACCCAGCATCCACCTCCAATTCCTAGCAATTCGTACTAAAAACTTCAGGCCTTGACTCAGAGAGATTTGTGAGCTCCTGCCACATTCCTTGTTTCCTTGAATGTATATGGCCTGGAATTTGGTCCCTCCTCTCCCTGCACTCTTAGAAAACTGAGGAAAAATAACAAAAAGAACACAGCCAGTCCTTAGCTACAGTATAGAAGAATACAGAAGAATGCAGAGTAGAGATGGGGATGGAATGGGGTGGGGAGGTAGAAGGTAGGGAGGAGGGGCTAACTCCTCATCCAGGCACATGTAGAGAAAGGTATAGCTACTAAATTTCTAGGGGCTTAGTAAGGTTACTGGATAATAACAACAACAACAACATCACCTCCTTCCCAATTATAAAGGTCTTTCACCTACACAATCTCATTTGACCTTCATAGTTCTAAAAAACTAAATACTATTAAGCTCATTGTGCAGATGAGAACACTGAAGCATTGAAAGCTGATATGACTTATTCAGGGCAAAACAACTAAGAAGAGACAGTTTCTCTGGCCATTTTTGGATCCAAAGTTCATGACTCTGGGTAGAGGAAGATGACATGACTGTTGGACTTCTGTTTGATAAATTCTTTCTTGGTCATGTCTTTTTATCCCTTAGTCATAGAATACTCTGAGGCTACAGGAATGAAAAAACTCTGCAGCAGTCCCCCTTGGTAGCTACTCCCTCCATCTTCACTATGCATTAAGAAATATCCAAAAGTAGGAATTCTGGACTCAGACTCTATGGGTTCAAATCCTGGCTCAGCCATTATTAGCTATATAAGCATAAGCAAGTTAACTTCTGTGCTGTCTCTTTATATAGGAAATGGTGAAAATAATGGTACCTACCTCTTAGGGTTGTTCAGAATTAAAATAAGTTGGTACATGTAAAGTGGCACAGAGTTAATTGTTAAATGCTAAATAAGTGTTAGCTATTGTTATTATTATTATTATTACTATTACGAGGCCTGGTGCACAAAATTTGTGCACTGGGGCAGGGGGAGGGGTGTCCCTCAGCCCAGCCTGCACTCCAATCTGGGGCCCCTCGAGGGATGTCCAACTGGGATTGGGCCTAAACGGGCAGTCGGACATCCTTCTCACAATCCAGAACTGCTGGCTCCCAACTGCTCGCCTGCCTGCCTGCCTGATTGTCCCTAACCGCTTCTGCCTGCCAGCCTGATCACCCCCTAACCACTCCCCTGCCAGCCTGGTTGCCCCTAACTGCCCTCCCCTGCAGGCCTGGTCACCTCTAACTGCCCTCCACTGCCAGCCTGGTCTCCCCTAACTGCCCTCCCCTGCTGGCCCAGTCACCCCTAAATGCCCTCCTTTGCCAGCCTGGTCGCCCCTAAGTGCCCTCCCTTGCCAGCCTGGTTGCCCCTAACTGCCCTCCCCTGCAGGCCTGATTGCCCCCAACTGCTCTCCCTTGCAAGCCTGGTTCCTCCCAACTGCCCTCCCCTGCTGGCCATCTTGTGGTGGCCATCTTATGTCCACATGGGGTGGCCATCTTTGACCTAATGGGGGCGGCCATCTTGTGTGTTGGAGTGATGGTCAATTTGCATATTACCTCTTTATTCTATAGGATTATTATTACTAGTGACCCAGTGTATAGATTAGTGCACATTGAAAGGAAATTAATTAGAAGGTGGCCAGAGGGGCAGGACTGGGTGAGATGGGCCACACATGCCCTGGAGACAACCTTCTGTGGTCCCTCCCCAGCTGGTCGCATCTGGGGTGGTGCCATGGCTTGAAGGGTGTCTGCAGAGTGAGTGGGGTTCCTCTGGCAGGTGGGGTCCCTTGACCTGGCCTGTGGGGATCAAGCCAAAACCAGCTCTCCGAAATCCCCCGAGGGGTCCCGGAGTGCGAGAGGGCACTCTGCAAAGTTGCTGTTGTACAGGGTGTGGAATGCAAACGCAAGTGTGCAGTAAACCAGATTCGGGGCCAACAGTGCCCCAGCAACAACATAACCCACAGCCGAAGGTGAAATCGTATGGCCCCTCAAGGAATTGGGCTCCCTCCTCTCTGGTTTTGGGGTGTGTTGCCCAAGAACCGCCGCTGCCCAGTCACTGCAGCTTGGCAGCTCCTGCATTGAGCCTCTGCCCCCTGATGGTCAGTGTGTGTCATAGCTACTGGTCAGATGGACACTTAGCATATTAGCCTTTTATATATATAGACTAGAGGCCCGATGCATGAACATTCATGCAAGAATGGGCCTTCCTTCCCCTGGCTGCCAGCACTGCCTTCGCTCTGGCCCGGAGCCACCTTTCCACCTTCCCACACTGCCCAGAGGCCCGGAGTGGCTGGGGAGGTGCTGAATGCCTGCGTCCCACCCCCGGCCACTCAGCGCCTGTGTATGCAAATTAACCTACCATCTTTGTTGGGTTAATTTGCATACTCACGCCTGATTGGCTGATGGGTATTGTGAAGGTATGGTCAATTTGCATCTCTCTCTTTTATTAGTGTAGATACTTAACATAAGTAAATGTTTAAAAAATCACATTGTAGAATGCAGCAGAGCAGTTATCACTAGGATGTGTGTTTTTTATTTTTTTAAATAAGTCTTTATTGTTCATATTATTACAGTTGTTCCTCTTTTTTCTCCCTATAGTTCCCCTCCACCCAGTTCCCACCCACCCCATGCCCTTACCCTCCCCATTGGCCTCCTCCATAGGTGTTCAATTTTTGTCCAGTCTCTTCCCGCACCCCCACACCCACGTCCCCCCGAGAATTGTCAGTCCACTCCCTTTCTATGCCCCTAATTCTATTATATTCATCAGTTTATTCTGTTCATATTTTTTATTCACTCGATTTTTAGATTCACTTGTTGATAGATATGTATTTGTTGTCACTTTGTTGTTCATAATTTTTATCTTTACCTTTTTCTTCTTCTTCCTCTTCTTAAAGAATACCCTTCAGCATTTCATATAATACTGGTTTGGCGGTGATGAACTCCTTCAGCTTGTTCTTATCTGTGAAGCTCTTTATCTGACCTTCAATTCTAAATGATAGCTTTGCTGGGTAGAGTAATCTTGGTTGTAGGTTCTTGCTTTCATCACTTTGAATATTTCTTGCCACTCCCTTCTGGCCTGCATAGTTTCTGTTGAGAAATCAGCTGACAGTTGTATGGGTACTCCCTTGTAAGTAACTAACTGTTTTTCTATTGCTGCTTTTAATATTTTCTCTTTGTCTTTTGCCCTTGGCATTTTAATTATGATGTGTCTTGGTGTGGTCCTCTTTGGATTCCTCTTGTTTGGAGTTCTCTGCACTTCCTGGACTTGTAAGTCTATTTCTTTCACCAGTAGGGGAAGTGTTCTGTCATTATTTCTTCAAATAGGTTTTCAATATCTTGCTCTGTCTCTTCTTCTGGCACCCCCATAATTCAGATGTTGGTACACTTGAAGTTGTCCCAAAGGCTTCTCACACTATCTTCATATTTTTGGATTCTTTTTGCTTTTCCAGTTGGGTGTTTTTTGCTTCTTCGTATTTCAAATCTTTGACTTGATTCTTGGGATTCTCTAGTTTGCTGTTGGATCTTTGTATATTATTCTTTATTTCAGTCAGTGTATGTTTAATCTCTAATTTGTCCTTTTTCATATCCTTGAGGGTCTCACTAAATTTCTCAGAGGTTTCTATAAGATTCTTAAGTAACCTTATAACCGTGGTTTTGAACGCTATATCCAGTAGTTTGCTTTCCTCCATTTCTTTCATTTGTGACCTGTTTCTTTGTCTCTGCACTTTGGCTGCTTCCCTGTGTTGATAGTGTGGCTTTGTGTGCTAGGTGTCCTATAGGGCCCAGTGGCTCAGCCTGCCCAGTCACCTGAGGTGGACGCTCTTGTTGCACCCCTTTGTGGCCTGTGTGCACAGTTTTGTTGTAGTTAAGCCTTGATTACTGTTGGTATCACTGGGTGGAATTGACCTCCAGACCAATTGGCTGTGAGGACCAGTTGTGTCTACAATGGGAGAACTGCTGTGCTGGAAACAACCTTATGGGGCAGGACTTGCTTCAGTGGGGCTTTGGTGTTCACTGAGTCTGCCCCATGAGTGTGTCTCTTATGGATCTGAAGAGCTGTAATCTGGTGTGGTCTCACTTTGACCACTGGGTGCACTGCCTCTTGGATCTCCAAGGAGGTGCAATGTCAACCCCTGTCTGAGGCCACCCAGCAGGAGCTACAGAGAGGTCTGCAGATTCCTTGTCTTAGTTTGGGGTTAGGAGGTGCCCAGATGAGGCACAGCTGTGAAGCAATGCAGGCTGTTGATGAGCCTTAGGCCTTCTTTTGGAAGTTCTAGAGTTCTTTGACCCAGCTGCAGTTTGTTAGGTTGGGTTGCAAAAGGCCCGGCCATTTATATGCAAATGCCTCTGCGTATAGCTTGGGTGGGATGTGGTCTCAGGGAATCACAGGGTGATGCAAACAGCAATGGTTGCCTGTTGGCCCTGCCCTGGATAGGTCCCTGGGTCTCTGTGTCCCATGGCCCTGTGCAGGAACAATGAACGCTGCGACCATCTCTGAGAGAAAGCCACCCTCATATTCCGCCGATGCCAGATAGTCCAGTTTCTCCCCGTATGAGTCTGGGTCCCCAGAGTCTCGCCCGGTACTGGAATTCAGAGCAGTCAGGAGTTTGTATCTCTCTCCTCATTGAAAAAGACCACATCGTACCCAGTTGCCAGCCCATTTTGGGGCACGCCTCCATACCTTTGCTATTCTGCACCTCTGCACCTCCTACCAGTCTAGATGCGCTTTTCTCTTTCCTTCTTGTTGTAGAAATTCCACTCAGCCAACCTTCCCGTGGTTCTGGATGATATCCCTTTTTTCTTTTAGTTGTAGTTTTGATGTGGTTATGTGAGATAGCAAGTTCATGTGCTTACCTTTGCTGCCATCTTGGTTCCTCCATCTAGGATGTGTGCTTTGCATCTTTTCCCCAGTAGCAGGGAAGGGTTATAGAAAGTCATCTCCATACTTCTATTCAGTCCCCTTGGGATTAGTGCCAACCCCACATGAGGGGCAAGCATGGGAAACAGAAGAGTTTCTTCTTTGTGATAAGCTCAGTGACCTGAACAAGTGACTGAACCTGTGACCTCAGTCTCATAGATACCAAGTTCTAAGCAACCATGCTAATTGACCCAGACAGACATCACACAGCTATACACACTTATTCACAGGTCTGGAAACATGGGTGCATGCACATACCCTTTCAACCTGGGTAAGAGAATGTGCAGGCAAATCCACAAGATAAGTTTGGCAAAGAGACTGGTAGAGACTTCTTGTTCAGTGACAGTTCCCTTCAGCTGCATAGAACCAGAGAAGCAACTAACCTGAGAACTTCACTTTCCCACTCTCCATCCCCACTGAAGGCACTTTTGACTCTAATTAGGACTTGAGCATCCACCTCCACCCTTCTTCAACTTCTTTAACATCAATTCTGCATTTTTTATAAGAAGAGAGATGATAGTGGCTCAAATAAAATGAAAACTTCTATTTTTATCCAGAATTCCTGAAGCTACTGAAACCCAGTCTGAACTCTCTGGAGGTACAGTTGGCCTAGGAGATGAGGAATAATGAGAGTGAATATTTGAAGAGAAAGGTGTACAACTGACCAGGATATTTTATAATACTATTGGATAATACCTACTACAATACTATCTCCTTGGCTGGGGCCCTGGGGCTATGGAAAGAAAAGGTGTGAAAAATAGAAAAAGGGTTTCATAGCAGCTATCTTACTGCAAAAATCCAGATGTGATGGCTTCCACACTCTTGAGTGCCCCATAGAAAGTCATCCTTCCCCCAGAAAGTGGAGAATAAGACAGAGGAGAAAGGAGAAAATTAAAGAAATGGCTCTGTGAGATATGTAGGATTGGGCCTGAGATCCAGTCTGGAGTTGGGCCTGTGCAACATCCAGAACCCCAGTTGTTCCTCTAATTGAGCAAGGGAAGGAAAAAGACAAGGGAACAATACTGGGAGGAAGGGAAGTGCCATATCTAGCAAATGTGATACAAATGCACCATGAAAGCAGGAGGAGCCAAGAAAATATGTGGTTTGCTCAGAACAAAAGACTTACACAGAATGAAACTGAAGGGATGGAAAAAAATTTTTCCAGGCAAATGGAAATGAAAAAAAGCTGGGGTAGCAACACTCATATCTGACGAAATGGACTTCAAAGTGAAGGACATAACAAGAGACAATGAAGGACACTTCATAATACTAAAAGGATTGATACAACAAAAGGATATAATTCTGGTTAACATATGCACGCAACACAGGAGCATTTAAATGTATATATATATATATATATATATATATATATATATATATATATATATCTTGGAGTATTTGAAGGGAGAGATGGACAGCAATACAATCATAGTAGGAGACTTTAACACCCCACTGACATCACTGGATAGATGGAGACAAAAAATCAACAAGGAAACAGCAATCCTAAAGAACATACTCCATCAGAGGTAATCGATTGACATTTACAGAACATTTCACCCCAGAGCTCCAGAATATGTATTCTTCTCAAGTACACATGAAACATATTCAAAGATAGACAATTTGTTAAAACACAGTCTAAGTCACTACAAATTCAAGAAGATGGAAATCATATCAAACATCTTGGATCACAATGGCATGAAACTTGAAATAAGCTACAATAAAAACACTCAAAAATATTCAAATACATGGAGGCTAAAGAGCATGTTATTAAACAATAAATGCTTATCAACAAGATCAAGAAAGAAATAAAAAATTTTCCTGGAAACAAATGAAAATGAACACACAACAACCCAAAATATATGGGACACAGTGAAAGCAGTCCTGAGAGGGAAGTTTATAGCACTATAGGCCTACCTCAAGAAACAAGAAAAACTTCTAATAGACTATTTAACTGTACAACTTGAAGAATTAGAAATAGAATAGCAAGAAAAGCCCAAAGTACAAGGAAGGAGTTAATAAGGATCAGAGCAGAAATAAATGACATAGAGACCCCCCAAAAAAGATACAAAAGATCAATAAAGCCAAGAGCTGATTCTTTGAAAAGATAAACAAGATTGATGGACCTTTAGTCAGACTCATCAAGAAACAAAGAAAGAGGACCCAAATAAACAAAATCAGAAACGACAAGGGCAAAATAACAACTGACCCTACAGAAATACAAAGGATTGTTTAAAAATACTATGAACAACTATATTCCAACAGGCTGGACAACCGGGATGAAAAGGACATATTCCTAGAAAAATACAATCTTCCAAAACTCAATCAGGAATAATAAGAAAACCTGAATAGGCCAATAACTACTGATAAGATAGGAGAAGTAATAAAAAAACAACTCACAGCAAACAAAATCCCTGGTCTGGACGGTTTCACAGGGGAGTTTTACCAAACATTCAAAAAGAACTAACACCTATACTCCTCAAACCATTCCAAAAATTGCAAGAGAAAGGAATAATTCCAAGCTCTTTTTATGAAGTTAGCATTAGTCTAATTCCAAAACCAGATAAAGATACCACAAAGTAAGAGAATTACAAGCCAAAATCCCTGATGAACACAGATACTAAAACCCTAAAAAATATTAGCAAATCAAATCTAGCAATGCATTAAAAGTATCAGATACCATGACCAAGTGGGATTTATTCTGAGGATGCAAGGCTGGTACAATATTCACAAATCAATAATTGTGATACATCACATAAAAAAATGGAAGACAAAAAAATCACATGATCATATCAATTGATGCTGAAAAAGCATTAGACAAAAGCCAGCATGCTTGTTTTCATAAAAATTCTCAGTAAAGTGGGAATAGAGGGATCATACCTCAACATAATAAAGGCCATATATGACAAACCTATATCCAACATCATAGTCAATGGACAAAAACTAAAACCATTTCCATTAAGAACAGGAATAAGACAGGGATGTCCACTTTCACCACTCTTATTCAACACTAGAGGCCCAGTGCATGAAAACTGTGCATGGGTAGGGTCAGGGCCGATCGGTACCTTCTGGCTGCCGGACGGGGCCTCCCTTCCCCAGCTGCTGGCTGCTGGCTGGGGCCTTCCTTCATTTTTCACTGCCCCCCGGTGGTCAGCACACATCATAGCGAGTGATAGAACTCCCGGTCGAACTCCTGTGGGTATACTTTGCATATACACCTTTTATATATAGATAGATAGTACTGGAAGTCCTAGTCACAACAATCAGACAAGAAGAAGAAATAAAAGGCATCCAAATTGGAAAACGAAAGTAGAACTGTCATTATTCACAGATGACATGATATTATACATAGAAAACCCTAAAGACTCCACCAAAAACTACTATATTTAATGAATGAATTTGGCAACATAGTAGGATACAAAATTAACAACCATAAATCTATGGCACTTTTGTACACCAATAATGAACTCTCAGAAAGAGGAACTTTTACCACTGCAAAAAAAAAAAAATTAAGATACTTAGGAATAAACTTAACCAAGGAGGTAAAAGACCTGTACTGGAAAAACTACAGGATATTCCAAAAAAAGAGAGAGATAGAAGAAGATATAAACAAGTAGAAGAATATGCCAAGTTCATGGATTGGTAGAATCAACATCATTAAAATATCCATACTACCCAAAGCAATCTACTGATTCAATGCAATCCCTATTAAAACACCAATGATATATTTCACAGATCTAGAACAAATACTCCAAAAATTTATATGGAACAAACAAAAAGACCCTGAATAGCCATAGCAATCTTGAGAAAGAAGAACAAAGTTGGAGGCATCACAGGACCAGATATCAAGTTATACTACAAAGACTCTATAAACAAAACAGCATAGTACACAAGAACAGGCATATAGATCAATGGGACAGAACAGAGAACCCAGAAATTTATCCAAGACATTATGCTCAATTAATGTTTGACAAAGGAGGCAAGAGCATACAATGGAATAAAGACAGTCTCTTCAAAAAACGGTGTTGGGAAAATTGGACAGATATATGCAAAAAATGATACTAGATCACCAACTTACACCATACACAAGAATAAACTCAAAATGATAAATAACTTAAATGTAAGTCGTGAAACCATAAAAATTTTAGAAGAAACTATAGGCAGCAAAATCTCACCATCTCTTGTTGCAATATGTTTACGGATACATCTCCTAGGGCAAATGAAACGAAGAAGAAAATTTAAAAATGGGGACTACATCAAAATAGAAAGCTTCTGCACAGCAAAAGAAACCATCAACAAAATGAAAAGAGAGCCTCCTGCATGGGAGAACATATTTGCCAATGATACATCTGAAAAGGGGTTAATTTCCAAAATATATAAGGAACTCATACAACTTAACAAAAGGAAAACAAATAATCCAATTTAAAAATGGACAAAGGACCTAAATAGACACTTCTTCAAAGTGGACATACAAAAGGCCAAGAGACATATGAAAAAATGCTCAAAGTCACTAATCATCTGAGAGATGCAAATTAAAACAACAATTAGGTATCACCTCACATCAGTCAAAATGGCTATCATCAACAAATGACAAGTGTTGGTGAGGATGTGGAGAAACTGCTGGTGGGAATGCAGACTGGTGCAGCCCATGTGGAAAACAGTATGGAGTTTCCTCAAAAAATTAAAAATGGAACTCCCATTTGACCCAGTGATCCTACTTAATAGGAAGATATCCTAAGAAATCTGAAACACTATGTTTATAACAGCACAATTTGCAATAGCCCAAGTGCCCTTCAGCAGATGAGTGGATAAGAAAGCTGTGGTACATTTACACAGTAGAATACTAAATGGCTTTAAAAACAAAGGAACTCTTACCTTTTGCAATAGCATGGATGGACCTGGAGAGTATTATGCTAGTCAAAATAAGCAAGTCAGTGATAGATTTCAGATGATCTCACTCATATGTGGAATCTAATGACCAAAATAAACTGATGAATAAAATAGATACAGAGACATAGAAGCATGGAACAGACTGATGAATTTCAGAGGGAAGGTGGGGGTGGATAAGGTGGGGAGAGATTAACCAGGGAACTTATATGCATATATGCATAGCCCATGGACACAGACAATAGTGTGGTGAATGTCTAAGAGTGGTGGGTGTGGGGTGGAGGGGGTCAATGGGAAAAAACAAAGGGGACATCTGTAATACTTTCAACAATAAATATAAATTTAAAAAATAATATGTGTTTGGGACCGCCGATTTCATCTCTTCTCTTACAAACCCCAGAAACTGGAACAAAGGTTATTAATAAAACCTTTTCTCTAAGGTTTTACTAATAAAGGCTTTATCTAAGGTTTACTCATTCAGTTCCAGGTGAAATAGATATTTTCAAGACAGGAAATCCCATTCCATCTTTCACACAATATGAAAAGAGTAAATGACTCTTTCTTTTCAAAATTTAAAATTCAAAAGATGCTGATGGAAAAAGCAGCACACATTTCTGGGAAACTGGTCTGCTCAAAAGGTAGAGATAGCATCCTTTACATATTTCTGCAAATGTTGACAGTTCAGCTGCTTGTTTACTCTTCATGACACTGGAGGAAAAATTCCAATGACATGCAAGTATAAATTCAAGGAAAAGGAGAGAGGGCTCTGTGCTTGCTATTTCAGTACCAAGTCTCAGCTAGGCCCTATAATGAAGCTGAAGTTGACCAGAGATTGTGGATACCCAAGAGGGACTTCTCTATGACCACAAGAGGCAGATAGCCTTCCCACACCCACCACAATGGGATGCAGCAGCAGTCCTGAGCCAGTAATAAAGATGCCCTATCTGAAGCCCCCTGAAGGAAACCAATGTATCACACTTAGGAATCTTGGCTTACTTTTCTATCTTGAAGTAACAGCAAACTAAGGTCATAGTAGCCATGAATTTCTGATAAACAAGAATGAGATCTGGGAAATTAAGCTTCAGGAGAGGGGTTGAAAGTGAGGCTTAAGGGAAAGTTTGCAGTGTAATGCTTTTTAGGAATACACTCAAATTCTAGGAAAAAGCAGCATACAGACCCACTCTAAGGGAATCCTCTTACAGGCCCAGTTATGTGCTGAGCAGAGCATTCTGGAAGAAGCAGTTGTACATCCAGAGTTGCCTTTGGGTATTGGGTAAAGTAGGAGTGGGTCTTTTCAACTACATCAGTACACATGAACAGCATCATAGTCTTTACACACAACCTGATCAAATGATATCTATATGGCTTTTCATTGCTTTTCCAATCACCTCTCAACCCATCTGCACTCTAATTCAGGCAGATTAATAAATTACATTTGTCTGAATGAGTAAAAATTAATGCCAGGTGAATGTAAAGAATAAAATATCACAAAATTTTAGAAAGCTAGAAAGGCAGAACTAGAAATTTCTAGTCTAACCCTCTCATTTAATAGACAGATAAACTGAGGTACAGAGAAGTAAAGTGCTCAAAATCACAGAGCAAGTCAGGAACTCAAGTCATCTAACTTAGTCACTGCCTAGCTAGTATTACTGAGATTAACAGTCCATATCTAGACTTAGAATGATGATTTGAGGCTACTAGACCGTGAGTGAACCGAGTCAATCCTCAACCAGCTACACCAACTCAATCAAGTATCTTCCCTGGTTGATGTCCAAATAGCCCAAATTCTCCTCCTCATCCCTTCCAGTATGAGTCAAGGTCTCAGTTTGGGACCCAGTTTGGTTGGAGATAAGGCAGAGAGGATTGATTTGAAAGATGCCTGGCCAATGAAAGATGCCTGTGACCTGAAGCTCCATAGTAGGCACTGAGCTGACCTGATTTAGCTTCTCTGGACAGTAGGCAAAAGTTTTCAGTCAAAGGCAAGGCATTGGCAGGTTTGCTCAAAAGGTACCTGGCTGCCAGAGTCAGCATTTAGTGGTCAGCCCAGTGAGACACTGAACTAAGCAATCAAAGCCTCTAAGATGAGGAAGAGCCTAATGTTCCACTGGCCTCACCCATCCTTGGGACTTTGCCCCAAAGTCAGAGTGTACCATTTTCCCTTGCCTAGAAAATTCTATCTTCAGAGTATCCCATGAGCCTGATTTATCTTGTGCCCAACCTTCCTGATCATTGTCCCTGCTCCTGGGTGGTGAGAGCCCTAGCCATACTTTTTCCATCTGAGAGCCTGCAAAGACCATACTTATAAACTACCCAATAAAATTCCTCCCATCATATTTTATGGCTTAGTGTTAGACTAGCAGTAGAGGTAGAAAGTGCAGGGTAATGGGTTTACTCTGGGCACATTAAAAAAGACCTAGGTTTGGAGCCAATGTTCACACTCTGGCTTGTTCTGCTTTGTCCCCTTGACCCTCAACTCTAACCCTGCCCCAGCTCTAACTTACTTAGTTTCAATAATGAGCTGAGACCTGCAACCAATGCCACCTAGCTTCTCTTTTCTTCAAAAGGCTCCCCTCTAATCCCAGAAAGCCACATTATAAT
This sequence comes from Eptesicus fuscus, assembly GCF_027574615.1. Lineage (NCBI taxonomy): Eukaryota > Metazoa > Chordata > Mammalia > Chiroptera > Vespertilionidae > Eptesicus > Eptesicus fuscus. Next base: position 46,045,933 of record NC_072473.1, read on the forward strand.
TTCCATCAAATTGCCTGGTTGCTCCTGTACTGTCTGCTGCTTGGTCTGGGTTGAGGGACTCCCAAATTTCCCACAAGCTCTGCAAAAAGAATAGGCTCATTTCTCTCCTGATCTTTTTCTTTTTTTCCTAAATCAGACCTTGGTTACTAGCATCCATTTCAGAAACTTTTGCCTGCCATTCTTCCCAAGCCTAAGATGCAAGGAAAATTAGCTTCCCTTTCAAAACAAGTGAAGAGAAGGGACAAAAATATATTGATAGTGCCACTACACAACTGTACACTTTAGAGTCCACAAAGACATGCTCTAGAATGGCCTGATTTTCACTTCTTGATTTTCAAACACATATTATTTTTTCCCCATGTCCAGAGATTCCTCTGATGTGGATCTAGCCCCTAAACATAAAAACTACCTTTTTTTTGGGATTCCTTCACAACAGTCCAAATCATCTGCAGAACCTTAGACCCATTAAGCCAATAAGTACAGTTTTAAGGCTGTGAAGATACCAAGCCTAGCCAAAGAGAATTTTGGTTGTGGGGTGCCTCCAAACATTAAATTCATAAATTTTTAGAGATGGAAGGCATATCAGACAGTAATAGAAATGGACAATGCCCCAACCCCCTTGACTATGGAGGTGTATGTTCTGCATTCCCTAGAATGACTGTTGGGTACATACTGGTTGGTACTAGTAAATATTTTAGCAAGCTTCTGTGGGCTTCTTCTATCCCTTTGAGAAAACAGTGCTGTGACACAAGTGGCAGGGAAATTTTGGGGACACTGCAGGAAGTGGGTGGAGGCAGAGATACATTTGGAACCTCAGGATCTGAATGGTTGCTTAAGAAAGCTGAGGGGCTCAAGAAAGGTAGTGCTAAGGATGAGATTTTTTAGGAACTCAGGATTATGGTGGGGGTATTCCTGACTTTTTCAAATTAAAAATTGAGATATTCACCAAAACCCTAAGTATCAAAAACAACTTTCATGAATTGAAGACACACCCCAGAAATGACCAAAACCAAAGCATTCTGAGACACTGGGAACATACCAAATTTCTTTCTGTCCCTTCCTGACATATACTCACCAAAATTTAAACCAGTAACCTTATCCCATCAATGGACCTAGTCTGTGTCAGAGTACACATGAGCTATACCTCTGCACAGCCCATTGCACCCCTCTTCCCAGCTGCACGGTGAGGTCTTGACATAAAAGTCCCAAGCAGGTCTCCCTGTGAATCCACTATGATAACCTACTTTAAAGTTTGTTCCTCAGCAGCAAACCTCTTCCTGGTAAAATAGTGGTTTTCCCAAGTTTTATTACACACTTTTAAGGCGAAGCTCTAGGCCTGCTCACAGGACATAAATGCCAGGGCCTAGCTTCAGCCCATCCCCCACTATCTCCCATGAAGTTTCACCCAGATTTTGCCACTGATTCCAAAAGCCAACAGCCTGCAGTCAACCACAGAGCAATCATGCTCAGCAGGTGCCCTCCCAGGTAACCTAGGCAACAGCCAGAGGCCCTATCCTGGCTGCCTTCCCAAGAGCCCTTGAAGTGTATCAAAGCAGGAAGAGGTAGTCCCAGGGTTGAGTGTGGCATTAACTCCCCCCTAGAAGTTGTTTCACACAGTCCAGGGACCCACTTCATTCAGGCATCAATGCATCTTGGGCAGTCCTGAGACTGCCCTGGACAGCCACTGACCCACACTCAAACTTTCAAGTGGGGCCAGCACACTGGCACCGATGGGTCACAAGATCAGAGGCAACAAGAGCCCCCACATTCCTTCAATTGCAGCCCAGTGAAACTAAAAATGAAAAAAAAAAGTCCTTGGTTGAGAGCAGTAGGAGAGGCTCTCCAAGGACCCAGGGGACTCACAGGTAAATGTACCTAAAAACAAGGTTTCTGTGCACAAGAACAGACATATAGACCAATGGAATAGAATAAAGAACCCAGAAATCGACTCAAACCACTATTCTCAATTAATATTTGACAAAGGAGGCAAGAACATACAATGGAGTTAAGACAGTCTCTTCAATAGATGGTGCTGGGAAATTTGGTCAGACACATGCAAAAAAAAAAATGAAATTAGACCACTAACTTACACCATACACAAAAATAAACTCAAAAAGGATAAAGGACTTAAATGTAAGACGGGAAAGCATAAAAATATTAGAGGAATCCACAGTCAACAAAATCTCAGATATATGCTGAAGCAATATCTTCACCGACACAGCTTCTAGGACAATGGAAACTAAAGGGAAAATAAACAAATGGGACTACATCAAAATAAAAAGCTTCTGCACAGCAAATGAAACCACCAACAAAACAACAAGAAAGCCCACTACATGGGAGAACATATTTGCCAATGATTATCTCCAATAATGGTTTAATCTCCAACATTTACAGGGAACTCATACAACTTAACAAAAGGAAGACAAACAACCCAATCAAAAAATGGGCAACGGACCTAAATAGATACTTTTTGAAAGAAGACAGAAGGAAGGCCAAGAGACATATGAAAACATGCTCAAAGTCACTAATCATCTGAGAGATGCAAATCCAAACGACAATGAGGTACCATCTCACACCTGTCAGAATGGCTATCATCAACAAATCAACAAATGACAAATGCTGGCGAGGATGCGGAGAAAAAGGAACCCTGTTGCACTGCTGGTGGGAATGCAGACTGGTGCAGCCACTGTGGAGAACAGTATGGAGTTTCCTCAAAAAACTAAAAATGGAACTCCCATTTGACCCAGTGATCCCACTTCTAGGACTATAGCCCAAGAAACCAGAAACACCAATCAGGAAGGATATATGCACCCCTATGTTCATAGCAGCACAATTTACAATAGCTAAGATTTGGAATCAGCCTAAGTGTCCATCAGCAGATGAGTGAATTAAAAAAACTTTGACACATCTCCACAATGGAATACTATGCTGCAGTAGAAAGGAAAGGACTCCTACCATTTGCAACAGCATGGATGGAGCTGGAGAGCATTATGCTAAGTGAAATAAGTCAGTCAGAGAAAGATAAATATCACATGATCTCACTCATTTGTGGATTATAATGAACAACATAAACCGATGAACAAAAACAGATCTAGAGACAGAGAAGCATCGATCAGATGCTCAAACCTCAGAGGGAAGGTAGGGGAGGATGGGGGTAAAGGGAAGAGATCAACCAAAGGACTTGTATACATGCATATAAGCATAAGCGATGGACACAGACAACAGGGGGTGAGGGTGAGGGCAGGACTGGGGGGATGATGGGACAATGGGGGGATAAAGACACATTTGTGATACCTTAATCAATAAAAAAAAATACATAATAACAAAATAATCTCCAGACCCCCTCAGAGAGCAGCAGAAGTATGTGTTGGGAGTGGGAGGGACTCTTCAGCCCAGGGCAACACTGTGAAAAACCACAAATTCTGAACTGCAACCTTGTAGTGGATCACCAATGCAGCAGTCCTGAGGAGCCACAAGAGGGAGTGAGCCTAGAGGAGAGGGGCTCCAAACCCCTTGGTTCCCTCCCAAGACACCTCAACAGAAATGCTAAGGCGTTTTGCTGGGTGGCTTGCTGAGGAAATGGAGCTCTGACTTCTCTGAGCTCACACTAGGGCTAAATGAGAGGAGAGCACAAGCCTTTGGTCTTCTGGCTGCAGGCCTGGAGAGTGAGGACTATGCCCCCCAGCCCTGTTTGTCTTAGGGAAAAAGACCAAGTTGGCCTCCTGTGAAAACGGGAGAGGTGGGAGCATTCTGGTTAAGGCTGAAAGAAGCTCCAGGAGGACAGAGGATAGCGGAGAGGCCTAGGGCACCAAAGGGCTGAAGTTGGGGGCCATGCAGAGTGAACCAGAGGGCCCAGTCTGCCAGCCGCTTCCTGCCTCTCTGGACTGGAGACCTCGGTGACCGCCTCCTGTCTGCTTTGGGGTTCAGCACACAGGGCACAAGATCTGCTCACTTCCTCAGAGTGGCAGAGGACAGCTGGGCCCGTCTGGGCCTTAACCAACGCGGGCAAAGAGACGCACACCCCCCCACACCCCCGCACTCACACTCCCTCCCTCTCTTCCTCTCTCTACTGCACACACACACACACACACACACACACACACACACACACAACTACCATGTGTTTGACTCTTCACTCAGTCACCAGGTTTCCTAAAGAGTCTACTCCCCTTACAGGAACAAGGACTGATTGCAGAGATCCGAGGTACAGTGTTTCTCTTAAAGTCTTCCCAGCCTCCCAACTCTCTTCTCTCTCCTTGAATTTAACCCCCTCCCCGGCACCTCCCCATCTCCGCCCCCCCACCTAAAAAAAATTCTGCAAATATTTAAATATTTCCCCCCAGTGCACACGGTAAGGGTACTTAAAATCCAAAAGATGCGTCAGGATTTGTCCCAGGGCAATAAAGTTCATTCCTTTCCTGTGCTCAATGAATGTCCCAGGTCCCACCCAGGACATCTGGCGCCTAAGTCTCCACAGCCAATGCTACTCGGAACCCCTCAACCCGCGCAATAGTACCGCCACGGGCAATGGGCAAGGGAAGGAATTGAAGCGACGAGCTGGAAAGTTTCCTTGGACCAGAAGGTAAGGGGTCTGAGAGCAGACACCTTTGCCTTGAATGCCAGGTGGGGCGCTGGGGGCCACTCACCTGCTTGGAACTCCACTTGGCGATTCTTCTCTCTTTCCTCCTGCAGCAGCATGGAGTAGAGGATCCCGAAGGAGTTCTGGATGCCAAAGATAGAGCCATTGCACCAAGTGGCAGCGAAGACCACCATCCAGCCAAAACCACCTTCGGGGGGCTGGAAGCCGCGCGCTGTATGGCGGGTCTCCACGGTGGGCGTAGGCTCCGATTCGTGCACTGGCTCAGGCTCAAGCTCTAGCTCCGGCAGGGCTGCAGGATTTGTTTGGGGCTGGGGCTCTGGCTTGGGCTCCATTGGGGGCACTGGCAAGGGCTCCGGCTCTGGCTGAGGGTTACCCACCAGCTCCTGCTGTTCCTGGTCTGCCTCCCGCCTGGGCCCCTGGGCTTCCTCGCTTTCTGAGCTTTTCAGCGCCATCACAGACAGGGGACTGTGGCTGCTTGAGCCGGAGGAGACGCTTTGTGGCTGGTGATTGTTTCTGCTGCTGCTGTTAGTGCTCGAAATGCTGCTGCCACCACTGCCTCCTCTTCCCGGCTCCTCGCCCAAGCTGGCCAGCCAGTCCCGCCACAGAAGCTCCCTTCAGCCCACTCCTCCTCCCCCTTCGAAACCCCCTCCTCCTCTCCCGTGTCATCTCTCTCCTCCCCCTCCTCCTCCCCCACCCCCACCTCTTCCTCCCTCAACCGGCAGCCGCTACAGATTTCTCTTCTTCCCTGCCCTTCCCCCTCCTCGTCATACGTGCCTACCTACTCTAGCCGCTGCTGCGTCTCTCAACTCCCTTTACAAACTATTAAATCCTGTCCTCCTTGTCCAGAAGCCCAGTAAAGGGAGAGTTAAAATGGAAAAAACTAGAGCACAAACTATCCTGTTCCCCTGCCCTCTCTTCCCCGCAAGCTCGAAACGGGTATTGATCAACTCACTCCCCAGGAAATACCCTTCCAAACAAGCAGCCTGGAACTGGGGTGGCCCTGAGAACGTCAGGACCGAGATTTGGCTTGTGAGAGAACCCACCCTGCCCTGGGGAGTTCCTATATACTTTCCACACCTTGTGCTTGAGGGGGGACACCTGGAGGGGACGCAACCTGGAGGGGACAGCCCAGGCTTCAGACAGAGAGTGGGCACAATGTTCTGGAGTCCGGGGGCTCAGACCCCCACAACCCTGCGTACTCCCTCTCTAGTTTCTTCCTCTCCGCCCCGCTCTTCCGGGTAAATCCCTGGCTGGACGCTAAGGAGAGGAGGCAGCCCAGCAGTGAAGCCAGCCCAGCAGTGAAGCCCGCCCCTCTCGGCCGTCAATCAGGGCTTTGTTTGCGCCAACCTGGAGCCCAGAGAAGCCGTAGAGGGCGGGGCCAGGGGCGGGGCCAGGGAGGGAGGGAGGTGCAGTGTCCCCGGAGGGGGCCGGGTCAGGCCGGGCTCTGGCTTCTTCCGGCTGTCTGTTCTGTTTTGGGGAACTACGAGTAGGCGCCAGGTTGAGCCTCCAGTTTGGGCCAGGTCCGCCCAGCCCCCAACATTCCTGGTGGGCTGGTCCCCCAGGCCTCGACCATAGCATTTTGGGAAATCAGGATTTGGAGCTTCTAGCTGAGGGATGTCTTCCCAGCACCCACCGCCCCCTTCTGCCCACCTCTGGTTTAAGAATTGTGATTCCCTCTGAATATCTCAGACTAAGGCCCCAACTCTGCGAAGTTAAAAGAGAGTTTGCTCCCCAGAGAGCCCTGGGGTCGTGGGTGTGTTTGTGAGGGGGTGGGGGCTGGGAGGGGTGATCTGCCCTGCTGGCAGCCCAGTGGAGTGCTACACGGTGCTCAGTCTCAACCCGCCAAGCAGGCCCAGCAATCCTGGGAAGTTCTGCTTCTCCCAAGGGCCCGCGCATCTAATGCACTAATCATGAGGTCACTGTGTGGTTACCAAGCTACTCTGATTCTCACCAGCAGGCGGGTGAGCGTCAAGTCTTTTCTATCCAACATCTCATTAACCTTCTTGATCTGTGAAAAATCTGCATGGCCGGTGAAAATGTAGATCAGGGCTGCGCCAGCTGCCCAAGAACAAGGAGTCATTAAGCCCCTGAGGGAGGGTTGAGCTGGGTGGAAGGATAGAGGTGCTGAGGGCTTAGGGTCTGATGAGAGGAAATGGCCAAATTCACAAATCACAGGAGCCATGCTAGTCAGCAGAGCAGGCATTGCTCCAAAGAAGAGATCATGTCCCTTATTACCCCGAGGTAAGTATTATTATCACCTGATTTTTCTAAGTAATAAACCTGAGGCTCAACTAGGTCAAGGCGTTTATTAGCCTAATGTCAAGAGACAAGTCAAGTACAAGCTGGAATTCAAGGAAGGTCTCCATACAGCCAAGCTCTCACAGTCCCTGAGCTTCACCACAGGAGTTCTAGGACTTGGTGCTCCCAGAGAGAGTGACAGGAAAGGGAAGGCTTCTGGCTTAGCTATTACAGTAGACTTCTTGAGGAGGTGATGGCTTAGATGGGCTTTGAATGTTGAGAAGGATTTTAAGGGGGTGAGGGTCATGGGGTGGGTATCCCTGCCTAATAGGGACAAAGCACAGAGGCATAGAAGGTGTCTACTCATAGAAAGAGGTAGGTGAAAGCTAATCAGGCCAAAAAGTTAATATGAAGTTGTGAATATGCAAAACAGGGTTTATTTTTGTATTATTATTTATTAATTAGTGTATTTTTTCCAAACAACTGTAAACCTACTCTTGCCCCACTCTGTATATGCTGACTTTCCCAGGAAACATTTGCATTTTAATAAAAAATCTGCAGTGCTTCAGCCATGAGGAGTAACAAATCATACTTATGGGCATTGGGACTTAATATTTGCTTTTAGTCAGAGAGCTCACCTTACACAATCACTAATTGTTATCCCATGGGAGCTCTAGCCTTGGATTCCATTTGCAAGGAACCTGATTAAGACCCTGAAAAAGGTTATCTGCAAACCCAGACCTAGGAATAGACCCTGGAGTCTTGCAGTCCATCCCAGACCCACTGTCTAAATTCTATTTTCCTCATTGTCTCTAAATGGATTTTTTAGATCACTGGAGTGGGGGAGAGAGTGGGGGAGAACACTCATTGAGATGCTTCTATGAACATATACTATGGGAGCACTTTACATATATGATCTCATATAGTATTCATAACAACCCTTTAAGGTTGGAATGATTTCTCTCTGTCTTATAAGTAAGTAAACAGGCTCTAAGATGTTGTCAGTTGTTCAAGTCTACAAAGTTATTAAGATGTTAAACAGAGATCTTTGCTCATTTGTGTGAGCTTCCAAGTATGTGCTCCATCCAGGAAACAGGCTTGCATAACCACCATCCCACCTTGTTAACAATACTTACAGTACCTACCCTTTCTCTCCTCTTTAGAAGGTACTTTATAATGGCTAGAGCACTGGCATGAGGAGACCTGGATTCCAATCTTGGGTCGACCATTGCTTACCTGTGTGATCCTAAGCAAGTTGTTTTCCCTCTCTCAGCTTCAGTTGTTGTTGTTGTTGTTGTTGTTGTTGTTGTTGTGTGTGTGTGTGTGTGTGTATGTGTTTTATTAATTTGCAAAATGGAGTTAATACCAACTTCAAAGAGTTATTAAACACTATGCTGGAAAGTATAGGGTTTATTTTGGATATACAAAAAGCTACTGAAGATTTTTGACTAGGAAACTAACATACCTGTATTTTAGAAAACTGTGGCAACAGTGTAGAAAGATGCTGTCTAGGAAAAATAAGAGATGAGGAAACCAAGTAATGAACAGTAAAAAATTGTTGATCTAAAATAAGGCACTCACTGTTGGGATGAAGACAAAGGTATAGCTCTGTGATCCTCTGTGATGGTAGAGTTGTCAGAACAGATTTGTGTAGTGAGGGAAAAAGAAGAAGCAAAGGTGATGCTGACATTTCTTGCTTGAGTGAAGGAAAGGATGGTAATAGTGTTAACAGAGATGGCGAATTAGGAGCCAAATCAAGTTAGAGGTGCCTGTGGCTTCCTGTCTCTTATTTTCCTTTAAAAAATTTTCTATTATATTTGACATTCAATATCCTATATAATAAAAGGCTAATATGCAAATTGACTGAACAGCGGAACTACCACTCGCTATGATGCGCACTGACCACCAGGGGGCAGACGCTCAACGCAGGAGCTGCCCCTTGGTGGTCAATGCCCTCCCATAGGGGGAGCGCCACTCAGCCAGAAGCCGGCTCACAGCTGGCTAGCACAGCTGTGGTGGAGGGAGCCTCTCCCGCTTCCGTGGCAGCGCTAAGGATGTCCTACTCCCCCCGGGTAGTGGGCCTAAGACATAAGTTGGACATCCCCTGAGGGCTCCCGGACTGTGAAAGGGTGCAGGCTGGGCTGAGGGACCCCCCCCCCCCGAGTGCACGAATTTCATGCACCGGGCTTCTAGTTATTTTATATTAGTTTAAGGTTTACAGCATCGTGGTTAGACATTTATATAATTTACTAGAGGCCTGGTGTACAAAATTCGTGCATGTGGGGTGTGTCCCTCAGCCCAGCCTGCACCCTCTCCAATCTGGGACCCCTCAGAGGATGTCTCACTGCTGGTTTAGGCCCCAGGGGATCAGACCTAAACTGGCATTTAGACATCCCTCTCACAATCCAGGACTGCTGGCTCCCAACTGCTTGCCTGCCTGCCTGCCTGCCTGCCTGATTGCCCCTAACCACTTCTGGCTGCCAGCCTGATCACCCCCTAACCACTCCCCTGCCAGCATGATTTACACCTAACTGCTCCCCTGCCAGCCTGATTGCCCCTAACTGCCCTCCCCTGCAGGCCTTGTCCCTCCCAACTGTCCTCCTCTGCAGGCCTGGTTACCCCCAACTGCCCTCCTCTGCAGGCCCAGACACCCCTAAGTTCCCTCCCTTGCCAGCCTGGTTGACCCTAACTGCCCTCCCCTGATGGCCTGGTCACTTTCCCCTGCAGGCCTTGTCCCTCCAAACTGCCCTCCATTGCAGGCCTGGTCAGCCCTAACTGCCCTTCCCTGTAGGCCTAATTGCCCCCAACTGCCCTCCCTTGCAGGCCTGGTCCATACCAACTGCCATGCCCTGCTGGCATGATTGCCCACAAGTGCCCTCCCCTGCCGGCCATCTTGTGGAGGCCATCTGGTGTCCACATGGGGGCGGCCATCTTTGACCACATGGGAGCAGCCATCTTGTGTGTTGGAGTGACGGGCAATTAGCATATTACCTCTTTATTATATAGGACTAGAGGCTCAGTGCATGAAATTCGTGCTGGGGGGGGGGTGTATGTGTCCCTCAGCCCAGCCTGCACCCACTCCAATCTGGGACATCCCTCTCACAATCCAGGACTGCTGGCTCCCAACCACTTGCCTGCCTGCCTGCCTGCCTGCCTGCCCCTAACAGCTTCTGTATGCCAGCCTAACAACCACCTAACCACTCCCCTGTCACCCTGATCAATGCCTAACTGTTCCCCTGCTGGCCCAATTGCCCCTAATTGTCCTCCCCTGCAGACCTGGTTGCCCTTAACTGCCCTCTCCAGCCAGCCCGGTCACCCTTAACTGCCCTCCTCTACCGGCCTGTTCACCTCTATCTGCCCTCCCTTGCAGGCCTGGTCCACCCCAACTGCCCTTCCCTGCAGGCATGGTCACCCATAACTGACCTCCCCTGCATGCGTGTTCCCCCCACAACGGCCCTCCCCTGCAGGCCTGGTCCCCCCAACTTCCCTTCCCTGCAGGCCTGGTTGCCCCAACTGCCCTCCCATATAGGCCTGGTCCCTCCCATACTGACCTCTCCTGCAGGCCTTCTCCCCGCTAACTGCCCTAACTTGCAGGCCTGATCCCTCCTAAATGCCATCCCCTGCTGGCCTGATCACCCACAACTGCCCTCCCCTGCATGCCTGGTCATCCCTAACTGCCCTCAGCTGCAGGCCTGGTCCCCCTCTACTGTCCTCCCCTGCAGGCCTGGTCCTCCACCTACTGCCCACCCCTGCAGCCTGATGGCCCCCAACGGCCCTTCCGTGCAGGCCTGGTACCCTCCAGCTGCTCTCCCCTGCCGGCCTGGTCCCCCCAATTGCCCTTCCCTGCTGGCCTGGTCGCTCCAACTGTCCTCCCATGCAGGCCTGTTCCACCCCCCCCCCCAACTGCCTTCCGCTGCAGGCCTGGTCCCTGCCAACTGCCCTACCTTGCAGGCCTGATCCCTCCTAACTGTCCTCCCCTGCTGGCCTGATCACCCAGAACTGCCCTCCTCTGCATGCCTGATCATCCCTGCAGGCATGGTCCCCCTCAATGACCCTCCCATGCAGGCCTGGTTGCCCCCCAACTGCCCTCTCCTGCAGACTTGGCTGCCCCTAATTGCCCTCCCCAGCCAGCCTGGTAACCCTTAACTGCCCTCCCTTGCTGGCCTGCTCGCCCCTATCTGCCCTCCCTTGTAGGCCTGGTCCCCCCAATTGCTCGTCCCTGCAGGCCTGGTCCCCCTAACTACCCTACCCTCCTGCCCTGGTTGCCCCTACTGTCCTCCTCTGCCAGCCCGATCTACCCTAACTGCCCTCCCCTGCAGGCCTGGTCACCCCTAACTGCCATCCTCTGCAGGCCTGGTCCCACCCAACTGTACTCCTCTGTGGGCCTGGTCCCACCCAACTGTGCAACCCTGCTGGCCTGGACCCCCCCCCCCCGCCAGCTGCAATCCCCTGATGGACTGGTCACCCCTAATTGCCCTCCCTGCCAGCCTGGTCCCCCCAACTTCCCTTCCCTGCAGGCCTGGTCACGTGTAACTGCCCTCCCCTGCATGCCTGGTCCCTCTCCAACAGCCCTCCCCTGCCGGCCTGATCCCCCAACTGCCCTTCCCTGCTGGCCTGGTCGCCCCAACTGTCCTCCGATGCAGGCTTTGTCCCCGCCAACTGCCCTTCCCTGTAGGCCAGATCCCCCCAATGGCCCTCCCCTTCAGACCTGGTCCCTCCCAACTACCTTTCCCTGCAGGCCTGGTCCGCCCTAATTGCCCTCGTGTGCTGGCCAATTGCCTCTAACTGCCCTCTCCTGCCAGACTGGTCACCCCTAACTGCCCTCCCTTGCCAGTCTGGTTGCCCCTAATTGTCCTCCCCTTCAGGCTTCATATCCCCAACTGCCCACCCCTTCAGGCCTGGTCCCCCACAATGGGCCTACCCTGCTGGCCTGGTACCCCCAACTACCCTCCCCTGCAGGCCTGGTCCTCCCAACTGCCCTTCCCTGCAGGCCTTGTCACCCATAACTGCCCTCCCCTGCATGCGTGGCCCCCCCCCCAATGGCCCTCCCCTGCAGGCCTGATCGCCCACAACTGCCCTCCCCTGCATGCCTGGTCATCCCTAACTGCCCTTAGCTGCAGGCCTGGTCCCCCCAAAAAGCCCTCCCCTGCATGCCTGGTTCCCCCCTACTGTCCTCCCCTCCAGGCCTGGTCCCCCTTCCTGCCCTTGCCTGCAGGCCTGGTCACCTCCAACTCCCCTCCCCTGCAGAACTGATTGCCCCTAACTGCCCTCCCCAGCCAGCCAGGTCACCCTTAACTGCCCTCCCCTGCCAGCCTGTTCGCCTCTATCTGCCCTCCCCTGCAGGCCTGGTCCCCCGCAACTGCCCTCCCGTCCTGGCCTGCTTCCCCTCAACTGCCCTTCCCTGCAGGCCTGGTACCCCCAACAGCCCTCTGCTGCAGGCCTGGTGCCCCTAACTGCCCTTCCCTGCTGGCCTAGTCGCCCCAACTGTCCTTCCCTGCAGGCCAGGTCCCCCGCAATGGCCCTGCCCTTCAGACCTGGTCCCTCCCAACTGCCCTTCCCTGCAGGCTTGGTGGCCCCAACTGCCCTCCCATGCAGGCCTGGTCCCCGCCAACTGCCCTACCTTGCAGGCCTGGTCCCTTCCAACTTTCCTCTCCTGCTGGCCTGATCACCAACAACTGCCCTCCCCTGCATGCCTGGTCATCCCTAACTGCCCTCAGCTGCAGGCCTGGTACCCCCCCAACTGCCCTCCCCTGCAGGTCTGGTCCCTCCCTACTGCCCTCCCCTGCAGGCCTGGTCCCTTCCAACTTCCCTTCCCTGCAGACCTGGTTGCCCCTAACTGCCCTCCCCAGCCTGCCTGGTCACCCTTAACTGCCCTCCCCTGCCAGCCTGTTCACCTCTATCTTCCCTCCCTTGCAGGCCTTGTCCCCCCAACTGCCCTTCCTTGCAGGCCTTGGTCTCCCCAACTGCCCTCCCCTGCAGGTCTGGTCCCCCCCAACTGCCCTCCCCTCCTGGCCTGGTCCCCCCCAACTGCCCTCCCCTGCAGGCCTGGCCACCCCTAAGTGCACTCCTCCGCTGGCCTGTTCCCCACAAACTGCCCTCCCCTGCAGGCTTGGTCCCCCACAACTACCCTCCTCTGCAGACCTTGTTCCCCCTAACTGGCCTCCCCTGCCAAACCAGTAACCCTTAACTGCCCCTCCCTGCTGGCCTGTTCACCCCTATCTGCCCTCCCCTGCTGGCCTGGTCCTCCGCAACTGCCCTCTCCTGCAGGTCTGGTCGTCCCCAACTGCCCTTCCTTGCAGGCCTGCCCCCCCACAACTGCCCTCCCCTGCTGACCTGGGTTGCTCTCAACTGCCCTCCCCTGCTGGCCCGATCGCTCACAACTGCCCGCCCCTGATGGCCATATTGTGGTGGCCATCTTGTGTCCACGTGGAGGCAGCCATCTTTGACCTCATGGGGGCGGCCATCTTGTGTGTTGGAGTGATGGTCAATTTGCATATTACCCTTTTTATTAGATAGGATGAATTGATCCTCTCCAATAAGTTGTCTTACACAGTTATTACAATATTGTTGACTATATTCTTTATGCTGTACGTTACATCCCTGTGACTATTTTGTAACTACCAATTTGTAATTCTTAATTCTTCACCTTTTTCACTCAGCCCCACACCCCCCCTCCCCCAACTCTGGCAAGCATCAGTTTGTTCTCTGTATCTATAAGTCTGCTTCTGTTTTGTTTGTTCATTTATTTTGTCTTTACATTCCACATATAAGTTAAACTATATATTTGTTTTTCTCTGTATGACTTATTTTACTTAACAAAGTACCCTCTAGATCCATCCATGTTGTTGCAAATAGTAAGATTTCATTCTTCTTATTGCCCAGTAGTATTCCATGTATGTGTACTACATCTTTATCCAATCATCTATTGATGTGCACTTAGATTGCTTCCATATCCTGGCTATCCTATCTAATAATAGACAAATATGCAAATTGACCAACCTCCGACACACCCAGAAGCCACGCCCACAAGCCACGCCCACCATCCAATCAGAGTGAGTATGCAAATTAACCCAAACCAAGATGGCTACAGCCAGAGAGAGCAAGGTTTCCTAGGTAACAGAGGAAGCCAAGCTTTCTGCCAGCCATTGCAGGCCTAAGCCTCCACTCAAACTACAAAGTTTCAATTATAGAAGGTAAACAAATTCAAACAAATGGCGGCAGAATGGAGCTTGAGAGAGCAGGCCAGGGTTGCCGCTGGCAACAGGGGAAGCAAAGCTTTCTGCACACCCTGGCCGGGCCCACCCGCTTAAGGCAACAAAGTTTCAATTATAACCCCAACACAAATGAATGGCTGCGGGCCTCGGAGGGAGCCCCAGGCTTGGCTCTGCTCCAGGCTACAAAGTTTCAGTTGTAGAAGGAAAATAAATTCCAGATACCAGGGTCTCCGCTTGCGTCCCAGGGGGCGTGGCCAACCTGCAAACCACCACAGGCCCCTCGCTCAGGCCGCCCCACGCCCCAAGGGAACCCCACCCTGATCAGGGACACCCTTCAGGGCAAACCAGCTGGCCCCCACCCCTGTACCAGGCCTCTATCCTATCTAATAAAAGCGAACTATGCAGATTGATCATCACTGCAACACACAATATAGCTGCCCCCATGTGGTCAAAGATCCTGCCCCCATGTGGACACAAGATGGCCAGCAGGAGAGGGCAGTTGGGAGGCACCCTGCCTGCAAGGGAGGGCAGTTGAGAGGGACCAGGCTTGCAAGGGAGGGCAGTTGAGAGCTATCAGGCCTGCAAGGAAGGGCAGTTGGAGGTGATCAACCCTGCAGGAGAGGGCAGTTAGGGGTGACCAGGCCAGCAGAGGAGGGAAGTTGGGGGCAAACAGGCTGGCATGGGAGTGATTAGGGGGTGATCAGGCTGGCAGGCAGAAGCAGTTAGGGGCAATCAGGAAGGCAGGCAGGCAAGCAGTTGGGAGCCAGCAGTCCTGGATTATGAGAGGGATGTCCGACTGCCCGTTTAGGCCCGATCCCAGAGATCAGGCCTAAACGGGCAGTCGGACATCCTTTGAGGGGTCTGAGATTGGAGAGGGTACAGGCTGGGCTGAGGGACAACCCCCCTCCGTGCACGAATTTCGTGCACCGGGCCTCTAGTTGTAAATAATGCTACAACGAACATAGGGATGCATGTATTTTTTTCAAATTAGTGTTTTGGATTTCTTTGAATAACAACCCAGAAATGGAATTGCTGGGTCATAAAGCAGTTCCATTTTTAATCACCTCCTCCAGCAATAGTGCACCAGGGTTTCTTTTTCTCCACATCTTCGCCAGCGTCATTTGTGGATTTATTGATGATAACCATTCTGACAGTTATGAGATGATAATTCATTGTGGTTTTCATTTGCATATTTCTAATGACTAGTGATGTTTAGCATCTTTTCATATGCCTATTGGCCATCTTAATGTCTTCTTTGGAGAATGTCTATTCAGGTCCTTTGCCCATTTTTTAATTGGATTGTTTGTGGGGTTCTTTTGGTATTAAGTTGTATGAGTTCTTTATGAATTTGAGATTTTTAAAATATATATGTTTTATTAATTGTAGAGGGCCGCCTGGGAAGACACATGGGCATTTTCCTTAATTATTGTCAGCTGAACTCAGGGCATAGACCGAGTCACGCCCTAGGAACATGCTTCCCCAATGAGGCTGGACATGTTAATCAGTTCTGACTTCATAGCAGCCCAGGTGTTGGCAGAGGGGCAGAGGCAGGACTAGATATGTAAATCTAGGCCTTTAAAATAAACGCGCTGCATGGCTTGGGTCGTGTCGTTGCAGCCTCTCCATCAGAGAGGAAAGATGGCATCCCACCCAGCCCCAGCTTTCAAATCTATCTCTGTGTCTCCTCTCTTTATTTCTAATATTTCTCAATCCCTGACCACCTCCGCTTAGAACCGGTTCGTTCATCTCTCTTCCCGCGCGGGACGCGGAAAAGGAAGATCCCTGCCATGTTTGGCCCCCGCAGCATCAGGCCCCCGCAATTGATTTCAGAGAGGATGAGAGAGAGATATAGAAATATCAATGATGAGAGAGCATCATTGATCGGCAACCTCCTGTATGCTCACCTACTGGTGATTGAGCCCACAACCCGGGCATTTGCCCTGACCAGGAATCTAATGGTGACCTCCTGGTTCATAGGTCGATACTCAACCACTGAACAATGCCAGCTGGCTGGGCTAAATTTTGAATGTTGAACCCCTTATTGGATGTATCATTGGTGAATATCTTCTATTCAGTAGGCTATCTTTTCATTTTGATGATGGTTTCATTTGCTGTCTAAAACCTTTTTATTTTTATGTAGTCTCATTTATTTATTTATTTTGTTTTGTTTCCCTTGCCTGAAGAGATATATTTAAAAATATTGCTAAGAGCAATGTCAGAGAGTTTAAAAACCTGAATCCCCATCTTTGGGTGCTGGTGCCATTTTGGGGCTCAACCCATCTGATAGCCAAATGACCTAATGAATTCATAATTCTTTTCTTATTTATTTATTTATTTATTTTCTTTATTAATTAAGGTATTACATATGTGTCCTTACCCCCCCCATTGCCCACCCACCCCCTTACTCATGCCCTCACCCCCCTGTTGTCAGTGTCCATTGGTTAGGCTTATACGCAATTGCATACAAATCCTTTGGTTGATATATACCCCTTACCCCCACCCTCCCTTACCTTCCCTCTGAGGTTTGAGCATCTGATGGATGTTTCTCTGTCTCTGGATATGTTTTTGTTCATCAGTTTATGTTGTTCATTATATTCCATAAATGAGTGAGATCATGTGATATTTATCTTTCTCTGACTGATTTATTTCGCTTACCATAATGCTTTCCAGTTCCATCCATGCTGATGCAAATGGTAAGAATTCCTTTTTTACCACAGCATAGTATTCCATTGTGAGGATGTACCACGGTTTTTTAATACTCTCATCTGCTGATGGGCATTTAGGCTGTTTCCAAATCTTAGCTATAGTGAATTGTGCTGCTATGAACATAGGGGTGCATATATCCTTTATGCTTGGTGTTTCTAGTTTCTTGGGATATATTCCTAGAAGTGGGATCACTTAATCAAATGGAAGTTCCATTTTTAGTTTTTTGAGGAAACTCCATACTGTTCTCCACAGTGGCTGCACCAGTCTGCATTCCCACCAGCCGTGCATGAGTGTTCCTTTTCCTCCGCATCCTCGCCAGCACTTGGCATTTGTTGATTTGTTGATGATAGCCATTCTGACAGGTATGAGATGGTACCGCATAGTCGTTTTCATTTAAATCTCTCAGAGTAGTGACTTTGAGCATGTTTTCATATGTCTCTTGGCCTTCCTTATTTCTTCTTTCAAAAAGTATCTATTTAGGTCCGTTGCCCATTTTTTGATTGGGTTGTTTATCTCCCTTTTGTTAAGTTGTATGAGTTCCCTGTAAATGTTGGAGATTAAACCCTTATCGGTGATAACATTGGCAAATATGGTCTCCCATGCAGCTATCTTTATTGTTGTTTTGTTGATGGTTTCTTTTGTTGTGCAAAAGCTTTTTATTTTGATGTAGTCCCATTTGTTTATTTTCTCTTTAGTTTCCATTGCCCTAGGAAGAGTATCTGTGAAGAAACTGCTTTGGCATATGTCGATGCCTGTGGATTCCTCTAGTATTTTTATGATTTCCCATCTTATGTGTAAGTACTTTATATATTTTGAGTTTACTTTTGTGTATGGTGTAAGTTGGTGGTCTAGTTTCATTTTTTTGCATGTATCTGTTCAATTTTCCCAGCAACATTTATTGAAGAGACTGTCTTGACTCCATTGTATGTTCATGCCTCCTTTGTCAAATATTAATTGAGCATAGTGGTTTCAGTTGATATCTGGGTTCTCTATTCTATTCCATTGGTCTATATGTCTGTTCTTGTGCCAGTACCAGGCAGTTTTGAGAAGAGTGGCTTTGTAATACAACTTGATATCTGGTATTGAGATCCCTCCTACGTTGCTCTTCTTTATCAGGATTGCTGCAGCTATACGGGGTCGTTTTTTATTCCAGAAGAATTTTTGGAGAGTACATTCTAGGTCTGTGAAATATGCCATTGGTATTTTAATGGGGAGTGCATTGAATCTATAGATTGCTTTGGGTAGTATGGACATTTTCATGATGTTGATTCTACCAATCCATGAACACAGTGTGTTCTTCCATCTGTTTATGTCTTCCTCTATCTCTTCTTTCAGTGTCCTGTAGTTTTCTGCATGTAGGTCTTTTACCTTTTGTCATTAAGTTTATTCCTAGGTATCTTAATTTTTTTGGTGCAATGGTAAATGGGATTGCTTTTTTAGTCTCTCTTTCTGTAAGTTCACTATTGGTATTTAGAAATGCCATACATTTCTTGGCTTTAATTTTCTATTGTGCAGCATTGCTGAATTCATTTATTAAGTCTAATAATTTTTTTATGAAGTCTTTAGGGTTTTCTATGTACAGTATCATGTCATCTACAAATAAGGACAGTTTTATGTGTTCTTTTCCAATTTGTATTCTTTTTATTTCTTCTTCTTGTCTGACCGCAATAGCTCGTATTTCCAGAACTAGGTCAAACAGGAGTGGTGAGAGTGGGCATCCCTGTCTTGTTCCTGTTCTTAGGGGAAATGGTTTTAGTTTTTGCCCATTGAGTGTGATGTTGGCTGTGAGTTTGTCCTATATGGCTTTTATTATGTTGAGTTATGATCCTTCTATTCCCACCTTGCTGAGGGTTATTATCAAGAAAGGGTGTTGGATCTTATCAAGTGCTTTTTCTGCATCAATGGATATGATTATACGGTTTTTATCTCTCAGTATGTTTATATGGTGTTTCACATTTATTGATTTGCAGATATTGTACTTTTACAGAAGACCGGGAATAAATCAAACCATGCTTAGAGAAAGGGAGTTACATTTTATTAAGGGCAGGGCCAGAGAAAAATGTATGTTTCAAATTCTGGCCCCCCCACATAGAGGGAACCTTTTCTATTTATACTTTTCCTAGCTCTTTTGTCTCCCAAATTTGGAATGAGACTTCCAGGCCTTCTGGGAAAGAAGACCTACGTGCTGGGAAGGGGCCATGAGACCATATCTCTAGGCCTGGCCTGGTGTCAGCCCTGACAACTCTGTCTGGGGCATAGTCCACAGCCTCTCTAGAATGGTAGTAGTAGGTAAAAATATTTCTTTTTGAGAGACAGATATTTTTAAAAATTAAACTAGTTGTAACATTAAAGATATTATATCTTAAAGTTCCTTTTCTGAATATTCCACCACTGCCCAAGAAGTACCCAGCAACCTTGCCCTGCTAGGCTCAGACAATGAGATTTTCTTTATGTGTATTGGAAGGGTTAAAAAGAAGAAAACGGGGCAGAGGAAGATCCACTGTGTTTTGCAGAAAGCCTTGAGTCTAGCATAATTCAGATAAGCAAAAATCAACAAAAACTTATCTCTCCCTGCTGACGCCCGTCCCCCCACCACCCCCGCTTTTACTCTGTCCTTAGCAGGGGAAATAAGGCAAGCAGTCTGAGATCCTGTATAACCAGGCTTTTTACACTTAAGGAACAGCTGCTCTCCTTCCCAGATTTTCCTTTTTTACTCCAAGGCCCCAGAGGATCTCAAATCCTTCTCCTCCTTCACCACTTTTGATATCTCTAAATATCCCCCTGTCCCCCAGTCTAGGGCTTCACTATCTTAGCAGGCTGAGAGTGAATTCCATCACCTCTACCCTTTCTCACACCTGCTCCAGAGTAGTTTTCAGCTCTCTTACTCCCCTAGAGACCCACTGTAAATCTATCAAGAAAGGCAGGCAGGTCGCAGTTCTCAGGACCATATGATTCTCTGTTTGCTAGCAGGGCTGAAAAAGGCAGCATACAAAGCAGTTAATTATGACTAATCTTAACCCAAAAAGCCTTTGTTTAAACTTCTCTGGATTGGCAACCTTCACAAATTTTATACCCTTAAATTCACCCTAGAATTTCAAAATTTTAAACTAACACAGAAAAATTATAAATCAAGGAAAAGCAATTAAAAGTTCTCTACTATTTTCCCCTAAAGTGGAGTTTGCACTACTTTTCACACAGACTCTCACACTTACATTTATACACCAGACAGTATGAGTTTTTGACTTCTACTAGATATTTACTCAGAGTTTAAACAGTTCACCTGATTCCTCATTAATTGCCTGAGGAAGTCCTTGACTTCCGGGGAGGTGATCAAGCTCCCCCTTCCACTCACTCGAAGTGGGCCTGACTGATAGGGCCCCTACCTTACTGATTCTGTCGACAGGTCCAGAAGTGTCCATCCACTCTCTCCAGATGCTGGCTGGGTCCTTAGCTGAGGTCAGGGAGTGCCCAGAGTCCCCCGGTTCAATTTTGCTAAATCAGTAGAGCAGTGCCTCCTGGAGGCCTGTCCGGCTCCCCCGGGTCCCAAACTCGGTCCACTCACCAGAGGCCAAAAGGCCAGCATGTTTGGCCTTCTTCTCTGTCAGGGAACCATTATGTTACAGTTGACCAGAAAAAAACCAAGCCATGCTTAGAGAAAGGGAGTTACATTTTATTAAGGGCAGGGCCAGAGAAAAATGTACGTTTCAAATTCTGAGCCCCCCCCCACCCCACCCCACCCCCGCTGCCACATGGAGGAAACCTTTTCTATTTATACTTTTCCTAGCTCTTTTGTCTCCCAAGTTTGGAATGAGACTTCCGGGACTTCTGGGAAAGAAGGCCTATGTGCTGGGAAGGGGCCATGAGACCATATCTCAAGGCCTTGCCTGGTGTCAGCACTGACAACTCTGTCTGGGGCATAGTCCACGGCCTCTCTAGAATGGAAGTAGTCTTATTTTCCTTATCGTTTAAGCAAGCAAGCATTTACAGAAGCCAAAATAGCAGGGTTAAAGCTTCAAACAGCAGTTTTTATATAAGATGGATGCTTCAGTACCATCCTTGCATGCCTGGAATAAATCCGACTTGGTCATGGAGTATGATCTTTCTAATGTATTGCTGGACTCGATTTGCTAGAATTTTGTTGAGGCTTTTCGCATGTATGTTCATGAGGGATATTGGCCTGTAATTCTCTTTCTTTGTATTGTCTTTATCTGGTTTTGGGATTAGGATAATGCTGGCTTCGTAGAAAGAGCTTGGAAGTGCTTCTTCCTCTTGAAATTTTTGAAATAGTCTGAGGAATATAGGTTTTATTTCTTCTTTGAATGTTTTATTAAACTCCCCTGTGAAGCCGTCTGGTCCAGGGCTTTTGTTTGTTGGAAGATTTTTAATTACTGCTTCAATTTCCTCCATGGTTATCAGTCTATTCAGATTTTTTGATTCTTCCTGGCTGAGTTTTGGAAGGTCGTATTATTTTAGGAATATATCCATTTCTTCTAGGTTGAGCTGTTTGCTGGAGTAGAGTGTCCCATAGTATTTTTTTTTTTTTTTACGATTCTTCGTATTTCTGTGGGGTCTGTTGTTATTTCACCTCTTTATTTTCTGATTTTGTTTATTTGGGTCCTCTCACTTTGCTTCTTGGTGAGCCTGGATAGAGTTTTATCAATCTTATTTATCCTTTCAAAGAACAAGCTCTTGGTTTCATTGATCTTTTGTATTTTTTTCTCATGTCATTTATTTCTGCTCTGATCTTTATTCTTTCTTTCTTTCTGTTCACTCAGGGCTTTTCTTGTTGCTTTCTTTGTAACTATTCAAGTTGCAGAGTTAGATGGTTTATTATCAGTTTTTCTTGTTTTTTGAGGTAGGCCTGTAATACTATGAACTTCCCTCTCGGTACTGCTTTCACTGGGACCCAAAGATTTTGGATTGTTGTGTTTTCATTGTCATTTGTTTCCAGGATGTGTTTTATTTCTTCTTTGACCTCTTTGGTAACCCACTCATTGTTTAATATTATGCTATTCAGCCTCCAAGTGTTTGAATTTTTGTGATTGTTTTTACTGTAGTTGATTTCTAATTTTATGCTTTTGTGATCTGAGAAGATGCTTGATATGATTTCAATCCTCTTGAATTTGTTAAGGAGAAGAGAATTCACAAACTTAACTTGTTGTGTGCCCAGGACATGTTACTTAAACTCCCTCTGGCCAAGTTTTCTCACACCTAAAATGGATATAATAAAGGCACCTCATATAATTATTATAATGACTTAATAAATTAATAAATGGAAGTGCTTATAAGAGTTTGTAGAACATAATAAATGCTCAGCAAATATTACTTTCTAGTAGGAGTAACACAAAATAAAAATAAAAAAAAATCCTCTTGAATTTGGAGACACTTTTTCTGTTTCCCAATATGTGGTCTATCTTTGTAAATGTGCCATGTATATTCTGTAGTTTTGGGGTGGAATGTTCTAAAGATGTCAATTAAATCCATCTGATCTAGTGAATCATTTAGGATTGAAGTTTCTTTGCTAATTTTTTGTCTAGAGGATATATCTAGTGATGTTAATGGGGTATTAAAGTCTCCTATTATGGTCGTGTTGCTGTCAATCTCACCCCTGATATTTTCCAGAGTTTTTTAATGTAATTTGGTGCTATGTTTGACATAGTACTGGAAATATTAGTCATTGTGATTAGACAAGAAGAAGAAATAAGAGGCATCCAAATTGGAAAAGAAGAATTAAAACTCTCCTTATTTGAGGATGACATGATACTGTACATAAAAAACTCAAAAGACTCCATCAAAAACTATTAGACTTAATAAATGAATTCAGCAATGTAGCAGGATACAAAATTAACACCAAGAAATCTATGGCATTTCTATACACCAATATTAAACTTACAGAAAGAGAGACTAAAAAAGCAATCCCATTTACCATCACACCAAAAAAATTAAGATACCTAGGAATAAACTTAACTAAGGAGGTAAAAGACCTATACGCAGAAAACTACAGGACACTGAAAAAAGAGATAGAGGAAGACATAAACCGATGGAAGAACATACCATGTTCATGGATTGGTAGAATCAATATCACTAAAATGTCCATACTACCCAAAGCAATCTATAGATTCAATGCACTCCCCATTAAAATACCAACGGCATATTTCACAGACCTTGAAAAAACTCTCCAAAAATTCATCTGGAATAAAAAAAAGTCCCCGAATAGCCACAGCAATCCTGAGAAAGAAGAACAAAGTAGGTGGGATCTCAATACCAGATGTCAAGATGTGTTACAAAGCCACTGTTCTCAAAACAGCCTGGTACTGGCACAAGAACAGACATATAGACCAATGGAATAGAATAG
This sequence comes from Eptesicus fuscus, assembly GCF_027574615.1. NCBI lineage: Eukaryota > Metazoa > Chordata > Mammalia > Chiroptera > Vespertilionidae > Eptesicus > Eptesicus fuscus. Next base: position 46,069,046 of record NC_072473.1, read on the forward strand.
AGAACCCAGATATTGACCCAAACCACTATGCTCAATTAATATTTGACAAAGGAGGCATGAACATACAATGGTGTCAAGACAGTCTCTTCAATAAATGTTGTTGGGAAAATTGGACAGATACATGGAAAAAATGAAACTAGACCACCAACTTACACCATACACAAAAATAAACTCAAAATTGATAAAAGACTTAAACATAAGATGGGAAACCATAAAAATACTAGAGGAATCCACAAGCAGCAAAATCTCAGACATATACCGAAGCAATTTCTTCACCGACACAGATCGTAGGGCAATGGAAACTAAAGAGAAAATAAACAAATGAGACTACATCAAAATAAAAAGCTTTTTGACAGCAAAAAAGCCATCAACAAAACAACAAGAAAGCCCACTGTATGGGAGAACATATTTGCAAATGTTATTACTGATAAAGGTTTAATCTCCAACATTTACAGGGAACTCATACAACTTAATAAAAGGAAGATAAATGATCCAATAAAAAAATGGGCAACGGACCTAAATATAAACTTTTCGAAAGAAGACAGAAGGAAGGCCAAGAGACATATGAAAACATGCTCAAAGTCACTAATTATCCGAGTGATGCAAATCAAAATGACAATGCGGTACCATCTCACACCTGTCAGAATGGCTATCATCAACAAATCAACAAACAACAAGTGCTGGTGAGGATGTGGAGAAAAAGGAACCCTCTTGCACTGCTGGTGGGAATGCAGACTGGTGCAGCCACTGTGGAGAACAGTATGGAGTTTCCTCAAAAATCTAAAAATGGAACTCCCATTTGACCCAGTAATCCCACTTATAGGAATATATCCCAAGAAGCTAGAAACACCAAGCAGAAAGGATATATGCACCCCTATGTTCACAGCAGCACAATTCACCATAGCTAAGATTTGGAAACAGCCTAAATGCCCATTAGCAGATGATTGGATTAGAAAACTATGGTACAGCTGCACAATGGAATACTGCGCTGCTATAAAAATAATTAATTCTTACCATTTATAGCAGCTTGATGGATCTGGAGAGCATTATGTTAAGTGAAATAAGCCAGGCAATGAAAGATAAATATCACATGATCTCACTCATTTATGGAAAATAAAGAACATTATAACCTGACTTGAGGCCCAGTGCATGAAAGTCATGCACAGGGTCAAGTGTCCCTCAGCCCAACCTGTACCATATCCATTTTGGGACCCCTCAAGGTATCGGGCCTAAACGGGCAGTCAGACATCCCTCTCACAATCCAGGACTGCTGGCTCCCAACTGCTCACCTGCCCGCCTGCCTGATTGCCCCTAACTGCTTCAGCCTGCCAGCCTGATCCCCCCCTAATCACTCCCCTGCCAGCCTGATCCATGCCTAACTGCTCCCCTGTTGGCCCGTTTGCACCTAACTGCCTTCCCCTGCTGGCCTGGTAACCCCTAACTGCCCACACCTGCCCACCTGGTCACCCCTAATTATCCTCCCCAGCAGGCCTGGTTACCCCCAACTGCCCTCCCATGCAGGCTTGGGTCCACTCCAACTGCCCTCCCCTGCTGGCCTGGTTTCCCCCAACTGCCCTCCCCTGCTGACCAGGTCCCCCCCAACTGCCCTCCCCTGCCAGCCTGGTCACCCCTAACTTCCCTCCGCTGCAGGCTTGGGTCCACTCCAACTGCCCTCCCCTGCTGGCCTGGTTTCCCCCAACTGCCCTCCCCTGCTGACCAGGTCCCCCCCAACTGCCCTCCCCTACCAGCCTGGTCACCCCTAATTGCCCTCCACTGCAGGCCTGATTGCCCCAACTGCCCTCTCCTGCTGGCCATCTTGTGGCAGCCATCTTGTGTCCACATGGGAGTGTCCATCTTATGTGTTGGAGTGATGGTCACTTTGCATATTACCCTTTCGTTAGATAGGATGAACAAAAATATAGATACAGAGGCAGTAAAGCATCAAACAGACTGTCAAATTACAGCGGGAAGGCTGGGGGGTGTTGGGGAGGCAGGGAAAGAGATCAACTGAAGGACTTGTATGCATGCATATAAGCACAACCAATGGACACAAGACACTGGGGGGTGGGATGAGGGCATGCAACAGGGGGTAAGGGAGGCTGGGGGAAGGTCAATGGGGAAAAAAGGAGATATACGTACTACTATATGTATTACTTTAAACAATAAAAAAAGTTAAAAATATAAAAAAATAATTATTGGTAGGTACTTGTTTGTAGCCATTTTTATTTTTTGTGCCTGTGTTCCTTCTTCCCTTTTTTCTTCTTTTTACTACAGTTTCTTTGGCATTTCTTGCATTGCTGGCTTGGTAGTGATAAACTTCCTTAGCCTTTTTTAAAAAATTTTTTCTGTGCAACTCCCAATTTCCCCTTCAATTTTGAATGATAGTCTTGCTGGATAGAGTATTCTTGGATTCAGTCTCTTGCTTTGCATCACTTTGTATACTTCCATTACTTTCTGGCCTCATGTGTTACTGTTGAGAAATCATTTGATAATCTAATGGGAAGTTCCTTGTAGGTAACTTTCTGTCTCTCTCTCGACACCTTTAAGATTCTCTCCTTGTCATTAACATTTGCCATTGTAATTACGACATGTCTTGTTGCGGGTCTTTTTGGGTTCATCTTGTTTGGGACTCTGTGCTTGTGTGACTTTTTCTTTCCCAAATCAGGGAAGTTTTCTGTCATTATTTCTTCAAATAGGTTTTCTAATCCTTGTTCCTCTTCTTGTCATTCTGCCACCCCTATTATATGTATGTTGCTTCATTTCATGTTGTCTCAAAGCTCCCTCCAGCTCTCCTCCTGTCTTTTGATTTTTTCTCCAATTGCAGTTCAGATTGGGTGTGTTTTGCTTCCCTTTCTTCTAATTTTCTAATTTGGTACTCTGCTTCTCCTAATCTTCTGTTGAAATCTTCCATATTGTTTTTTATTGTAGTTATATAACTGTTTATTTTCTTCTGATTCTTACATAGGTTGTTGATTTTCTCATCCATCCTGTTTATGAAATGTATGATCCTTATTCTGAATTATTTTTCTAACATATTGCATGCCTCCACTTCATTTAGTTCCTTTTATGGACAATTCTTCCTTTTCTTTCCTTTGGGAGTTGTTCTTCTTTCTCCCCATTTTTGCTCTCACCAAAGGATCTAGGTATTGAGTCACACAGGACTTATATCCGCAATGGTGGCCTTGGTCGTGGGTTGTGTGGTCATGGGCAGCAGCTGCTCCTCAGGTTGTCCTTTTGTGGTCGTGGGTGGCAGCTGCTCCTTTGGGGGTTGCGGGGTGGCTGCTCCTCACATGGTCGCAGGCGGCAGCTGCTCCTTGGGAAGTCCTGGGTGGCGGCTCCTCCTTGCGTGTTCGCAGGGCTGCTTCTCCTCATGTGGTCATGGTCAGTGGCTGCTCCTCATGCAGTCATGGGTGGTGGCTGCTCTTTGGGGGGTCATGGGGAGGCTGCTCCTCATGTGGTAACAGGTGGTGGCTGCTCCTTGGGCAGTTGTGGGCAGTGGCTGCTCCTCTGGCCGTTGTAGGCAGCAGCTGCTCAAGTATGCGGATGTGGAACCAGGGACTGCTGCATAAGACTTGGCTGTACACACGTGCATACACAGTCGTGATTCCCAGGGCTAAAGCATCTTGCTGGTGGGAGGGGAGTGCCCTTCATAACTCACAGGAGCCCTCAGCTGGGGAGGCTGGAGTTCTGGTGTCTATGGGTCAGCAGCCGAGGCAGCAGGTCCCTAGCTGGAGTGGCTGTAGGATCCCAGATGATGTCTGAGAGCACCCTGGGTGGAGGCGAGGCTGGGCTCCCAGTCATAGCAGCTCTCCTCTTCAAGATGGCGTGGCCTCTGCAGCAGAGCCAGTGCTCTGGGAGAGATTAGAGCAGTAGCAGAGGCTGCCCAGCTATGTGAGCCCAGTCTGCCAGCCTTGGATGTTCCTGCGAGATCTAGCTGTTCCTCTCTCAGACACACACACACACACACACACACACACACACACACACACACACAACACACAACACACATCCACACACTCCAATTTCGCTCCCTCACTCACTCTCATTCTCTTCCTCACTGCCATCCTTTCTGCTGCCATCTTGGAATCTCCAGCATCCTCTATCTCAGTCTATTTTTGATGATCGGTTTATTTGGTTCAAAACCATAAAGTCCTAGAATAAACCATAAGAACCAAAATCTCACATGTCTGTCATAGCAATATATTTACTGATCTCCTATAATTGTGGTCGGTAAACTGCAGCTCGCAAGCCACATGTGGCTCTTTGGCCCCTTGAGTGTGGCTCTTCCACAAAATACCACGTCCTGGGCGAGTCTATTTTGAAGAAGTGGTGTTAGAAGTTTAAGTTTAAAAAATTTGGCTCTCAAAAGAAATTTCAATCATTGTACTGTTGATATTTGGCTCTGTTGACTAATGATTTTGCCGACTACTGTCCTAGAACAATGCAAATGAAGGAGAAAATAAACAAATGGGACTACATTAAAATAAAAAGCTTCTGTACAACAAAAGAAACTATCAACAAATTAACACTACATGGGAAAACATATTTGCCAACGATACATCCAAAAGGGGTCAATCTCCATAATATATAGGGAACTCATACAACTTAACAAAAGGAATACAAACAATCCAATTTAAAAAAAATGGGCAAAGGACCTAAATAGACACTTATCCAAAGTGGACATACAGAAAGCCAAGAGACATATGAAAAATGTTCAAAGTCACCAATCATCTGAGAGATACAGATCAAAATGACAATAAGGTATCACCTAACACTTGTCAGAATGTATATCATCAACAAATATACAAATGACAAGTGAAAGACCAATCAATGTGCCTGACCAGGGCCAGGGATTGAACCTGCAACCCAGGTAGCTGCCCTTGACCAGCAATCGAACCCATGACCCTTTGGTGCTTGGGCCAATGATCTAACCATTGAGCAACATCATCCAGGGCTAAGTCCTTGATTTTCTTCACTTGAATATTTCATGCCAATTTCTTCTGGCCTGAAATGTTTCTGTTGAGAAATCACCTGATAGTCTTATGAGAGCTCTCTTATAAGTAACTATCTTTCTCTTGCTTTGTTTAAAATTATATTTAACCTTTACCATTTTAATATCAATGTGTCTTGTGGGCCTCTTTGGGTGCATCAGTTTTGGGACTTTCTGCACTTCTCAGATATGTTTGTCTTTTTCCTTCCCCAGGTTAGGGAAGTTTTCAATCATTTCAAATAAGTTCTCAATCCCTTGCTCTCTCTCTTTTTCTTCTGGTACATTTATGATATGGATGGTGTTACCTTTCACGTTGTCCAGGAGGTCCCTTACACTATCATAATTTTTAAAAATTCTCTTTGCTGCTCTTATTGGTTGTTTTCTGCTACCTTATATTCCAAATCACTGATTCGATCCTCCTCTCCATCTAATCTGCTATTGATTTCTTCTAGTGTATTCTTCACTTCAGATATTGTATTCTTCATTTATGACTGTTTCTTTTTTATTTTTTCTATGTCCTTTTTGTGATTGTTACATCTTTGTTTAAATTCTCACTATGTTCATCCATTCTTCCCCTAAGTTCCTTGAATATCCTCATAAACCTTTTTTTTTTTTTAACTCTGTATTTGATAGATTACTTGCCTGAATTTTATTTAGTTCTTTTTCTGGAAAATTTTACTGTTGTTTCTTTTGGAGCAGTCTGGCTGACTATGAGGACTGACCCAATCATAGTGTAGGAGCTGCTGTGCAGGGCCTGACCCCATGAAGCAGAATGTGCAACAGGGTCTTGTACCTACGGACATCTCCCTTTTGTTGTGTTGCTTGCGGAGCTAATTGTGGTCTAAAGCCTGCCATCAAGTGTGTTTGTTTGGGGGATTCTTGGGAGGGACTTTGATGTGGGTCAATGTCAGATTCTGCCTGTGACTGACTTGGGCTGCCTGTTAGAAGCTACAAAGTGATCCACAGTTTGTAGCTGCCACTGCTGGGCCTGGACACATGTAACAGGGTCTAAACTGTGTACTAATATTGGCTTTTACCAGTAAAAAACCTGGGGACAGGTCAGCAAATGGCTCAATGCACCCTGAAATCTGCCTCTGCCTGTCTACCTGTTATGGTCAGTCACTGAAAGAGCCCCTGGGTCTATATGAGTTGCATGAGGTAGATTTTCATGAATCACCGGGTAGGGGTGAGGGGTGTTCACCAGGTTGATAGAAATTCAAACCAGGTACCAGTGCTGGGTCTGAGTCCACTCAGCAAAAGTCTCAGGATATACCAATGTAAGCTGCCACCTGCCTAGGGCCTGGGAACATTTGTGGTGGGCCAGGGTCTCAGGGAGTCATCAGGGTTTGGCTAGTAGACTTCATCAGGATAAAACAAAGTAATATTTGGCAAAGTGGAGGAAAGGCTCTGCATAGAAACAGTGGCACATGGGGAAAAATGGCCCTCACCCTAGAACTACATAAATCAGTCTCTGACACTCCGAGTATACCCTGTGTATCTCTGATACTCCGAGTATACCTGGATCTCCTCAAAACCCTTTCCAGAAAGAGTGAACCATGGACACTGGCTGGCTGCAGCTAGCAGATTCCTCTACAGTATGTGAGTTTGGCAGGGAAGGGCCTCAGGGATTCATCAGGGTGGGACTAGTGCATCTCCACAGGCTGATGCCATATGGAGGGGTGTGTTCAAACTATGAACAATGCATCTGTGGGCAGTGTGGGAGAGGGATTCAGCACAGAGACATTGTGGCTGTTTCTCCAGCCTTCTTTCCAAAACCACACAACACAGTACCTTCCTGTATGACTCCAGTCCACTCTGAACCACCCTCCCTCCATTGGAGCCCAGATTGAGTGGCTGTGAATGAGATTTTTTGGGCTGGTGCTTTAAGAGAGCACCTGGGTTTCTAGTAGACTCCTGTCTCACTGGGGTGGATGGAATTATGTTTTTCACAGCTAGATGTTCTGTTGGCTCCTCTTCCCAGCACAGTGCTCTAGGCTGTGGTGCCCAGCATGGTGTTGAGACCCCTCTCAGGGGGAACCTTTTCAGCTAACATATTCCTTGGGAATATCAGCTGCTGCCTGTGGGAGCAGGGCCAGCCTTGTTTACATCTCTTCCCTTCCTACCAGTCTCAATGTGGCTTCTTCTGTAAGTTCTTCGACATAAAACTTTGGTTCAGCTAGTCTTTAGTTGGTTATTGTTGGGTCAAGCCCCTCTGCTAGGCATAGGATCTCTTTGGAAGCAGGGAACTGGAAGAAGACACAAGCAGCCGGAGACAGATGGAACATGGTTTATTGCAGGCAAAGCAACCATTACCGTATTTTCTGGCGTATAAGACAACTGGGTGTATAAGATTTTCCTGGGTTAAAAAGTCATTTTATATGCCAGAAAATATGGTAGTCCAACATATCTAATCCATTATATCTAATCCCATCAATATAGTCCAATATACCGTATTTTCTGGCGACTTTTTAACCCAGGAAAATCTTATACGCCCAATCGTCTTATACGCCGGAAAGTACGGTATATACAAAGCAGCCAGCCACCTGCTGGTCAGTAGCACATTTTATACTCACTCAGATGAAAGAGGCTTCTTGCCAAATAGGGACATCAGTGTTACATAAGATAAAGGTGCACCTGCGCAGTGTGTACAGTAAAACTATTGTGTCATTGCCTTTGTACATGCATATGGCACATGGGCCTTTAACATCTGGCTTATTCTGGTCAGGGTTCCCACAGTTGTTCAGGTTGATTGCTCTTTATTTTAGTTGTAATTTCAGTTTGGTCTTGGGAGATAAGTGTAACTTCCACCTGCCCCACTGCCATGTTGGATCTCAGAATCAGACTTTTAAAATAACAACACAGATTATAAGCTCCACTAGGGCAGGAACTTGTGTATTTCATTCACCACTGTATTCCCCATCCACTAAATATTCATTGGAGAAATGTGTGATGGTGTCACTGAAAATTAATTAGTGTGACATGAGGAATTGACACACCCGCAATAAAACAAGCTGAGAGCAAAGACCCAGATGAAGAGAACATGAGTAAGCTACTTGCAGGGTCTCTGAAATGACAAACAAGAAATGTGGAGCTGGATCTCTGAGATAAGCAAGCATGAGGGAGGGGCTGGACAGTAAAGGAAGGCCTTGGGAAATCACAGCTGGCTGGAGACTTACTTGCAGGATTGGGGTAGAATACTTGACAGGCAACTTATAGAAAAAGGTCTAAATGATCAATTAACATATGTAAAACATTCAACTTCACTTTTAAGTAAATAAATGCAAATTTTTTTTTAAATATTTTTATTGAGGTATTATATGTGTACATATCTTACTATTACCCCCCCCACCCCACACCCACACATGCCCTCCCCCCACAGAGTTTTGCGTCCTTTGTTTATGCTTATATGCATGCATACAAGTCCTTCGTTTGATTTCATAACTCCCCCACCTTTCCCAAACTTTCCCCCTGTACTTTGAAAGTCTGTTTGATGCTTTACTGTCTCTGTATCTATCTTTTTGTTCACCACTTTATAATGTTCTTTACTATCCCTAAATGAGTGAGATCATGTGGTATTTTTCTTTCATTGACTGGCTTATTTCACTTAGCATAATGTTCTCCAATTCCATCCAGGTTGCTGCAAATGATGAGAATTCCTTCTTTTTTATGGCAGCATAGTATTCCATTGTGTAGATGTACCACAGTTTTCCGATCCACTCATCTGCTGACGGGCACCTAGGCTGTTTCCAAATCTTAGCTATTGTAAATTGTGCTGCTATGAACATAGGGGTGCATATATCCTTTCTGATTGGTTTTTCTAGTTTCTTCGGATATATTCCCAGGAGTGGGATTACTGGGTCAAATGGGAGTTCCATTTTCAGTTTTTTGAGGAAACTCCATACTGTTCTCCACAGTGGCTGCACCAGTCTGCATTCCCACCAGCAGTGCACGAGGGTTCCTTTTTCTCCGCATCCTCGCCAACACTTGTTGTTCGTTGATTTGTTGATGATAGCCATTCTGACAGGTGCGAGATGGTACCTCACTGTTGTTTTGATTTGCATCTCTCGGATAATAAGTGACCTTGAACATGTTTTCATGTGTCTCTTGGCCTTCCTTCTGTCCTCTTTTGAAAATATTCTGTTTAGGTCTGTTGCCCATTTTTTCATTGGATCATTTATCTTCCTCTTATTGAGTTGCATAAGCTGCCTGTAGATGTTGGAGATTAAACCTTTATCAGTGATAGCATTTGCAAATATGTTTTCCCATGCAGTGGGCTTTCTTGTTGTTTTGTTGATGGTTTCTTTTGCTGTAAAAAAGCTTTTTATTTTGATGTAGTCCCATTTGTTAATTTTCTCTTTAGCTTCCATTGCCCTAGGGGCAGTGTCAGTGAAGAAGTTCTTGTGGCATATGTCTGAGATTTTGTTGCCTGTGGATTCCTCTAGTATTTTTATGGTTTCCCATCTTATGTTTAAGTCCTGCATCCATTTTGAGTTTATTTTTGTGTATGGTGTAAGTTGGTGATCTAGTTTCATTTTTTTGCATGTATCTGTCCAGTTTTCCCAACACCATTTATTGAAGAGACTGTCTTGACTCCATTGTATGTTCATGCCTCCTTTGTCAAATATTAATTGAGCATAGTGGTTTGGGTCGATATCTGGGTTCTCTATTCTGTTCCATTGATCAATATGTCTGTTCTTGTGCCAGTACCAGGCTGTTTTGAGAACAGTGGCTTTGTAATACAGCTTGAAATCTGGTATTGAGATCCCACCTACTTTATTCTTCTTTCTGAGGATTGCTGAGGCTAGTCGGGGTCTTTTTTTATTCCAGATGAATTTTTGGAGAGTTCTTTCTAGGTCTGTGAAATATGCTGTTGGTATTTTGATGGGGAGTGCATTGAATCTGTAGATTGCTTTGGGTAGTATGGACATTTTAATGATGTTGATTCTACCAATCCAGGAACATGGTATGTTCTTCCATCTGTTTACGTCTTCCTCTATCTCTTTTTTCAGTGTCCTGTAGTTTTCTGCGTATAGGTCTTTTACCTCCTTAGTTAAGTTTATTCCTAGGTATCTTAATTTTTTTGGTGCAATGGTAAATGGGATTGCTTTTTTAGTCTCTCTTTCTGTAAGTTCATTATTGGTGTATAGAAAAGCCATAGATTTCTTGGCGTTAATTTTGTATCCCGCTACATTGCCGAATTCATTTATTAAGTCTATTAGTTTTTTGATGGAATCTTTTGGGGTTTTTTATGTACAATATCATGTCATCTGCAAATAAGGACAGTTTCACTTCTTCTTTTCCAATTTGGATGCCTCTTATTTCTTCTTCTTGCCTAATTGCGATAGCTAATATTTCCAGTACTATGTCAAATAGAAGTGGTGAGAGTGGGCATCCCTGTCTTGTTCCTGTTCTTAGGGGAAATGGTTTTAGTTTTTGCCCATTGAGTATGATGTTTGCTGTGGGTTTATCATAAATAGCTTTTATTATGTTGAGGTATGAGCCTTCTATTCCCACCTTGTTGAGAGTTTTTATCAAGAAAGGGTGTTGGATTTTGTCAAATGCTTTTTCTGCATCTATTGATATGACTATGTGATTTTTATCTCTCAATTTGTTTATGTGATGTATCACGTTTATTGATTTGCGGATATTGTACCATCCTTGCATTCCTGGAATAAATCCTACTTGGTCATGGTGTATGATCTTTCTGATGTACTGCTGGAGCCGATTTGCTAGAATTTTGTTGAGGATTTTGGCATCAATGTTCATGAGGGATATTGGCCTGTAATTCTCTTTCATTGAGTTGTCTTTATCTGGTTTTGGTATTAGGGTGATGCTGGCTTCATAGAAGGAGCTTGGAAGTGTTCCTTCCTCTTGAATTTTTTGGAATAGTCTGAGGAGGATAGGTTTTAGTTCTTCCTTGAAAGTTTGATAAAACTCTCCTGTGAAGCCATCTGGCCCCGGGCTTTTGTTTGCCGGAAGCTTTTTGATGACTGCTTCAATTTCTTCCATAGTTACTGGCACGTTGAGCTGTTTAGAATCTTCCTGATTGAGTTTTGGAAGGTTGTATTTTTCTAGGAATATGTCGATTTCCTCTAGGTTGTCCAGTTTGTTGGAATAGAGTTGTTCGTAGTATTTTGTAACAATCCTTTGTATTTCATCGGGGTCTGTTGTTATTTCACCTCTTTCATTTCTGATTTTGTTTATTTGGGTCCTCTCTCTTTGCTTCTTGGTGAGCCTGGCTAGAGGTCCATCAATCTTGTTTATCCTTTCAAAGAACCAGCTCTTGGTTTTGTTGATCTTTTGTATTGTTTCTTTGGTCTCTATGTCGTTTATCTCCGCTCTGATCTTTATTATTTCTTTCCTTCTGCTTACACTGGGCTTATCTTGTTGCTCTCTCTCTAACTCTTTGAGTTGTTGGGTTAGGTAATTTATTACCATTGTTTCTTGTTTTTTGAAGTAGGCTTGTAGAGCTATGAACTTCCCTCTCAGGACTGCTTTCATTGTGTCCCATAGATTTTGGATTGTTGTGTTTTCATTGTCGTTTGTTGCCATGATGTTTTTTATTTCTTCCTTGATGTCTTTGGTAACCCAGTCATGGTTTAATAACATGCTGTTTAGTCTCCAAGTGTTTGATTTCTTTGGGTTGTTTTTATAATAAATGCAAATTGAAGCAACAATGAAACATTGTTTTCCAATTGGAAAAATGAAAGTTTTTTATAGTTCCCATTATTGGTGATAGAATAGATAACCAGGAACTCTCATATAAAGCTGGTTCCATAAAGGAAAAGATTGATCAATAAGACTACATTAAACTCACAAGCATCAGTTTATTCAAAAGGAGTGATTAAGACTGAAAAGAAACCCAGCAATTCAGACAAGATGTTTGTGATAAGTATATTTGACACAGGATTCATATTCAGACTATATAAAGAACCCTTACAAATCTATATGAAAAAAGACAGTCAACCCTATTTAAAGAATGGGCAAAATAATTTAAAATGCACTTCATAACATATCTAGATGGACAGTGAACATACAGAAAAGTAGTGTTTGACTTCATAAATCATCAAGGAAATGCAAATTAAAACAAAAGAGAAATAACAATACACCCCCATAAGAATAGATTTTTAATAAATCAAAATATAAAATGTTATTGAGGACTTGGAGCAACTGGAAAATACACTCACATCTCACAGTATAACCAGTTTGGAAAACTGTCAATAGCTACTAGTGTTGAAAATAAAAGCATACCATTAAACTTAGCAATTCCATTCTTAGGCATATATCAAAGAAAAATGTGTAATGAAGTACAAAAATGTTCATAACAGATTCATTCATAATATCCCCAAACTAAAACAACCCAAATATCCATTAACAATAGAGTGGGTGAATAAACCGATATATTCAAACAATGGAATTTTATATGACAACTAGAGGCCCAGTGCACAAAATTCGTGCACTGGGGGGGGGGGGTACCTTCAGCTCGGCCTGCGCCCTCTCGCAGTCCGGGAGCCCTGCAATTGATTGCCCTGCAGAGGGAGGCCCTGCCCACCACCACTGGCTGGTGGCCTAGGCCTCCTTCTGTGGGGCGATCGTGGGATGATGGCGGGGCCCCCCAACCAATTGCATTGCACCCACCTTGGCAGCAGCAGTCAGTGCTGGGTCGCCATGGCGCCCACAACCCAGGAGGAACAGAGAGGTCAGCAGTTCAGCCCGCTCGCCAGTCCCCGCCCACCCGAGCCTGCTGCGCACACAGCCTGGCATTCGGTCGTCCATTCAGTTGTTTTGGACATTTTGGACCTTGGCTCTTTATATATTAGGATAAGGAAAAATAACTATTGCTGAACAACTTGAATAAACTTTAAAAAATATAACCTCAAGCAAAAGAATATAGAAAAAATTATACATTCTTATTATTAAGTTTATTAAAAGCAAAAACTAACCTGCATACCAGCCCACAACCCGGGTATGTGCCCTGACAGGGAATCAAACCAGTGACCTCTTAGTTCATGGGTGAAAGCTCAACCACTGAACCATGCCACCTGTACTGTGCTAGTCCTTTAAAAACAGCCAGCCCTTCTCTAGTTTTAGGAGGCATTCTTGCCAGTTCCAACCCCACCAGCACATAAAGCTTATTTAAGTCAGAATAGTGGTTACTCATGGGGAGTGATAGGACTAAAAGGAGACACAGGACACTTCTGGGATACAAGTAATATTATGTGTGATCTGGATCCTGGTTATAGGGGCAACTTAACATTAAAAAGTCAATAAACTATACATTTATGACTTGTGCATTTCTCTGTATGTATGATATCGTCCAATAAAATTTTTCCTAAAAATGCAAAAGCAGGATGTAGAACAGTATGTCTATCTGAAAAAAACACACACCAAATGTTATTAGAGGTTATTGATGAAAATTGAGAATTAGGGGAAATTTAACTTAAATCTTACACCTTGATATGTTGTTTTCAGTTACTACAACGAGTCTGCAACTTTTTAATGTAAATCATAAATGTGATCACATATGTGTCTTTTTAATGTGTCTTTTTCTTCCTTTCCTTTAATCTGCCTTCCTTCTTCCATGGAAGCATGAGGCCCCACCCTTCCATAGATAACCTATATTAAAAATTTGTATATCGTTCCATATTTTCTTTACATTCCTAAAATTCTATATAGATATATGAATATATATTGGTGGTGGTTTGGGTTATTTTACAAAAAATAATAGAGGGAGGACAGTATCCATACTTTCTCCTATATTTCTATTTTCATTAAACAATACTTATGGAATGTGTCATTTTTATGTCCAGCACAAACAATGAAGCCTTTTTCATTAAAAGAGGAAAAGAATTATAGGGCTTCTATTATCTGAAACCTAGTTAGTTTGAGAAAGGTTAGGAAGACCTAAAATACAGTCAGTAATGCTCGCCTCCCAAGTCAAGACTCTCCCCAGAAAGGGTAAGGGTCTAGGGCTTCCTTTGGTCAACACCTAGTCCAGAATGAGGGTGGCCTAGGAAAGGGAGTGGTGTTGGCATCTGTGCTAGTCTATATCTATATGTCTATATGTTTATATGTCTATATGTCTATATATCTATATATCTATATATCTATATATCTATGTATCTATGTATCTATGTATCTATGTATCTATGTATCTATGTATCTATGTATCTATGTATCTATGTATCTATGCATCTATATATCTATGTATCTATATACCTATATACCTATATACCTATATATATCTATATATCTATATATATTGATTTAAGAGAGGGAGAGGGATAGATAAAAAAACATCATTGATTGGCTGCCTCCTGCATGCCCCACACTGGGGATCAAGCCCACAACAACCCGAGTATGTGCCCTGACAGAGAATCAAACTGGTGACCTCTTAATTCATGGGTAAAAGCTCAACCACTGAACCACGCCAGCTATACTGTGCTAGTCCTTTAAAAACAGCCAGCCCTTCTCTAGTTTTAGGAGGCATTCTTGCCAGTTCCAACCCCACCATCATATAAAGCTTATTTAAGACAAACCAAAACTACAAACATGTATCCAGCCTTCCAGAAGAAAGGATGCAAGCATTATATCATGCCCACTTTCTGTAACTATCTAGGCCCCTACAATCTTAAGCTCCTGGATAATTTCCCTTATGCTCCACTCTCTGTTCTCTGCTTCTAATTCTCTCAGGACGGATTATCTGACTGCCCTTTGAATTACTGATCTCCATGCTCTCAAATCAGCACATCCCCCAGCTCTGGAGATGCCTAACAGATTCAAATAAGAATGTTCCTTCCCTTTAGAGAGGGGTAATTCTTTTACCTGGGCCTTCTATTTCCAAGATCTCCTTTCCTCCTTAGTGTCCCAGTGTGAATTCCCAGATTCCAATGACAAGCTCTGGATTCCATTCCCGCTACAGTGACCTGGAACTACAGACCTAGGCACAAAAATTCTGTACTCTCCAGGCAGAAAGGAACCACCAAGCCCCATCCCAGACTTAGACCACAGCAGTTCCCTCCCCATTAACCCACAACTGGCCTCTGTGGGGACAGAGCCACCTGCAAGAACTAAGCGCTACTCAACGTGGGTTTCTTGCTGAGCAGGAGCAGGATAAAATTAGCCCATTGCTCATATCTACCAAGTGTCCAGCCCATTTCCAGCCGGGGGAGGAAAGGGCAGAGCTGAGCCCAGCTGCGCTTCTGCCCTGGCCAGAGAGGTAGACTGGCAGCACCTCCGTGCTCCCCAGGTCCTACCATAGACTGTGGTCCTGCCCCAGAGATGGGGGCTAGGGAGGCACAAGGTGACCACAAGTCTTCTTTCCATTGCATATCCACCCTACACTGCCCTCGCAACAACTGGGCCTCGGAATCCAGTGATGTGGTGCTAAGGGATACCATTTTCCACCAGGGCCCATACACACTCCACACTCAGGAGATGCCTGGGGATGGAGATGTAGCTGGGAGATGGGGCGGGGAACAGGGCCCTGGCTGCTGCCCCCATCCTGCCGCTGGCCTCGGGTCACCTTGGGCAGGGAGGGTGCCAGTTCCAGCCCCTCCATGGCCCTCCCTGTCTGGGAGGGGTAAAAATCCGGAGACCACCATGGAGATGCATCTGCCCCTGCTACTCGAACTGGAACCAGGCCCGCCCAGGATGGCCAGCTTTTCCACTCAGGGGAAGGGGGCGAGAAGGAAGGCGGGAGGGCCCAGCCCCAGGTGCACACAACTGTCTACAGAGCGTGATGGACAGACAGCAGCTGCCCTGTGTCCAGGGCTCAGCTGCTCCTCGATCCCCCGCCCCTACTGCCTTATGCATGCCACTACTACCAGGGACTGTAGCATCGCCGCCCCCACCCCACGCTCCATATGGAGCCCTCAAGGGCGTCTGGCTGGACTCCCTACCAGATTTGGCCCCAAGGCCTCAAGGCAGCAGCTAGTGGATGCCGGAAACTGAACATTGTCACTTGGTAGTTATGTGAAAAGGGAACCCTGGAAGGCTGGTCAACCTTGAAGCTAAAGGTCAGAGCAAACCACTCCCTATCTAATTGAGACAATGGTAACTGAGGCAACTTCCCCACCAAATAATCATGTAAATCCTTACTGATAAGATAATCTGTCTGTTACTGGAATTACCTGCCTAAAGGACATGGGTGTATCTCAGAACTCCAATAAAAGGGATAGCAAAGGCCAGAGCGGAGTAGTCCTCCCACTAGAGGTGGGCTCCCGCCTAGCCCCACATTTTCCCAAATTGATTCTTTTCTAGCTTCTCTTCATTTTGATTGCGGCCTTCTCCAGAAACCGGACCTGAACGGGATCTCTGAAACACGCGGGACGTGACAAGGGATCCCACACAAGTGGAGGTCCTAAGTGATTTCAGGCAGGAGGCCAGCTGGGTGAGGGTTCTGAGGGCAGGAACCACCTCCAGGAAATGCCTGGGTCAGAGCAGCCATCATCCTCCGCCCGCTCTCCAATCTTCAAACCTAGGCTGGGCCTGCTGGACAGCCTTCTCCACGCAGCTCAGTAGAGTGGAATTGCTTCTGCCCAAGCATTGGCCCACCCATCAACCTCTCCCCACCCCAGTCTGCATAAAAGCTGTCCCAGCACTCCAGAGGGCAACCACACTGGTGGGAGCTCCCAGCTCAGGACCACTCCCCCACCATGCAGTCCCCAGATCCCACCCAGGGAGAAGCTGAGCTCCCACCAGCTGCTCTATGTTCACAAAGATGAACCAGGGGGATTTCCTACCAGGAATGGTAGGAAGGAACAGATTGTCTCTAAGACCCACCCTCCTCAATTTGCTCCACACCTAACACTCCTCCAGTCTACTCCACCAGCCTGCTTTCTTAAGCAGGTTGCCTAAGTGAGGTGAAGGAGGGAGGGGGCCAGGGTAACATTTCTACTCCCTTCCCACACACACCTACATATACCTCCCTCTCCCAAGGTAGAGTCTTATGGGGGATCCAGCCTTGCCTTAAAGCCTTACAAAGGCCAGTTTCCCTCTGTCAGTCTGAGATCTTCCAGCTACCTGCCTCCTCATTAGTGTCTCACCACTCCCATATGTGTGCACACACTCCCTTCATTATTCAGCTCCATGAACATAACCCCCAGTGTATCTGGACACAGAGGCCTCCTTCAATAATAACAGGGTACTCTCACCTTTGGGTGGGCAATTTGTAGTTCACAGGTGCTCTCATACACCTCATCCTCTCCCCTGCCCATGCAGGTACTGCTCTTATGCCTGTTTTACAGATTGGGAAAGTGAGGCCCAGGGGAAACTGAATGCCAGGTTTCAAACCTCTTCTCCAAGGCTCTTTCCAGTCCACCTCACAGAAATTAGGAAAGTAAGTGAATTTCTCTTCCCCCCTGACTTCTCAGAAAGCCTGCTTGCTGCTCCTGGACTCAGCACCTGCTGGCCCCAGGGCCCCTCTGCCCCCTACTCCCACAAGCAAAGCTCTTGCTACTGACTAGCACCAGAGTCCCAAGATGGAGGCATGGAAGGCAGCAGAAGCTGAACCAGAGTCCTTGTGTACCAGCCACCCACCCACCTCAGCCTCTTCTATGGGTCGGGGGTGGGGGAGGGAGTAATATGGAAGAAGAATCAGGAGTCTCTGATCTGTCTTTTCCTGGGAGTATAGAGCATTATCTTCTGGGTTGCTCTCTACCTCAAAATGGAGGTAAAACTCCAAAATGAGCTATTCTCTGCCTTACTCCCTCAGTACTCCTCTCATTACTCAATAACATTATCATCAGTAAGGGCTAGTTTCCAGGGCCTTGATACCCAGAGGCCCTCAAAGGGCCCTTTGTCTGAGCTTCTTATTTGAGGGGTCATAAGCTAATTCCAAAAGTAGCTGTTATCACATACCCTTTCCCTGGTAACATGTAGTTACTCAGGTCTCTGATCTTTGCACATCTAGTTTATTACTAGAACTTACATGACTTGCCTGATTTTGAAATCATGCCAATTTGGATAGTCCCAAAAGGCCAGCCCAACTCCCCAGGACATTTGCACGGCTTTCTACTTATGGGCATATGTCCATAAAGAAGGCCACTATCTACCCCCGACTATGGGGCTTCCTGTTTCCTAACAAGAATATCTGGAATTAATATTGGACTTCCTAGGCTATATCCTTTCTCTGTCATTGATTTGTTTATAAGTTTAGATACTTACTCTTTGGGCTTCAGTTTCTTCTTCTGTACAATTGGCTTATAATAATTTTTTCTCAGCCATAATATGAGACTTGAAAAATGAGTGAATGAATATAAACTGGTGTGTCCAAAGTAGATGTACAATAAATGTTCCTGGAAGTAATCCCCATAACAACCTTTCTATTGTTGGAGTCTAATGCCTTTTCTCAGGGTTAGATTGGCTTCTTATGATAGTTTTCTCTGTTGTAGGTAGCAGTGTCTCAGTCATTTACTTTCTTACCACTTTATGTCATACTCCACTGTCTTATGCTCTTGAAGACCTCTGTAATTTCCCTTCTCAGGTATGTTAGTTAATGTATAAGCTTTGCCCAAAATTTATTCTAAGTAGAATAACCCTGCCTACAGCTGGTGCTTGCTAAGTAGCCACTTTTTCTGCCATATGACTGTCTGTCCTCCCTCCCGCTGCCACAGCTAAATTTTTGTGTTGGGGAAGGGAGAAAACCTCTTCCAAGGACACAGCTTGGTTTGTAATGGGATGGCTTGAAAAAATGATATGGCCCAATCAGATACTTTATTTTCTAAATCTAAAATATAAAGCAAAACAACTAACAAATACAAATAGTGAATTATTACAACCAAGAATTCACCAGTTATAGTTGGGAATGGAGAAGCCATGATAAGTCATGTATAAGACTTATGAGTAATAATGAGTAATTACAGGCAGTCAGGTGGTACTGGAATGGAAAAGTCTCTTAGTCACTAGAATGAAGACTAAATTCTTACTGAAATTCTTTTAAGCTACTTAAAACCCAAAACTGTCCTCCACTCAAATCTTAGAGGGGTCCATTCCTGTTATCATGTTTATTATTGGGTTTCTGTACTACTTTCTGTACTACTCTTTCCACCCTTTTACTCTACTCATAGACTTAGAATAAATGTCACTTTTTGTTACTTCACCTCTTTCATTTCTGCTTTTGTTTATTTAGGTCCTCTCTCCTTGTTGGTGAGCCTAGCTGGAGGTTTATCAATCTTTTTATCATTTCAAAGAAACTGCTCTTGGTTTTGTTGATCTTTTTATTGTTTTTAGGTCTCTATGTCATTTATTTCCACTCTGATTAATATCATTTCCTTCCTTCTACTTACTCGGCTTTTCTTCTTTCTATCTTTCCAGTTCTTTCAGTTGTCAGGTTATCTAACTTATTGCCAGGTTTTTTTTAAGGTAGACCTGTAGTACTATGATGCCCCGGCCAGCGGGGTCTTCTAACGGGGGTACCGAGGCGGTGCACCTAAGAGAATGAGAGACAGACAAGGGACGCAAAGAATGGAGGCAAGACAAAGGGGTTTCTGATCAAGCCTCGAAATTTTATTTTTTACAGCGTTCTTTATATGTGATTTCTAGAAGGGTGGATGCCTAGGAGGGGTGGGGGCTGAAATCGGCTAAAGTCGTAACTATAGATAAAGGGTGTGGCAGTTGAAGGGCGGCTACAGAAGAAATGTTTTGTCCTCAGGCAAGAGGAAGTGGGCCTAGTTTCAGTAACTTACTGAAGGTCAGAGTTAATCCTTTGACCGACTCTTGGCTCCTGACATCTCCTCCCTCTCTGTTTAAGAAACGGGAGTGGGCATTAATCGACCGAGGAGACATTGACCTGGTTCCTCCCGTGGGCTTTGCATACCCACCGTGTGTGGCTCTTGACATCTTTTGGGGAGGAGAGGCAGAGCCATTATTTTTATCGATGTCAACCTCTATGCAAACCAGGTATACTCTCAGGGAAATCCAGAGGAGGTTGGAAAAATATCCCAACCTTCCCTTGCAATGCTTTGCTCTGCACCCGGTTCGATCCCCATACCTCTGGCTCTGGCTAGAGCGTAGGTAAGCATCCCTCTGGTTAAGATGCTGTCCCCGTAGGGAAGGAGCGAGTCTGGGTCTGGAGGTGCTCTCGCTCTTGGTAAACCGAGTCCCACCTATCGGCCACTTCCAGGCGTTGATAATGAATCTGAATGGGTTTTGCTAAAGCTGAATCTATTTGCTGTTTTACGAGGTCTAAATGCCCAAGGGCCAAATATAAGAATAAGGAGAAAACCAACAAGGGGACCAAGAATGGGGAGGAGGTAGGGGAGGAGTCCATTAAGTCCACTCCAGAGCGGGTTCTCAAATAGCTCTTTTCGTCTCTTGACGGGGTCTTCTTGTAGCTTCTTGATCTTGTCTCGGATGATGCCAGACTTGTTGGCGTAGAAGCAGCATCATTCCTGTAGAGCCAAACATATCCCTCCCTGTTCTGCCGTGAGCAAATCTAACCCTCTTCTATTTTGTAATACGACTTCTGCTAAAGAATCAATTTGGTCCTGAAGATCACTAATGGTCCCTGAAAGAGCTTGGACATCATCAATTAATTGATTAGAGAGTTTTGTGTAGGAGTGTATTGCTACTCCTAGACCTGCTGTGCCGGAAGCTACGGCTCCAGAGATCCCTAGACCAACGAGTAAGAGGATGAATTGGACAGCCCATTTACTACGCCCAGCAATGTAATCAAGACTGGGTAAGGGAACAGGCTCATCCCCTGGAATAATGGAGATGTCTGGGAGAATGTTAGCTTGTAAGCAAAGTCTAGTCCAATTTGTTGGCAGGGCTGTATAGGCTAGATTATTGCCACAAAGGAAAACTTGCCTGGGGGCAGGACATAGGGGCTCAGAGTAGTTAGTGATTTTGGAGCAGTTAGAAAAGGTTATAAATCCCACATCTAGATCATAACTGTCATTTTGGAATGTTCTTTGATAGCAGATAGAAAGGTTGAAACCTACGGGTTGAACCCTGAAGGGGACATTAAGACTACAATTGGTAGCAGGTCCAGTGGAGTTCTACGACGTGTTGGCAATTACTGGGACACTGCCCTGGTTTGCCCTCAATTGTAGGTATAACCTTGGGCTTCCCAACACTTCTCCATCCTTGCTTGAATCCTCCCCCAACTAATCTTTCAGCGGCGTCTGTGAGGCGGCTGATAAAATCACTGTAAGGCTCGTCAGCCCCTTGGCAAATTTTGGCTAGCGAGGTAGTGGCAGAATCCTTAGGGGGGAGACGGCGCCAAGCCTTAAGACCGGCGACTTGGATTTGGGCTAGTAGAGAGGGTGATAAGTTCTGCCTCGAGGGCTTGGACTTCTTTAGTAAGCTGGAGGTGTTCTCGTTTTTGTTGAAGGATTTCTTTTAAAGAGGATATGTCTCGGGTAAGAGAGACTTTAGCTTGTAAGCTTTATTAGGAGGCTCTTGAAGAGCAGGAGCAGTGAGACCCCAGGGATCTTCACCGTCATGGATCATCTAAGGGGGTCTTTTTAAACCTTTAGGGATTTTCTCTGGGCCAAAAGTCTCATAATAATCCCGAAGGGCGTCGCCCACTCTTTTCCATCGCTTTGAATCGATGGTGCCCACTAGTGGAAACCAGGGACATGTCCTGAGGGACTCCTTGAGCCCACTGAGGAATACCTTGTGAGAACTGAGAGAGGTGCCCATGTTGATGCGGGAGCTTCTCAATTTTTTGCCTCCTCCGCGTAAGCCTCTGGGACGTATAAACCCCGTGCCAGGTCAGCCCTGAGTTTCCGTTGCCTAGGACAGTTGTCTCGTCAACAATCTCTGTTTGCCCAAAGGCCCCTGCTCGCGTATCATAGGTCAGGATGTATAAGCCCCATGCCAGGATAACGACCACTAAGACAAAGCGAGCTCAGGGTTTGCGAGAGACGTGACGAGGAACCGACCAGAGACAAATTACTCCTCAGGGTAATCGAGAAGCTCAAAGTGTGGCACAAAAACTCATTCTCACAAGGAATTCACTCTTAAATCTTGTCTGAAAAAATCATCTGCAAAACTCAACTGCGATCATACTCACGGACGGGCAGCTCCGCGGCGATCAAGGGACGAGTCTTCACTCACGGAGTTCCGCGGCGACTCAAGAGGGTGTCCAGCCGGACCGATGTGCAGATGTTCCCCGGAGAGCCGACCCTCGGGCCCCACATCTGGGCGCCAGTAATGCCCTGGCCAGCGGGGTCTTCTAACAGGGGTACCGAGGCGGCGCACCTAAGAGAATGAGAGACAGACAAGGGACGCAAAGAATGGAGGCAAGACAAAGGGGTTTCTGATCAAGCCTCGAAATTTTATTTTTTACAGCGTTCTTTATATGTGATTTCTAGAAGGGTGGATGCCTAGGAGGGGTGGGGCCTGAAATCGGCTAAAGTCGTAACTATAGATAAAGGGTGTGGCAGTTGAAGGGCGGCTACAGAAGAAATGCTTTGTCCTCAGGCAAGAGGAAGTGGGCCTAGTTTCAGTAACTTACTGAAGGTCAAAGTTAATCCTTTGACCGACTCTTGGCTCCTGACACTATGAACTTCCTTCTCAGGACTGCTTTCATTGTGTATCATTGATTTGGGATTGTTGTGTTTTTATTTTCATTAATTTCCAGAATGTTTTTTTTATTTTTTCTTTGATCTCTTTGGTAACCCAAGCATGCTATTTAGCCTCCATGTGTTTGATTGTTTTGGATTGTTTTTATTGTAGTTTATTTCTAATATTATGCCATTGTGGTCTGAGAAGATGCTTGGTATGATTTCAATCTTCTTGAATTTGTAGAGGCTTAGCCTATGTCCTAATATGTGTTCTATCTTTAAAAATGTCACACGTGCACTTGAGAAGAATTGATATTCCTTTGCTTTTGGGTGGAATGTTCTAAAGATGTAAATTAATTCCATCTGATATAGTGAGTCATTTAGGATTGGTGCTTCTTTACTGATTTTACTGGTGTCAATACGGTATTAAAGTCTCCTACTATGATTGTATTGCTGTTGATCTCTCCCTTGATATCTTCTAGAAGTTTTTTTATGTATTTGAGTGCTCCCGTATTGTGTGCATATATGTTAACCAGAGTTATATCCTCTTGTTGAATTGATCCCTTTAGTATTATGAAGTGGCCTTCCTTGTCTCTTCTCATGGCCTTTATTTTGAGGTCAATTTTGTCAGACGTAAGTATTGCTACCCCAGGTCTTTTTTCATTTCCATTTGCCTGAAACAATTTTTACCATCCCTTCACTTTCAGTTTCTGTCAGTCCTTTGTTCTGAGGTGGGTCACTTGTAGACAGCATATATATGGTCATTTTTTTGCATTCACTCAGCTACCCTATATCATTTGACTAGAGCATTTAATCCATTTACATTTAAGGTTATTATTGATAGGTACTTCTTTGTTGCCATTTTTATTCTTTATGCCTGTTTTCCTTCTTCCCCTTCTATTTCTTCTTTTTACAACAGTCCCTTTAGCATTTCTTGCATTGCTGGCTGGGTGGTAATAAACTCCATTAGATTTCTTTTGTCTGCGAAGATCCTGATTTCCCCTTTAATTTTGAATGATAGCCTGGCTGGATATAGTGTTCTTGGTTTTAGTCCCTTGCTTTGCATCACTCTGTATTCTTCATTCCATTCCCTTTTGGCCTGATGTGTTTTTGTTGAGAAATCAGTTGATAGTCTTATGGGAGATCCCTTATAGGTAATTTTCTGTCTCTCTGGCAGCCTTTAAGGTTCTTACTTTGTCGTTGATGTTTGACAATTTGATTATGATTTGTCTTCTTGTCAGTCTTTTGGGGTTCATCTTGTTTGGGACTCTGTGTGATTCTTAAATTTCTGTTACCCTTTTCTTCTCAAAATCAGGGTAGTTTTCTGTCATTATTTCTTCAAACAAGTTTTCTATTCCTTGATCAGCTTTCTTGCACCCCTATTATTTGAATGTTGTTTTGTTCCAGGTTGTCTCAATGCTCCCTTAGACTCTCCTCTTGCTTTTTATGTTTTTTTTTTTTTCCAGTTGCTGCTCTGCTGGGGTGTTTTTTTCCTACCTTGTCTTCTAACTCACTGATTCGGTCCTCAACTTCTTCTAGTCTACTGTTGAAACCTTCCATTGTGTTCTTTATTGCACCTATGTCATTCTTCATTTGCTTTTGATTCTTACACATGTTGGTGAATTTCACATACAGCCTTTTCAGCATTCTTATAACAATTACTCTGAATTATTTTCTGACATTATTTCTTGCCTCCATTTCATTTAGTTCTTTTTCTGGTGAGTCTACCTTTTCTTTCATATGGGGGTTGTTCCTTTGTTTCCCCATTTTTGCTCTTCCTTTGTGATTGTTTCTATATATTAGATCAAACTGCTATGCCACCCAGATTTTTTTGAAATTTTCTTTTGTAGGGGATGTTATGTGGGACCCAGTGGTTTAGTCTCTCAGGTTTTCTAGGTTGGGTTTTTTGGGATTTCTCCTACTTGAGATATTTGGGTTCTCTTTGTTGTAGTTGGGTCTTGAATGTTATTTTCCCATTTGTGGATAGAGTCTCCTCTCAGGGTGTCTGGTTATGTGGCTTGCTCTCTTCCCTGTCATGCCAACCATTGTTGAGGTGTTGATCAAACAATACAAAATACAACACAAGACACGACACAGAAAGATCAGAAAATGAATATACTCAAGAGGCCTATAACCCCAATAGAAGTGACCACCAGAGAAAAGAGAATTAGGAGAGAGAAAGGAGAGCAAAAATGATAGTGAGAGAAAAAAAAAAGAAAAGAAAGAAAAGAAACAGAAAAAGAAGGAAAAAAGGAAGGACATGGGGAGGCAACACAACAAAACAAGCAAAGATACCAAAAAGTACAAACAAAAAATACCCAGAAATTGGTGGGGTGGGGAGGGGGGCTGAATCTGTAGAGGCAGATGTTAAACACAGAAAATAAGGTTAAGGAATTGAATAAATAGGGGAAAGACCATGGTTTAGTATAGAGGAGGGAGAAAGAGAATGAGTGTATAAGAGGAAAAAATAAAAAATAAAATTTTATTTATTTATTTATTTATAGAAAAGGAGAATAGAGGAGAGAGCAGATAGGCCTGAATTTAGGAAGTTAAACTAATTAAAAAATTAGGAGCAGAAAAGAGCAAGAGAGGAGAGGATAAAAAGAAAAAAAAAGATTGAGTACCAAGGAAAGAGAAAAGAGAAGGGGAAATGGAGTAGGTGCAGGGGAGAGGAAATTAGTTATATGAATAAGCTAACAGAAACTACAATAATAATAACACATCAATAAAGCAGATGAATAAGATCACTTTTAAATAAGGGGTAAAAAAAGAAAAGGAAAAAGCTAAAGTGAGGAATGAGAAGAAAAACAGGATGAAAAAGGGAGAAGTGAGGAAGAAAAAGGTGAGAAAAAAGTAAAAAGGGAAAGAAAATAGAATAACAAGAAAAAATTAAAATAAAATAAATACAATACTAAAAAATTAAAAAAAGAAAATTTAAAAAAAGGTAAATAAAAAGGTGTAGTGTCGTTCACTTCAGCCATGTTTTAATGTCCCGTGTGCACTGGTTTAGGACCCCACTCTTCTGTTCTGTCTGCCAACTCTGGGCTTCCTGTTAGGTATTTAGGTGATATCTACTGTCAGGCACTGTGTTTGGTGATCCACTGCTCCTCTGCTTGTGTTTGTCTCCACAGACCATGGATGCAAGCAGGCAGGACTAATCTTCCTGCTATTCCTGTCTGGCAGCTGTCAATCTTAATCACTCAAGGGTCTGTTTCTGTCAGGGTTTTAGGTTGAGTTACTGCTGCTTTGCTATGAGGGGATTAGATGGATGTATTTTCCTAGACCCAGGGCCACTCCTCTGTGAGTGGCCCAAAATATAATTCTGACCTTGATTGGTCAGAAATCCTTGTATGGAGACCAATGGGGTTGGCTGGCAACCTGGAGCTTTTATCAGTTTTATTTCCAGAACAGTGAAGTGGACTGGCCCCTCTTCCAACCCAGCCACTGAGAGTTCTTTGGAGTTATCAGAACCTTTGTACCAAATGCAGGCAGGGTGTGGTAGGCTGTATTCTTTGCCTTGAGGCCACTGGGAGGGGATAGCTCTTCTGGGGAGAAATTGCCACTTGGGTTTGGAGGGTTATGAAGAGTGTTGGCCACATCTCACTGCCCTGCATCCCTCCCCAGCCTCTCCTCAGGCTCCACAAATCCATGCCTCTCCCTGCACCGGAACCTCGGGTGAGTTTTTGTAGGTGAAAAGTCCTATATTCTGGGTTTAGCAAATAAAAGAAAGACAAAACAAAAGCCAAACAACCACAAAACTGTGGGTTTCTCTCCCCCTGGCGCCGTGCTGCTGGGGCCAGTTTTCAGGCCGTCTTTTGGGGCACAGCCCCCCGTGGCTGTGGTCCCAGGTCTAGATTACCCGGGTGCCAGCAGCTCTGCAGGTTTTCCTTTTCACACTTGGGTATTATGCCTGTCTCCAAGGAATGTGGCTTTGGTGCAATGCAGTCTTTACCTCACCCTCTGCCAGGGGCTGGGTGTCCCTCTCCTGTCAAGATCCCTGCTCCTACCATTCTCCAGGCATCCTATGCCCTTCCTTATTGAAAATTGTTTCCTCATCTGTGTCTAATTTGTTAATTCTGGGTGTATGTTCTCCGATTTAGTTGCTTTTCCAGCCTAGCTTCAGGAGGAGGTGCGCTACATGTCTGCCTATTTGGCCGCCATTATTTTCTCCTCTACAGGATGATTTTTATATAATTAAATTGTAATTCCAGTTTGGTCCTAGGAGGAGGTGAGGAAAGCTCCCACCTACTGTAGCATGCTCTTGGATCTCTGTACATTGATTTTGTATCCTGTAACTTTATTATATTTGTTTATTGTTTCTCATAGTTTCTTGGTGGAGTTTTAGGGTTTTCTATATAAAGAATCAAGTCATTTGCAAAAAGTGACCATTTTACTTCTTCATTCCCAATTTAGATGCCTTTTGTTTCTTTCTCTTGCATGATTGTTCTTGCTAAGACTTCCAGTCTATGTTGAATAAGAGTGGTGGGAGTGGACATCCTTGTCTTGTTCTCGTATGAGAAAAAAAAATCAGTTTTTCACCACTGAGTATGATATTAGCTGAGGGTTTGCTATATGTAGCCTTTATTATGTTGAGGTTATTTTCCTTTTACATCCATTATATTGAATGTTTAATTATAAATAAATGTTGTATCTTGTAAAAGGCTTTTTCTGTCCCTATTGATATTATCACATGATTTTTATCTTTTATTTTGTTAATGTGGTTTATCACATTTATCAATTTGCATATTTTAAATGATCCTCGTGCCCTTGGAATGAACCCCACTTGATTGTGATGTATTATTTTTCATGTATTATTGTATTTGACTTGTTAGTATTTTGTTTAGGATTTTTGCATCAGTAGTCATCAAAGATATTGATCTGTAACTCTCTTTTTTGTGTCATCCTTGCCAGGTTCTGGTATCACAGTAATGTTGGCCTCATAAAATATGTTAGAAAGCATTTCCAAAGCCTGAGCTTTTAAAACAAGAAGACCAGCTGCTGCTAAGGCTTGTAAATATGCTGGAATTTCCAGAACAAAAGAATCCATTAACACAGAAAAATAAGCAATAAACCTATAAGGTGCATCATTAATAGGTCCCTTATTCTCACGACAGAAAACGTGAACTAGTTTTTCAAATTTAGTAACCCCTAGTACCAATTGGGAAACAATGACTACATTAAGGATTTGAAAAGCTTCTCTAACTTCTTTGAACCACAGTAAATGTTCTGGTGACACATCATCTGACATTTCAATGAGATGGCTACGCTTTTCAGAAAAAGCAAAGATGCATTGCTTATAATACATAACCAACTCCCTAAATTGGTGAATTTGTATTTTTTTTCTTTTTTTAAAATTTAAATTCTTTATTGTTAAAGGTATTACATGAGTCTCCTTTTTCCCCCATTGACCTCTCCCTGGCTACTCCCATCCCCCAGCACATGCTATCACCCCTCTACTGTCTGTGTCCATTGGTTATGCTCATCTGCATACACACAAGTTCTTTGGTTGATCTCTTGCCCCTTCACCCGCTTCCTTCCCTCATAGGTTGGACAGTCTATTTGATGCTCCTATGTCTCTGGTTCTATTTTTGTTCATCATTTTATGTTGTTCATTATATTCCACAAATGAGTGAGATCATGTGATATTTATCTTTCTCTGGCTTATTTTGCTTAGCATAATGCTCTCCAGTTCCATCCATGCTGTTGCAAATGGAAGAATTCCTTCTTTTTTACAGCAGCATAGTATTCCATTGTATATATGTACCACAGTTTTCTAATCCACTCATCTGCTGATGGGCACATAGGCTGTTTCCAAATCTTAGCTATTGTAAATTGTGCTGCTATGAACATAGGGGTGCATATATCCTTTCTGCTTGGTGTTTCTGTTTTCTTGGGATATATTCCAAGAATTGGTATTACTGGGTCAAATGGCAGTTCCATTTTTAATTTTTTGAGGAAACTCCATACTGTTTTCCACAGTGGCTGCACCAGTCTGCATTCCCACCAGCAGTGCACGAGGGTTCCTCTTTCTCCACATCCCCACCAGCACTTGTCGTTTGTTGATTTGTTGATGATAGCCATTCTGACAGGTGTGAGATGGTACCGCATTGTCATTTTGAGTTGCATCTCTCTGATGATTAATGACTTTGAGCATTTTTCATGTTTCTTGGCCTTCTGTATTTCCTCTTTTGAAAAGTATCTATTTAGGTCCTTTGCCCATTTTTTGATTGGATTGTTTATCTTCCTTTTGTTAAGTTATATGAGTTCCCTGTAAATTTTGGAGATTAAACCCTTATCAGAGATAACATTGGCAAATATGTTCTCCCATGTGGTACTTTCTTGTTGTTTTGTTGATGGTTTCTTTTGCTGTGCAGAAGCTTTTTATTTTTATGTAGTCCCATTTGTTTATTTTCCCCTTAGTTTCCATTGTCCTAGGAGCTGTATCAGTGAAAATATTGCTATGACATATGTCTGCTATTTTGCTGCCTATGTATTCTTCTAAGATTTTTTATAGTTTCCTGTCTTACATTTAAGTCCTTTATCCATTTTGAGTTTATTTTTCTGTATGGTGTAAGTTGGTGGTCTAGCTTCATTTTTTTTTGCATGTATCTGTCCAATTTTCCCAATACCATTGATTGAAGAGAGTGTCTGGACTCCATTGTATCCTCTTGCCTCCTTTGATAAATATTAATTGAGCATAATGGTTTGGGTCGATTTCTGGGTTCTAATTTCTGTTCCATTGGTCTATTATGTCTGTTCTTGTGCCAGTACCAGGCAGTTTTGAGAACAGTGGCTTTGTAATACAGTTTGATATCTGGTAAGATGATCCCTCCAACTTTATTCTTCTTTCTCAAGATTGCTGCAGCTTTCCAGGGTATTTTTTTTATTCTATATGAATTTTTGGAGAGTTTTTTCTAGATCTTTGAAATATGCCATTGGTATTTTAATGGATATTGAATTGAATCCATAGATTGTTTTGAATAGTATAAACATTTTAATGATGTTGATTCTACCAATCTTTGAACATGATATATTTTTCCTTTTGTTTATGTCTTCCTCTATCTCTTTTTTCAATGTCCTGTAGTTTATGAGTACAAATCCTTTACCTCCTTGGTTAAGTTTATTCCTAGGTATCTTATTTTTTTTTGTTGCAATGGTAAATGTTTTTTTTTTTTTTTTTAGTTTCTGTTTCTGTGAGTTCATTGTCTATATATATAAAACCCTAATATGTAAATAGACCAAACAGCGGAACAATGGAACATCCAAACAACTGAACAACCGGTTGCTATGACGTGCTCTGACCACCAGAGGGCATGTGCGGAACGTGGTGGGTGTCAGCAGCAGGCAGCAGAGTGCAGAACATAGCGGGCATCAGCTGCGATGGGATGGTGGAGCAGGTGAGCAGGGGCATCAGACCAAGGCAGGGTGATGGTCTCTGTCATCGGGGCAATCCTCTGGTGGTTACTGAAAATTCTTTGCTACCACGTGCTGTGGTCCCACTGGGTGCTCACACCTGCTGCTGGCACCAACTGCCAGCACGAGAGCCACCACTTGCGCCTATTGCCAGCACCCAGCACCGGCCCCGATCACTTGGCACCGTCAACAGGTGTGAGCAGCAGCTGCCAGCCTCGATCGCCCCTCAGGGCTTCTCCACCTCCCCCTGTTCCTGAGGGGTGATCAGGGCAGCAGCCACCACTCACTCCTGCTGATGATACTGGTCCTGCTTGCACCCACTGCTGGTGCCAGCCCCAATGGCTCTGTGCCGTAAGCAGGTGCGAGAAGAACCAGCGCAGTCAATGCATGGGAGTGGTGGCGGTGGGAGTGGGGTTCCCAGCAGACAAGGGACCGGGGGCCACAGAGGGAGGGGCCGAGCAAGGGCACAGTGGATAGGCCGAGACCTGCCCCTGTGCCCACCACAGCCTTGTGGCCCACAGTTCCTTTAAAGGTGCATGAATTCATGCACTGGGCCCCTAGGTGGTGTATAAAAAAGCCATAGATTTCTGGGTGTTTATTTTGTATCCTGCTACATTGCTGAATTCATTTATTAAGTCTAGTAGTTTGTTTATGGAGTCTTCAGGGTTTTCTATGGTAAGTTGCTTCATTTGTAAATAGGCTGACTTTTGAATGAGACTACCTTCTGTTTGTTGACCAATATAAAATGTCCAAATTATTTCACTTCAATTTGATAATGCTGCAATTTAAGTTGGTTTTATGTTCTTCAGCAGCTAAAAACATTAAGAAAGCCAAAATTTTCTTTACAGGCATGTAAGGTCTTACCAGTTATCAATGAATCATCCACATATTGAAATAGCATGATGGAAAATTTCTTCAAGTTATTTATATATATCTAGGGAATACAATAGGCAAATCCTCCATAGGTAAACACAAAGAAGAACACAAAGAGGAACCTTGATTCAGTAACTAAAGAGGAAGAAGAAATCTGAAAAGTATATTACAGAAAAATATGTAGGAGATGCGCATGTAGAGTTTAAGAGATTAGCATAGGTGTTATAGAAATGACTAACTTTTTATTTGTCTCAGATCTTGTAAAAATCTGTAAGTCAAAATTTTATGTCAAATTATTCTTTCATAGATAAAATACAAATACATCCTTTTTAAAATTATGTTTTGTTTTTTTAGTTCTCAAATTACAAGTTCTAGTTCTTGCATTTGAGCTAGCAAAGAGGATATTGTGACTATGGCCATGGGTGTTTTATCACTTTCATTAAAGTTACTATAATTTGTTACTATACTTTAAGGTGATTTTTCAGCATCAGGTCAAATGTCACTCTCTTCTATGTTCCTTTTGATTCTGAAGACCATATTTACCAATTCAGATGTTTTGCCCCTGTAAGACTCCATCCAGAGTACAAGATATGGTAACCCTTAGTTCATACACCAGTACAGAATCCTTAGAGGGGAAAGAATAGGTAGAAGGTTTTCCACACATACCCACAACTTAGATATTTTTGTGGGTTGAGGAAAAATGAGGAAGGTCATTAGAAAACACATTATATGTGCCTCCAGTATCCACAAGAACAGTCAGAAAAGAGTAAGGGAAAAGAAACATATAGTGTAAATTTATCCCATTCTCAGCTATATGTTTCCCCCATTATGCCAAATTTGGTCATTTGTACCATTTACCAGGTATTTCCTGTGTGACTGGGGGTTAGGGGGCAGAAGATAGTCTCTTTGAGGCAGTTGTAAAGCTTCAGAGCTAGTTTCCAACCCTTTGGTCTTTCTTGATCTCTTTGGCATTATTTTTCCGATGTCCTATCTGCTTTTAATAGTGACATATTTACTTTACATTATGGGACTCTATTATGTATTGATGGCTCTAAATAAGGGTTTTCTCCCTTAAAGAATAATTCTAACTAAGAAGATAACACTGAAATCTTGTTTCTTTTTGTCTTCTTTCTCCATGTTTTCCTAAAACTGAGTTGCTGCTGCCAATACCTGTGAAACTGTCCTTGCCATCCACTACTTTTTACCTTACTTATGCTTTAGTTCCAAGAAAAAAGGCTGCTACAAATGTTGAGATGACCAAAGTTTTTTTTCTAATTTGCTTCTAGATCTATCCTTGTAAATTTAGATAATTTTTCAGTAAACTACTGGTTAAAATCAATGAGGATTCATCTAGCTTCTGAGTGAAGCATTGTAGTTTCTTCCAGCTCACCTTCTACAGAAAGGCTTCCAGGATTACCAACATCAATTCCTGCATTGTGTTTCCAAGGCACAGAGAGTAGTCTGAGTTGTTGGAGGAAGCAAACAGTAGACTTCCTGAGGCCATGGCACTCCCTGGTGAGTTATTATTTGGTCCCTGCTATGAATTGTGTTCCCCCCAAAAGATAAGTCCTAAACCCCAGTACCCATGAATGTGATCTTATTTGGAATGAGGATCTTTGTAGATGTCATCAAGCCAAGGGTAGGCTCTAATTCAATATGACTGACGTCCTTTTAAAAAGAGGAAAACACCATGTGAAGACAGAGACACTCAGGGAGAATGAATGTCATGTGAGTGAAAGATTAATATGGAAGGTTAGCATGGTGGTATGCAGGCAGGTTAAATAGCCATCTCAGACAGTGGATAAAAAATTGAATTTATTTAAGAAAGGAGGGGGGATGGGATATTCAAAGGGAAAGGCTGCACAGCAATGAGCCATTGGGTCGATGATGGCAGCACCCAGGGGCTGGAGTTTCATCCTTATATGCAGTCACTGGCAGGAAACTTTTGTCGTCAGTGGGTCTGAGGCTGTCAGTGGGCTTGGAATGTGCATGGAATGCAGGTGTGTGATCAGGTGTCTTTGGATCAGTTTCAATTCCTTACATGGTCTGACTCCTGTTGTCCAGCAAGCTTTTCCTGTGGTGGGAAGCTTACAAATGACTGTTAAGGATTGTGTTGCCCTATAGTCTTAACATTCCCGTCCTTTCTATTTGTTAATAGTTATTCTTAATTGGGGCAAAGGTCTCTATCTTCTGTCAGTCACCCTAAGGGAGAAGATCCCCTGGTGCTGTTTGCAGGGATATAAAAATAAACAGTTACCCCATATATCAGAAACCAAACAACCTGCAGCTTAGTATGCCTATTACTATAAGGGAAAGTGAAATTATCAGAACAATTCATATTGTAATTATTAGATACTGAAAGATAATAACTAGAACACCTGATAAAAGTCAGGCATTCACCACAGGGAGCTACTTCAGCAACCTTTACAGAAAACATCCCTGTATTCTTTTCCTGAACAATGGGTCCCAGTGCATAAAGGTCCTCATATGTGACTTTATTCCGAAAATGAATAGAATGAGTATAATTCTGTATATTAGCAATAGGTGTCCCAACTCCTACTAGGCAAGATGTAAAGGTCAGTTCTACATAGATTCCTCATTGAGGTGTTCCTTGGGTTTAGTCACCCATTCTTCCCCTTCTGGTGCCCTCTTCACTCTGCTTTGAGGGATCCACGGCTTTACCCCTGCCAGCTTCAGAACAGGTGGAGTGGTGAGAAGCATGTCCCAGGATCCCATCCATGTTGATCATCTGGTGATCTGGTTTTCCATGTTTTGAGTAGAACTCTGACTCCTTCTAAGAAAGGATGTAGCAGACCTGTGGCAGAAAAATCCCTAGCAGATGCCAAATCATTAATTACAGTAGTGTTTGGTTAAGATGCTGCATATAATTATACCTAAGGTTGAGGAAATCTGCTTAGTGACTTGGGAGGTAAAAGCTGATCCTGAGGTAGCCAAGGCATCACTTGTCGAGCTTACTGCTTTCTGGGGCTGCCTGACAAGTAATATGCTAGGGGAGGATATGTTACCCTGAGGGTGAGGTTCTTGTTTTTCCCCTTGCTAGGCATCCAGAGCTTTCTGCCCTGGTGAGTTCCTGTACCTGGACCATCGTCTTTGCTCTGGGGTTGTGTCTAACATTCCCCCACTCCAGGATTTTTGGCATTGAATTCTTTCAGAGAAAAGGGGGCATAATATCTTTTCTGTAACTGCTTCCTGCTGAAAGGGGGCAACGTTTTCCTTCAGAGCCCCAAATCCTTGCTCTCTGTCAGAGGCACAATGAGACCTAGACACAGAAGGAGATTGTTATGGTGTCTCGGGGTGGTATTTCCTGAGTACAAGTAGGGCTTGTAACCTGGTGGACACAAACTGTGTTACAAATTTTAGTATTATTGGGGCAAAAGCTAGAACGACAAGAATTATGACAAATGGTATGGTGGAAGGAAAAAAAATCCCATTAGTTTGGAGGGTTATAGTCAAATATTTAAGAAAACTAGAAAAATTCCGGATCTAGTTTAGTTTCACTCATGGGTGAAAAAGAAAACTTTGGAGACAGTGAACTGGAGTTTAATATCCACAATTGTGTATTATAGAGTCTATTGAAATACAAATTTCTCCCTAAAATCATTCTCATTTTTATTAGAGAGCTAAATTAAGACTAGTTTATTTACTGTATTAAAGAGACAAATTAAGATCAATTTATTTACTGTATTAACTTTAGTTTCAATTTGACCTGATTGTTTGCATGAACACAATAAGAATAGCAATTGATTATATAGGCTTTTAAAAACCTGCTTTGCTGGAATCTCATGATTGAGCTTTAATTAGCCCTTCAGGACAAAGAAGCTGAGCCACCTACCTGCTTATAATACCTACTAGAGGCCCAGTGCATGAAATTTGTGCACGGGGGGACCTCAGTCCAGCCTGCACCCTCCCCAATCTGGGACCCCTTGGGGGATGTCCAACTGCCAGTTTAGGCCTGATCCCCAGATCACTGGCTCCCAATCACTAACCTGCCTGCCAGCCTGATCACCCCTCACTGCCTCTGCGTGCTGGCCTGGTCACTCCTAACTGCCCCCTGCTGCCAGCCAGGTAGCCCCCAACTGCCTTCTCCCTGCTAGCCTGGTCATTCCTAACTGCCCCCCCCCCCGCCAGCCTGGTCACCCCTTACTGCCCCTCCTGCCAGCCTGGTAACCCCCAACTGCCCCCCTCCACTGGCCTCATTACCCCTAACTGCCCACCCCACTGACCTGGTCACCTCTTACTGCCCCCACTGCCGGCCTGGTTTCCCCTAACTGCCCCCTCCCCCCACTGACCTGGTCACCCCATGCAGCCTGCTGTTCAGTCCTTTGATTATCCCTCACTAACCCCCCTGCTGGCCTGGTCATAGGCAGCCATCTTGTGAGGGCATGATGGCCAATTTGCACATTACCTCTTTATTATATAGGATAGGCTTGGGTGACTTCGTCACATTCTTGAGTTCCCAAAATGTCTTGAGGTTCCTTCCTTGCCATCTCTCTGGAAAGAAACCTTTGATCCTTACCTGGAAAGAGTGCCATGAACCATGGGATCAAGCAAGGTACCAGGCCATTTCTTGCTAGTGGCTTTTGATTGGCTTTGATCAGTTTTTGAGAATACTTTCTGGTGATGCCCAGAGTCCGGGGACTTCTTTTTCAGACATGATATTCCAGTCAAAGTCTTGGTTTAATAAAACTGCAATTGAAAAATTTTCTTATTGAATTTATGCAAATAAATTTATTGCCATACTCTTTAAGAATTTCCAAATTTTGGAGTGATCAGGTAGGTAGAAAAATATAAAAGCTTCCTTATTGCTTATGACTGTATAATGTACCAAATTGTTCGAGGAAAATAAAAACAAGCTTTCTTATATCTGGAATACACAAAGATTTTCATGTAACTAATCTTCTTTTTGTCCTGATTACTTGTTAATATTTCATGTTTTTAGTCATTCTTTAGAGTTCTATACATTTTTAGATACTTTAAAGAGACGATTTGCTTAGAAACCTATAATTTAGAGTAAGTCAGAGTCCTTGTTATGAAATTTTCAAAGACTTAACTAACATATTTGTAAATGCATCAGAGGAAAACAATGACAGTTTGTAAATGACAAACTTAAATGACATGGTTATAGACTTGACCATAAAACAAATTGACAAAGAACTTTGCTTTCCTGTAAGATATAACATTTCAAGATAACAATTTTTAAAAAAAATTATTTTATTGTTTAAAGTATTACACATAGTAGTACATATATCTCCTCTTTTCCTCATTGAACTTCCCCCAGCCTCCCCTACCCTCTGTCGCATGCCCTCATACCACCACCCAGTGTCTTGTGTCCATTGGTTGTGCTTATATGCATGCATACAAGTCCTTTGGTTGATCTCTTTCCCCCCTTTCCAAAACTCCCTAGCCATCCCGCTGTAATTTGACAGTCTGTTCGATACTTTACTGCCACTGTATCTATCTTTTTGTTCATCAGGATATAATGTTCTTTATTTTTCATAAATGAGTGAGATCATGTGGTATTTTTTTTTTCATTGCCTGGCTTATTTCACTTAGCATAATGCTCTCCAGTTCCATCCATGCTGCTGCAAATGGTAAGAATTCCTTGTTTTTTTATAGCAGCGTAGTATTCCATTGTGTAGATGTACCATAGTTTTCTAATCACTCATCTGCTGATGGGCATTTAGTCTGTTTCCAAATGTTAGCTATGGTGAATTGTGCTGCTATGAGCATAGGGGTGCATACATCCTTTCTGATTGGTGTTTCCAGTTTCTTGGGATATATTCCTAAAAGTGGGATTACTGGGTCAAATGGAAGTTCCATTTTTAGAATTTTAAGGAAACTCCATACTGTTCTCCACAGTGGCTGCACCAGTGTGCATTCCCACCAGCAGTGCACAAGGGGTTCCTTTTTCTCCGCATCCTCTCTAGCACTTGTCATTTGTTGATTTGTTGATGATAGACATTCTGACAGGTGTGAGATGGTACCAAATTGTCATCTCTTGGATAATTAGTGACTTTGAGCATGTTTTGATTTGCATCTCTTGGATAATTAGTGACTTTGAGCATGTTTTCATATGTCTCTTGGCCTTCCTTCTGTCTTCTTTCGCAAAATATCTATTTAGGTCCGTTGCTCATTTTTTTATTGGGTCATTTATCTTCCTTTTGTTAAGTTGTATGAGTTCCCTGTAAATGTTGGAGATTAAACCTTTATCAGTGATAACATTTGCAAATATGTTCTTCCATACAGTGGGCATTCTTCTTGTTTTGTTGATGGTTTCTTTTGCTGTGCAAAAGCTTTTTATTTTGATGTAGTCCAATTTGTTTATTTTCTCTTTAGTTTCCATTGCCCTAGGAAGAGTATCTGTGAAGAAACTGCTTTGGCATATGTCTGAGATTTCTCTGCCTGTGGATTCCTCTGGTATTTTTATGGTTTCCTGTCTTATGTTTAAGTCCTTTATCTATTTTGAGTTTTTTTTTGTGTGTGTGTATGATGTAAGTTGATGGTCTAGTTTCATTTTTTTGCATGTATCTGTCCAATTTTCCCAACACCATTTATGGAAGAGACTGTCTTGACTCCATTATATGTTCATGACTCCTTTGTCAAATATTAAGTGAACATAGTGGTTTGGGTTGAAATCTGGGTTCTCTATTCTATTCCATTGGTCTGTATGTCTGTTCTTGTGCCAGTACCAGGCTGTTTTGAGAACAGTGGCTTTGTAACACATCTTGACATCTGGTATTGAGATCCCACCTACTTTGTTCTTCTTTCTCAGGATTGCTGTGGCTATTCGGGGACTTTTTTTTATTCCAGATGAATTTTTGGAGAGTTTTTTCAAGGTCTGTGAAATATGCCGTTGGTATTTTAATGGGGAGTGCATTGAATCTATAGATTGCTTTGGGTAGTATGGACATTTTAGTGATATTGATTCTACCAATCCATGAACATGGTATGTTCTTCCATCGGTTTATGTCTTCCTCTATCTCTTTTTTCAGTGTCCTGTAGTTTTCTGCGTATAGGTCTTTTACCTCCTTAGTTAAGTTTATTCCTAGGTATCTTAATTTTTTTGGTGTGATGGTAAATGGGATTGCTTTTTTAGTCTCTCTTTCTGTAAGTTCAATATTGGTGTATAGAAATGCCATAGATTTCTTGGTGTTAATTTTGTATCCTGCTGCATTGCTGAATTCATTTATTAAGTCTAATAGTTTTTTGATCAAGTCTTTAGGGTTTTCTATGTACAGTATCATGTCATCTGCGAATAAGGACAGTTTTACTTGTTCTTTTCCGGTTTGGATGCCTTTTATTTTTTTTCTTGTGTAATCGCAATGGCTAATATTTCCAGTACTATGTCAAACAGGAGTGGAGAGGGTGGGAATCCCTGTCTTGTTACTGTTCTTAGGGGAAATGGCTTTAGTTTTTGCCCATTGAGCATGATGTTGGCTGTGGGTCTGTCATATATGGCTTTTATGATGTTGAGGTATGATCCTTCTATTCCCACCTTGCTGAGAGTTTTTATCAAAAAATGGGTGTTGGATTTTGTCAAATGCTTTTTCTGCATCAATTGATATGGCTATGTTATTTTTCTCCCTCAGTTTGTTTATGTGATATAACATGTTTATTGATTTGCGGATATTGTACCATCCTTGCATCCCTGGGATAAATCCTACTTGGTCATGGTGTATGATCTTTCTGATGTACTGCTGGATCTGATTTGCTAGAATTTTGTTGAGGATTTTGGCATCTATGTGCATGAGGGATACTGGCCTGTAATTCTCTTTCATTGTGTTGTCTTTATCTGGTTTTGGTATTAGGGTGATGCTGGCTTCATAGAATGAGCTTGAAAGTGTTCCTTCCTCTTGAATTTTTTGAAATAGTCTGAGGAGGATAGGTTTTAGTTATTCATTGAATGTTTGTTAAAACTCCCTTGTGAAGACGTCTGGCCCTATGGTTTTGTTTGCTGGAAGCTTTTTGATGACTGCTTCAATTTCTTCCATAGTTATTGGCCTATTGAGATGTTTAGATTCTTCCTGATTGAGTTTTGAAAGGTTGTATTTTTCTATGAATATGTCCATTTCCTCCAGGTTGTCCAGATTGTTGGAATAGAGTTGTTCATAGTATTTTTTTAACAATCCTTTGTATTTCTGTGGGGTCTGTTGTTATTTCTCCTCTTTCATTTCTGATTTTGTTTATTTGGGTCCTCTCTCTTTGCTTCTTGGTGAGCCTGGGTAGAGGTTCCTCAATCTTGTTTATCCTTTCAAAGAACCAGCTCTTGGTTTCATTGATCTTTTGTATTGTTTGTTTTGTCTCTATGTCGTTTACTACGCTTTGATCTTTATTATTTCCTTCCTTTTGCTTACACTGGGCTTTTCTTGTTCTCTTTCTAACTCTTTGAGTTGTAGGGTTAGGTAATTTATTACCATTGTTTCTTGTTTTGTTTTTTTTGCAGTAAGCTTGTAGAGCTATGAACTTCCCTCTCAACACTACTTTCCCTGTGTCCCATAGATTTTGGATTTTTGTGTTTTCATTTTCGTTTGTTGCCATGATGCTTTTTATTTCTTCTTTGATCTCTCTGGTAACCCAGTCATTGTTTAATAGCATGCTATTTAGTCTCCATGTGTTTGATTTTTTTGTATTGTTTTTAATGTAGTTGATTGCCAGTTTTATGCCCTTGTGATCTGAGAAGATGCTTGATATGATTTCTTTCATCTTGATTTTGAAGTGACTTTGCCTGTGACCCAATATATGGTCTAACTTTGAAAATGACCCATGTGCACTTGAGAAGAATGTATATTCTGTAGCTTTGGGGTGGAATGTTCTGAAAATGTCAATTATTTCCATCTGATTTAGTGAGACATTTAGGATTGATGTTTCTTTACTGATTTTTTGTTTAGAGGATTTGTCCCCTGGTGATAGTGGAGTATTAAAATCCCCTACTATGATTGTATTGCTGTAAATCTCTCTCTTGATATCCTCCAGGAGTTTTTTTTTAAAATGTATTTCTGTGCTCATGTATTGGGTGCATATATGTTCACCAGAGTTATTTCTTCTTGTTGGATTGTTCCCTTTAGTATTATGAAGTGGCCTTCCTTATCTCTTGTTATGTCTTTCACTTTGAGATCTAATTTGTCAGATATAAGTATTGCTACCCCAGCTTTTTTTTTTCATTTCACTTCACCTGAAAAACCTTTTTTCATCCCTTCACCCTTGGTCTGTGTGCGTCTTTTTTTCTGAGGTCGGTTTCCTGTCGATAGCAGAAATATGGGTCTTGTTTTCTTATCCACTAAGTTACCCTCTGTCTTTTGATTGGGGCATTTCATCCATTTACATTTAAAGTTATTAGTGATAGGTACTTGTTTGTTGCCATTTTTATTCTTTACCCCTGTATTCCTTCTTTGCTTCTTATTTCTCCTTTTTGTAGCAGACCCTTTAGAATTTCTTGCATTGCTGGTTTGGTGGTAATAAACTCCCTTAGTCCTTTTTTTGTCTGTGAAGCTCCTGATTTCACCCTCAATTTTGATTGACACCCTTGCTGGGTACAGTATTCTTGGATTTAGACCCTTCCTTTGCATGACTTTGTATATTTCATTCCATTCCCTTCTTGCCTGATGTGTTTCTGTTGAGAAATCAGCCACTAGTCTGATGGGGTATCCTTTGTATGTAACTTTCTGTCTGTCTCTGGCTGCTTTTAAGATTCTTACTTTGTCATTGGTGTTTGCCAATTTAATTATAATGTGCGTTAGTGTCAGTCTTTTGGGGTTCATCTTGTTTGGGACTCTGTGAGCTTCTTGGATTTGTGTGAGTTTTTTCTTCCCTATATCAGGGAAGTTTTCTGTCATTATTTCTTCAAACAGTTTTTCTACTCCTTACTCATATTCCTCTCCTTCTGGCACCCCTATTGTGCGGATGTTATTTCGTTTTGTGTTGTCCCAAAGTTCCCTTAGGCTCTCCTCCTGCTTTTTAATTTTTTTTCTAGAAGCTACTCTGCTTTGGTATTTTTTCCTACCTTGCCTTCTAGCTCACTGATGCTGTTCTCTGCTTCTTCTAGTCTACAGTTGATGCTTTCTATTGAGTCCTTTATAGCAGCGATGTTATTTTTCAATTCTTCTTGGTTCTTCTTCATTTCCTCTTGGTTTTTATACATATTGTTGAATTTGTATTTCATTCTTTTCAACGACCTTATGACCATTTCTCTGAATTCTTTCTCTGACAGGTTGCTTGCCTCCATTTCGTTTACTTCCTTTTCTGGTGATGCCGGCTTTTCTTTCATGTGTGGGCTGTTTCTTTGTCTTTCCATGATCTTTCCGCTCCAGGTGTCTGGTTATGTAGTCTGTCTCTCCTTTTCTTGAGGAGATACAGAGTTCCTCCAAATCTGCATTCTCGTGCCACTTGGGGACCAGTATTCCCGGGTTTGCAGCAGTTTGCTGGTTGCCATTGTTTTACACTCCCAGGATTTTCAGGATTCTGACAACATCCACCTTCCCCTTCAAGATGGCGTGGTCTCCGCGTCAGAACTGGTCACTCCACAAGGGATCCCAGCAGCAGTGGAGGCTGCCCGGTCAGGGGAACCCCATCTGGCAATCCCCCACAATCCCCTGGAGTATAGCTGTTCCTCAACTCACAAACAAACACTCCCCATGGGACCACACACTCTCCCTTCGTTCTCTCACTCATGCACTATCTTGCAGTCTGCCTTCCTGTCGGCAGCCATCTTCCTTCTTCAAGATAACAATTTTTCTTGGTAAATAATAATTATTATGAAATCACATAAAAGAACAGTATATAATTTATATTCTTATATCCAATGTTGAGCTTTGAAGTATATAAAGAACAAACAATATGCAAGATTTTGAAACATTGCAAATGGCTCATTAGAAGTATTTATTGAGCACTGGAAACAATTCATAAACACCCCAATGTTTGGATTACAAACATCTGGATTATTACTGCCAAATGTCTCCTATAGGGAACTATTACTCTAGGCTTGTCCAGTGTCACTGAAAAGATACGTTACTCCTGAGAATTTCCTGTTTGAACTTGGCCCTGAATCTTGGTAAGTTTCTTCCTAGAGCAGATTGAAATTTCTAGAATATTCATCTAGAAATTCTTGGAAACTTATTTGGCAAAGTTTCCCATGTAATTTTCAAGGATATTAAATAGGCCTAATTAGTTCAAAAACTTAGGAGAGAGAATGAATCCCTGAGGTATTTCATGGCCCTTTGGAATAACTCAAAGTCATTTCTTTGTTAAAAAAAATATTTTGAAATTTAAACTTTGGTGAGGTCATCATATATACTTTACCAAAAGATTATATTATAAATCTTTTGTAAATCTAGGTGAAACAAATGTATAGCTTTATGGTAATAACTTTAAACTTAAACCAGTTTTAATGTTAAATATTTTGTCTATACCATAGGATTCTATGTAACTTATATAAGTATTTAATTTCTGTAGGCCAATACAGCAATATACCCTAGTGGTGCCATCTGGAGGCAGAAAACATATTGCATTTAACATACAAATACACGAAGATCATACACACGATTTAAATTGTCAACTTTTGTAGAGAAGACATGAGATTTTTCCTTTGCTTTTGATGACCTTTAAGAAGGCTAGAACAGGAGAGAGAAGTTCCTCAATACCAAGCAGGAAGACCTGTTGAAACTTCCAATGATAGTGTCAAGGACTGTTCATGAGTGGTGAAAATAAAGAAAGTCTAGGCTCCAATTTAAGGACTTAAGCAACAGGAGAGAGCCTGGGTGGGATTGCTTTGGGTCATTGAAAAGTCAGAATCCCCAGTGACATAAGATGTGACACGATGAGAGTGGGTTGTTAGAAATACTAGAAGAGAAGGGGTCCTGTCAGACATCAGGGTTATTAGGTCCTGACTCACTGGACCCCGTTGCCCAGGTCTTGCATGGGGACAGTAGTATGGGTGGGTCACTCCGTCTTCAGAGTGGGACTGCGGGAGGGCTCCAGGGCATGTCTGGCCTGCTTAACTTTCATTTCTGCATTGATGGGATGCGTCTTGATGAAGGACTTAGTGCACAGCTGGACAGGTAGGTTTCTCCCACCTTGACAAGGGCAAGAGAAATTGTAGTGAAACCAACCCTATGTCCACCAGAGATAAATTAGGTGGAGGATGGGGACTGGAGTTTGACTGGGATCTTTCTTTAAACTTAAAATTTTACAAACATTTTACCTACTCAAAAATAACCATAATTTGAATAACTGAATTTCAATTCTTGTCCTATAAAAATGTATCTTTATATTTTACTAGCTTTCCCGTTGCAGGAAAATTCCTGCAATGGGATTTCCTGCTGCACTCTACCCCGCCTCCGTTCCTCCCTTGCCGCCTGCCTCGCCTTCTCCTCCAGCCCGCCCGCGTTTCCCTTCGCCCCCGGCCCCGTGTCCGCCCCGCCCTTGCCGCCCGCCTCGCCTTCTCCTCCAGCCCACCCGCGTTTCCCTTCACCCCCGGCCCCGCCTCCGCCCCGCCCTTGCCGCCCGCCTCGCCTTCTCCTCCAGCCCACCCGCGTTTCCCTTCACCCCCGGCCCCGCCTTCTCCTCCAGCCCGCCCGAGTTTCCCTTCGCCCCCGGCCCCGCCTCTGCTCTGCCCTTGCCGCCGGCCCCGCCTTCTCCTCCAGCCCGCCTTCGTTTCCCTTCGCCCACGACCCTGACTTCGCTCCTCCCTTCTCCTCCCCCTGCCCCCCTGGCTTGCTTGCTTCTTCGAGCTTTACTCCCTTCT
Source organism: Eptesicus fuscus (assembly GCF_027574615.1). Classification (NCBI taxonomy): domain Eukaryota; kingdom Metazoa; phylum Chordata; class Mammalia; order Chiroptera; family Vespertilionidae; genus Eptesicus; species Eptesicus fuscus. The sequence continues at coordinate 46,112,595 of NC_072473.1, forward strand.
GCAGCTCTTGGCTTCTGTGGACGCTGTCTTGATATGCAAATTAGCCGCCATCTTTGTTGGGGAAATTTGCATACTCGTCCTGATCGGTTGGTGGGCGTGGCTTGGCTGGTGGGCGTGGCTTAGGGGTAGCGAAGGTGCGTTCAATTTGCATATTTGTCTATTATTAGATTAGATGCCTTTTATCATTAAACTAGAGGCCCAGTGCACAAAATTCGTGCATTCGGAGGAGTTCCTCAGCCCGCCTGCACCCCCTCACAGTCCAGGAGCCCTCGGGGGATGTTCGATGGATGGCTTAGGCCCGCTCCCCAGCCGTCAGTCAGACATCCTTAGCGCTGCTGCAGAGGCAGGAGAGGCTCCCACCACCACCGCTGTGCTCACCGTGAGCCCAGCTTCTGGCTAAGTGGCGCACCCCCTGTGGGAATGCACTGATCACCAGGAGGCAGCTCCTGTATTGAGCATCTGCCCTCTGGTGGTTAGTATGCATCATAGTGACTGGTCGTTCCACTGAAACCGGCTCTCTGACATCCCCCGAGGGGTCCCAGATTGCGAGAGGGTGCAGGCCAAGCTGAGGGACCCCATCAGTGGACGATCGGGGCTGGGGAGGGAAGTGGGAGGTGGGCCAGCTGGAGAGGGACTGCGGGAGGGCTCCAGGGCATGTCTGGTCCGTCTCACTTAGTCCCCAATTGTCCGGACCCCAGCAGCAAGCTAATCTACTGGTTGGAGTGCCTGCCCCCTGGTGGTCAGTGCATGTCATAAGCAAGCAATTGAGTATCCTTAGCATTTCATTAGCATATTATGCTTTGATTGGTTGAATGGCCAACTGGACTACCGGACACTTAGCATATTAGGCTTTTATTATATAAGATTCATATAATTTTCCAATTTAATTAGAATTTTTAATTCTTAGGAACCCTTTTTCCAATGATAACTGAAAAGTAAACAATCAGCATTTCTTAGATTGACATTTATGAACACACTTTAAACATACTCTTACTTTCAAGAAACCCATCTTCAACAAAACACACGACATTACATCAACAGTTCCAATTTTACTTTGTAGATTTTCTGTAATAAAAACTAAAGTTAAGTGAACTTAAAAGTGTCTGACAATCAATGTTTCTGTATTTCATGTTAGTTTATTTATTTTATTTTTTATTTCATGTTATTTTAAAAAATCTAGATGTTTATCGTTTAACCCCAATGCTCCAAAGCTTTTAAGTTACCAAAGACTTCGGAAAATTATGTATAGGCATATGAGGCTGGAGGAAAGGCGGGAGGGGGTGGGAGTAAGCCACACAGCCTCTTCCCAGGTCTTCAGTTGCTTGGATTTAAAAATGCCACATTCTTTTCTTTGAGATAACATGTTAAGGCTTGGGTGATAATGAGTTCTGAATCTGCTAACAGCAGGACTGCTAAGTAAGCATTTGCAGTTTTGTAGTGAAAAAAGGGTTAAAAGGCAGCTGCTTGCTCTTTGGGAGAGAGTGAGAAGGCTAAATTAGGAGTTCCTCATGGTTTTAGGGGCCTGGAGGTGGAGGCATAAAGGATACAACAGGAGGAGCAGAGTTTGGGGTGGTGGTGGAGCTCAAAGAAGGTCTGAACATAGGGAATATTAGACCATTTGCCTAGGTGGAAGCAGTTTAAGTCCAATTGGAGAATGGTGTTATAATTAAGGGTGCCATTCTGGGGCCAGATCTCTTGATTGTCTAATTTATATTGTTGCCATGCTGTATTGCAATAGAAAATGAGGCATTTGGGTCTAATTTCATCTCATAACTTGAGGGTCTTAAGATTCTTTAAGAGGCAAGCCAGAGGTGAGTCCTGGGAGGGGCTGAGATTGAATTGCCTGTAGTGTTATTATGAAAAGGGCATTTGCAGGGGGAAGAGTTGCAAACATAGTGAGAGGGAGAAACCCAGGGCCAGCATTTTGACCTAGTTGCTGCTCCCCTTGCATGTTCTGAGAACTATTCTAGGGGGTGTCCCCCAATAGAAAGGTTGAGTGTAGGTGACCCGGTCCCTGGGTGGCTAGGGATAAGTGGGAGCGTCCTCGCTACTAATATAGGCTGGTCAGACCCAGCGCTGGGATTTTCCGGTAAAATGCGTCATTACCAGCCGGGCTATTTCCCCCTTGAAAATGAGAGAATTGGCAATGCTGAGACTCATAGTCCCCAAAACAAAATTCTACAGGGTGTTTCGGGCTGGGGTTTGGGAGGGTGTGTGCTTTTTCACAGTGTGCCTCAGTTGTTTGTACATTTGCTTGCAACCAGTGGGCTTCTTATTGCAATCTTGCCCTTTCAAAGACCGGTTTATCCTGTCATGGGAGTCTTCTAGTGGCAGCTGCCCTAGAGGCTTTTAAGTGGGCTTCATCCTTTTATGCAGGAGTTGGAGTTACATCCTTATATGCAGTCACTGGTGGGAAATGTTTGTAGTCAGGGAAGCTGAGTCAGTGTGTTTAGAATGTGGATGGAATGCAGGTATGCAATCAGGTGTCTTTAGGACAGTTCAATTCCTTACGTGGTCTGACTCCTGGTGTCCAGCAAGCTTTTCCTGGTTTTTGTGTCATGTGGCAGGAAGCTTACAAATGCCTATTAAGGATTGTATTGTCCTATAGTCCTAATAGTGGGGATAGCAGCAGAAATTGAAATGATGCAGCTGCAAGCCAAGAGTGCCAGGATTTACAGTCATTACCAGAATTTAGGAAGTGATAAGGAAGGATTCTACTGAGTCTCAGATGGAGCATGACCCTGCTGACACATTTATTTCAGACTTCTATTCTCCAGAATGGTGAGAGAATAAATTTCTATTGTTTAGAACTACCCAGTTTGAGGTACTTTGTTATAGCATCCCTAGGAAACTAATACAGTCACATCTTGCTTGTTCCATTAATGAAGCAAAGTTGGCCAGAAGCAAGTCTATGCAGTAGCCAGTGTAAGTCCCCATGCACAGGGCTGTAGTTTGAAAGCACTCCATGAAACACCTCAGCAAAATTTCACAGACTTTCCTGGAGCACTGAAAAAAAGTTCTTACAAGGGTAATACCAGCCGATAAAAAGACATATGGACTTTTAACCATTTCTGGTGTTCCCAGTAGTACTGGATAACTTCTAAGAGGCATTTGAGTCTTTGGAGCTCCAAAGGAATAGGATTGATTTTCTTCATGTTGAGTTGAAAAATAAGGTTTGGAAGGCATTGCGGTTTCCACTTCACCATTTAGTAGCCTGAATGCTGTTCTTAAAATGCTTTTTCTAGCAAGTTACGAGGGAAGTCACTTGTCAATCAAACACCTTCATTCTAAGGCATAATTTCTTATCTAAATTCTCAATAACTCCTTGTTCTTTCCTTTTATTTTTATTTATTTATTTATTTATTTATTTATTTTTCTTTTTCTTTTTTTTTTTCTTTTTTTTTAATTTCTTTATTGATTAAGGTGTCACATATTTGTCCTCATCCCCCCATTCCCATCCCACCCCTCTCCCCACGCATGCCCCAATCCCCTGTTGAACTTAACCGTTGGATAGGCTTATATGCATGCATACAGGTCCTTTGGTTGAACTCTCCCCCTCCCCCCACCCTCCCCTACCCTCCCCTACCCTCCCCTATCCTCCCTCTGAGGCCCGATAGTCCGATCGATGCCTCCTTGCTTCTGGTTCTGTTCTTGTTCCTCAGTCTATGTTGTTCATCATTTCCCCTAGATGAGCGAGATCATATGTCACTAGATATATACTAATAAGAACTGAATGTGAGACGAGCAATAATAGTTATGCTGACAGGCAAATGAATCAATCTGTAGCGAGCTTCCCCCTGGACCAACAGTTCTTTTGAGACCCAATTTCAATGTCCAGTAGTTCCTTATGTGTACATGTCAGCACTGACCCCTCAGTTCTGGATGGTGGACAAATGGTGGTAATGGAGGTCCGACTCCCTCTGGTTTGGTCTCGGCCGAACCCAGGGGCACGGCGTCACCCAGACTAAGGGGCACGTGGCCTCACCCATACCCAAGGGGCACGTGGTCTCGCCCGGGCCTGGGACCCAGCCTCACCCGGATGGATCCAGGGGCGCACGGCCTCACCCGGACCCAGGATCTGGCTTCACCCGTACCCAGGGACGCTTGGCCTCTCCCAGACCCAGGGGCACGTGGCCTCACCCGGGCCTAGGTGCACGAGGCCTCATCCGGATCCAGGGACACATGGTCGCACCCGGACCCAGGGACGCTTGGCCTCTCCCAGACCCAGGGCCACTTGGGCTCACCCGGGCCTAGGTGTACGAGGCCTCACCCGGATCCAGGGACACATGGTCTCACCTGGACCCAGGGACGCTTGGCCTCTCCCAGACCTAGGGCCACTTGGGCTCTCCCGGGCCTAGGTGCACGAGGCCTCATCCGGATCCAGGGACACATGGTCGCACCCGGACCCAGGGACGCTTGGCCTCTCCCAGACCCAGGGCCACTTGGGCTCACCCGGGCCTAGGTGCACGCGGCCTCACCCGGATCCAGGGACACATGGTCTCACCTGGACCCAGGGACGCTTGGCCTCTCCCAGACCCAGGGCCACTTGGGCTGACCCGGGCCTAGGTGCACGAGGCCTCACCCGGATCCAGGGACACATGGTCTCACCCGGACCCTGGGACGCTTGGCCTCTCCCAGACCCAGGGCCACTTGGGCTCACCCGGGCCTAGGTGCACGAGGCCTCATCCGGATCCAGGGACACATGGTCGCACCCGGACCCAGGGACGCTTGGCCTCTCCCAGACCCAGGGCCACTTGGGCTCACCCGGGCCTAGGTCCACACGGCCTCACCCGGATCCAGGGACACATGGTCTCACCTGGACCCAGGGACGCTTGACCTCTCCCAGACCCAGGGCCACTTGGGCTCACCCGGGCCTAGGTGCACGAGGCCTCACCCGGATCCAGGGACACATGGTCTCACCCGGACCCAGGGACGCTTGGCCTCTCCCAGACCCAGGGCCACTTGGGCTCACCCGGGCCTAGGTGCACGAGGCCTCATCCGGATCCAGGGACACATGGTCGCACCCGGACCCAGGGACGCTTGGCCTCTCCCAGACCCAGGGCCACTTGGGCTCACCCGGGCCTAGGTGCACGCGGCCTCACCTGGATCCAGGGACACATGGTCTCACCCGGACCCAGGGACGCTTGGCCTCTCCCAGACCCAGGGCCACTTGGGCTCACCCGGGCCTAGGTGCACGAGGCCTCATCCGGATCCAGGGACACATGGTCGCACCCGGACCCAGGGACGCTTTGCCTCTCCCAGACCCAGGGCCACTTGGGCTCACCCGGGCCTAGGTGCACGCGGCCTCACCCGGATCCAGGGACACATGGTCTCACCCGGACCCAGGGACGCTTGGCCTCTCCCAGACCCAGGGCCACTTGGGCTCACCCGGGCCTAGGTGCACGAGGCCTCATCCGGATCCAGGAACACATGGTCGCATCCGGACCCAGGGACGCTTGGCCTCTCCCAGACCCAGGGCCACTTGGGCTCACCCGGGCCTAGGTGCACGCGGCCTCACCCGGATCCAGGGACACATGGTCTCACCCGGACCCAGGGATGCTTGGCCTCTCCCAGACCCAGGGCTACTTGGGCTCACCCGGGCCTAGGTGCACGAGGCCTCACCCGGATCCAGGGACACATGGTCTCACCCGGACCCAGGGATGCTTGGCCTCTCCCAGACCCAGGGCCACTTGGGCTCACCCGGGCCTAGGTGCACGCGGCCTCACCCGGATCCAGGGACACATGGTCTCACCCGGACCCAGGGATGCTTGGCCTCTCCCAGACCCAGGGCTACTTGGGCTCACCCGGGCCTAGGTGCACGAGGCCTCACCCGGATCCAGGGACACATGGTCTCACCCGGACCCAGGGACGCTTGGCCTCTCCCAGACCCAGGGCCACTTGGGCTCACCCGGGCCTAGGTGCACGAGGCCTCACCCGGATCCTGGGACGCATGGTCTCACCCGGACCCAGGGACGCTTGGCCTCTCCCAGACCCAGGGCCACTTGGGCTCACCCGGGCCTAGGTTCACGAGGCCTCATCCGGATCCAGGGACGCATGGTCTCACCCGGACCCAGGGACGCTTGGCCTCTCCCAGACCCAGGGCCACTTGGGCTCACCCGGGCCTAGGTGCACACGGCCTCACCCGGATCTAGGGACACATGGTCTCACCCGGACCCAGGGATGCTTGGCCTCTCCCAGACCCAGGGCCACTTGGGCTCACCCGGGCCTAGGTGCACGAGGCCTCACCCGGATCCAGGGACACATGGTCTCACCTGGACCCAGGGACGCTTGGCCTCTTCCAGACCCAGGGCCACTTGGGCTCACCCGGGCCTAGCTGCACGAGGCCTCACCCGGATCCAGGGACACATGGTCTCACCCGGACCCAGGGACGCTTGGCCTCTCAGACCCCGGGGCACGTGACCTCACCCATGCCTAGGTGCACGAGGTCTCACCCGGATCCAGGGACACACGGTCTCACCCAGACCCAGGGACGCCTGGCCTCCCCCAGACCCAGGGGCACGTGGCCTCACCCGGGCCTAGGCGCACGAGGCCTCACCCGGATCCAGGGACACACGGTCTCACCCGGACCCAGGGACGCCTGGCCTCCCCCAGACCCAGGGGCACGTGGCCTCACCCGGGCCTAGGCGCACGAGGCCTCACCCGGATCCAGGGACACACGGTCTCACCCGGACCCAGGGACGCCTGGCCTCCCCCAGACCCAGGGGCATGCGGCCCCACCCGGGCCTAGGTGCACGAGGCCCCACCCGGATCCAGGGACATATGGTCTCGCCCGGACCTAGGGGTGCGTGGCCTCTCTCAGACCCAGGGGCACGTGGCCTCACCTGGACCTAGGTGCACGAAGCCACCCGGACCCAGGGGCGCGTTACCTCTCTCAGACCCCTTGTCGCGTGGTCTCACCCGGATCCAGGGGCTCACGGCCTCACCCGTACTCGGGACCCAGCCTTACCCGGATCCAGGGGCCCACGGCCTCACCCGGTCCCAGGATTCAGATTCGCCCGGACCCAGGGGCACATGGCCTCACCCGAACCCGGAATCCAGCCTCACCTGGACCCAGGGGCGTGTGGCCTCACCCAAACCCAGGGGCGTGAGGCCTCACCTAGACCCAGAGGCGTGTGACCACATCTGAGCCCAGAGGCTCGCAGGCTCGCCTGGACTCGGGTCTCAGCGGGGTTTCGTCTTCTTGATCCCAATTCCTGTTGGTCAATTCCCTCTCAGCAATTCCTTCGGTCATTTTCTCAGAGCTCCAGGGCGGCTGCCGCAGAACTCGTTGGGCGGCGGGCTCGGCAAGGCTCCGGTGTGCCCGGTGCCCGGCGGCGGGCTGGTCCGGTGTCGCTGCATCGGCCCTTGGGTCTGCAACGGTGGCCAGTCGCTGAGCGTGCGCACCTGGCCACTTCGGGGCATTGAGATTCTTGAAGGACTCGGAGGTCAGCAAGCACGGAGTCTCCCACCCCATGTCTCCCAGGGGCTCGTCTGTCCGTGCTCGGCAGCGAGTGGAGCCGTCCCCTCAGCCGGAGACCGCCGGGGGAACTGCGCCGAGCACGTTCCAGGCCGCCATTGTGTCGCCTGAGCCATAGTTCTTAAAGTGTGGACTTTGGGTCACCGGCATCAGCATCATCCTGCGTACCTCTCTCTTTTATTCTAGTTGTAGAGCATCTGCTCAGCCAGCCCCCCGGTCTTTCTGGCTGGTGTCTGCTCTGCTCTCCCGTCGTAGTCTCAATATTGTTGTGGTAGGCAACGATCAGGCTGCCGCCCTATGTCTCCATCTTGGTCCTCCTTTGTACAGTTAAGTCTTGATTGTTGTTGGTGTCACTGGGAGGAATTGTCCTCCAGGCCAATTGGCCGTGAGGACCCTCTTTGTCCATATAGGAAGAGTTGCTGTGCAGGAGACATGTTTATGGGCCGGGTCTTGATGCAGCAATGCCTTGGCGCTCACTGAGTCTGCCTCTAGAATGCTTCCCTTATGCAAGTGATTGAAATCTTTATTTATTTTTCTTAACAGAATTTAGCTTTATTGGACGGAAATTTGGAGGGAGGTTTGGCAATTATACACCTTTCTTCCCAAGACCAAGTTTAGTAATTTAAGTTTGGAGCTTAAAATCAATGGTGGTTGTCATTATTTACACCATAGAAATCATCAAACACTACAAATCAGGGCTTCTCTCCTCTCTTCTTGACACCTCCAGTTGTTAAACATTTACCACACACTACCAGTTGGAGATGACTATAAATGGTCTCATCCCAAATCCCAGACTGGGGCTGCTGTGAATGATTTGCATTTATCCTATCAGTATGGTGCCCTGAGCACAACTCTACTAGCAGATACAGGGTCCAAATTAGGATAAGAACTTGTACAACCATCCAAATTAGGATAAGAACTTGTACAACCATCCTAGGATCCATTACTCATGTTTGCTATATCTAGGTTGATTATACATACCCATTTCATTGTTTATTTAGAACTTGTCCCAGTGTTTCATCTTTTTTTTTTAATTTCTTTATTGATTAAGGTGTCACATATTTGTCCTCATCCCCCCATTCCCATCCCCCCCTCCCCACGCATGCCCCTACTCCCTGTTGAACTTAACCGTTGGATAGGATCATATGCATGCATACAAGTCCTTTGGTTGAACTCTCCCCCTCCCCCCACCCTCCCCTATCCTCCCTCTGAGGCCCGATAGTCCGATCGATGCCTCCTTGCTTCTGGTTCTGTTCTTGTTCCTCAGTCTATGTTGTTCATCATTTCCCCTCAATGAGCGAGATCATATGTCACTAGATATATACTTATGAGAACTGAATGTGAGACAAGCAATAATAGTTATGCTGACAGGCAAATGAATCAGTCTGTAGTGAGTTTCTTTCTGGACCAACAGTTCTTTTGAGACCCAATTTCAATGTCCACCAGTTCCTTATGTGTACATGTCAGCACTGACCCCTCAGCTCTGGATGGTGGACAAATGGTGGTAACGGAGGTCCGACTCCCTCTGGTTTGGTCTTGGCCGGACCCAGGGGGACGGCTTCACCCGGACTAAGGGGCTCATGGCCTCGCCCGGATCTAGGGACACATGGTCTCACCCGGACCCAGGGACGCTTGTCCTCTCCCAGACCCAGGGGCACGTGGCCTCACCCGGACCTAGGTGCACGAGGCCTCACCCGGATCCAGGGACACATGGTCTCACCCGGACCCAGGGACGCTTGGCCTCTCCCAGACCCAGGGGCATGTGGCCTCACCTGGGCCTAGGTGCATGAGGCCTCACCCGGATCCAGGGACACATGGTCTCACCCGGACCCAGGAACACTTGGCCTCTCCCAGACCCAGGGGCACGTGGCCTCACCCGGGCCTGGGTGTATGAGGCCTCACCCGGATCCAGGGACACATGGTCTCACCCGGACCCAGGCGCGCTTGGCCTCCCCCAGACCCAGGGGCACGTGGCCTCACCCGGGCCTAGGTGCACGAGGCCTCCCCCGGATCCAGGGACACATGGTCTCACCCGGACCCAGGGACGCTTGTCCTCTCCCAGACCCAGGGGCACATGGCTTCACCCGGGCCTAGGTGCACGAGGTCTCACCCGGATCCAGGGACACATGGTCTCACCTGGACCCAGGCGCGCTTGGCCTCCTCCAGACCCAGGGGCACGTGACCTCACCCGGGCCTAGGTGCATGAGGCCTCACCCAGATCCAGGGACACATGGTCTCACCCGGACCCAGGGACGCTTGGCCTCTCCCAGACCCAGGGGCATGTGGCCTCACCCGGGCCTAGGTGCACGAGGCCTCACCCGGATCCAGGGACACATGGTCTCACCTGGACCCAGGGACGCTTGGCCTCTCCCAGACCCAGGGGCACGTGGCCTCACCCGGGCCTGGGTGTACGAGGCCTCACCCGGATCCAGGGACACATGGTCTCACCCGGACCCAGGGACGCCTGGCCTCCCCCAGACCCAGGGGCACGTGGCCTCACCCGGGCCTAGGCGCACGAGGCCTCACCCGGATCCAGGGACACACGGTCTCACCCGGACCCAGGGACGCCTGGCCTCCCCCAGACCCAGGGGCACGCAGCCCCACCCGGGCCTAGGTGCACGAGGCCTCACCCGGATCCAGGGACAGACGGTCTCACCCGGACCCAGGGACGCCTGGCCTCCCCCAGACCCAGAGGCACGCAGCCCCACCCGGGCCTAGGTGCACGAGGCCCCACCCGGATCCAGGGACACATGGTCTCGCCCGGACCTAGGGGTGCGTGGCCTCTCTCAGACCCAGGGGCACGTGGCCTCACCTGGACCTAGGTGCACAAAGCCACCCGGACTCAGGGGCGCGTTACCTCTCTCAGACCCCTGGTCGCGTGGTCTCACCCAGATCCAGGGGCGCACGTCCTCACCCGGACTCGGGACCCAGCCTTACCCGGATCCAGGGGCCCACGGCCTCACCCAGACCCAGGGTTCAGCTTCACCCGGACCCAGGGGGACGTTACCTCTCTCAGACCCCTGGTCGCGTGGTCTCACCCGGATCCAGGGGCGCACGGCCTCACCCGGACTCGGGACCCAGCCTTACCCGGATCCAGGGGCCCACGGCCTCACCCGGACCCAGGGTTCAGATTCGCCCGGACCCAGGGGCACATGGCCTCACCCGAACCCGGAATCCAGCTTCACCTGGACCCAGGGGCGCGTGGCCTCACCCAAACCCAGGGGCGTGAGGCCTCACCTAGACCCAGAGGCGTGTGACCACATCTGAGCCCAGAGGCTCGCAGGCTCGCCTGGACTCGGGTCTCAGCGGGGTTTCGTCTTCTTGATCCCAATTCCTGTTGGTCAATTCCCTCTCAGCAATTCCTTCAGTCATTTTCTCAGAGCTCCAGGGCGGCTGCCGCAGAACTCGTTGGGCGGCGGGCTCGGCAAGGCTCCGGTGTGCCCGGTGCACGGCGGCGGGCTGGTCCGGTGTCGTTGCGTCGGCCCTTGGGTCTGCAACGGTGGCCGGTCGCCGAGCGTGCGCACCTGGCCACTTCGGGGCATTGAGATTCTTGAAGGACTCTGAGGTCAGCAAGCACGGAGTCTCCCACCCCATGTCTCCCAGGGGCTCGTCTGTCCGTGCTCGGCAGCGAGTGGAGCCGTCCCCTCAGCCGGAGACCACCGGGGGAACTGCGCCGAGCACGTTCCAGGCCGCCATTGTGTCGCCTGAGCCATAGTTCTTAAAGTGTGGACTTTGGGTCACCGGCATCAGCATCATCCTGCGTACCCCTCTCTTTTATTCTAGTTGTAGAGCATCTGCTCAGCCAGCCCCCCGGTCTTTCTGGCTGGTGTCTGCTCTGCTCTCCCGTCGTAGTCTCAATATTGTTGTGGTAGGCAACGATCAGGCTGCCGCCCTATGTCTCCATCGTGGTCCTCCTTTGTACAATTAAGTCTTGATTGTTGTTGGTGTCACTGGGAGGAATTGTCCTCCAGGCCAATTGGCCGTGAGGACCCTCCTTGTCTATATAGGAAGAGTTGCTGTGCAGGAGACATGCCTGTGGGCCGGGTCTTGATGCAGCAATGCCCTGGCGCTCACTGAGTCTGCCTCTAGAATGCCTCCCTTATGCAAGTGATTGAAATCTGGTGTCATCTCACACCAACCACTAGATGCCCTCGTTTCTGGGTCTCCAATGTAGTGTGGGTCAGCCACTACCTGAGGCACTCAGCAGGAAAAAGCTTCTGCTCAGCTTGGCTGGGGCGGAGCTACAGGGTGGAGCCTACAACCTTGGCTTCCTGTCAGCCCCGCCCTATGAGGCTCCTGCATCTGTGTCCCTCTGTATTCCTTGCAAACACCTCTGAGAGAAACGCGCCCTGGAGTTTCGCCCACTGCCAAACAGTCCAGTCCCTCCCCTAATGAATCTGGACTCCCAGATTCTCGCCTGGAACTGGGTTTCAGTGTAGTTGGAACTGGGTCTCAGCGCAGTCTGGCGTCCCTGTCTCCTTCCCAGCAGGGCCACCCAGTGGCGCAGGCAAAAGTCCGTCCTCTGCGCACCTTCCAGTGCGCACGTCTGGAGCCGCCGCTTCTCTGTGCCTCCGCCACCACAGCCCAAATTCATTCCCCCAGCGTGCGCCTGGCTTCCCAGGGTTTCGCCCGGAACTGGGGTTCAGTGCAGTCGGAACTGGGGTTCAGCACGGTCCTGAGCTTATGTCTCCTTCCCGCTAGGGCAGTTCAGTGGCGCAGGCAACAGTCCGTCCTTTGCGCCCCTTCCCGTGCGCGCCTCTGGAACTCTGCCTTCCCCCGCTCCTCTGTGCCTGCGCCCCACAGCCCAGATTCATTCCCCCAGCCTGCGCCTGGCTTCCCAGAGTTTCGCCCGGAACTGGCGCTCAGTGCAGTCGGAGCCGGCGCTTAGCGCACTCCGGAGCCTTTATCTCCTTCCTGCCAGTGAACGCCAGCCAGGCCGTCAGCCGCCCCTTCCTCTCTGGCTCCATCCTCCCCGCAGGCGCGCGTGCTCGTGTCTCCGCCAGTTTCTCCATACCTCAGGCTTTTACGGCTCCCCCGATTGTCCCCGTGGCCTTCTCCTTCCCCCCAGCTGTAGGCATTTCAGTCCGCCAGCTCTCCTGTGGTTCTGGACGATGTCCGTTCTGACCTCTAGTTGTGCCTTTGAAATTGTTGTGCCCGGCTGCAAGTTAGGTGTTTAACCTATGCCGCCATCTTGGTTTCTCCTGTTCTTTCCTTTTAATCATTTCTGCCTCCTGAACTGTATTTTCTATGTTTGGTTTTCTTAGAGTCTTAGAGTTGAAATTGAGACTTGGGCAGCCTGTGTTAGGATATTTGAATAAGACTGATATTTCTCCCCCTTCCAAATAGAAGTAATCTCTGGGCCCATAGCCATTGGGGATCATCCACCCAAGAGGTCATTACCCCCTCCTCCCAGGTCCCTGACTGAAGCAAGGAATAATAAAAGGAAACAAAGGGCACAGAAGGAACAATAGTAGGGAAGGATTGAAAACCTGGAGAAAGAGCTTTCAGTTTCTTAATCTGTAATCCAGTATATTAATTCACTATTTATGGCTATCCAATTCATTCTTGCATTTATTGCCTGAGAAATATTTATCTTAGAGACACCAACAGTCTATTTAGTTGGGTGTTTGTTTGTTTGTTTTCCCTAAAAGTTCATCTTTCTACCTAGAAAGAGCCTTCCTTTGGCTATTGAAATATAGGGTTTTCATAAGAATCCCCATCCCACAAATGACAGAGTGAAATGAACCTTTTAAGAGAGACCTGCCAGCAACATTCTGGGCTTCCCATATTTTTCTACCATTGAAGTTAATGGTTAACCAGATGGGATCTTTGGATGTGTATATTACCTATTTTGCTCAGTAGTAATTTAAAAAAAGTTGTGGATATTTGGAATTTTTCTCAGGAATCTAATTCAACTAAGGCAAAATAGTTACAGGGAGACTTTTTAGCAGTCAGTCTCATCTGGTCAAAGATGGCCACAAATCCTCTGACAAATTCATCTAGAAAAAGAGTGTACTCAAGGAATCCCATCCCCATTGCTAAATTATTAGGGAGAGGAAAAAAAAACCTCAAAGAAACACACCAGTTTATAAATATAGCATTAACAGATTTTATTATTGAACAAAGCAAATACCTTGAATGAATGAAGGTATCCAGCAAGTGATTACACAGTTTAGTGTATTTTCAGCTGTATTTATGTGGAATTAAAACTATAGCTGTTATACATCATGCTACTTTTGGTGAAGAGTCAGCTGCTATTCAATTTACATAATTGTTACATTGAGTTTATTCTGAAGTCTTATTTTTCATAATTTTTTTCAGGCTTATTCTGGCATTCTGTTCTTTCCTAAGTCTAAGTCAGGCTTATTCTATTTTGGGGGGGGGGGATATTTGAATTTATTTTTTCATTTATTTTTATTTTGTTGTTGTTAATCCTCATCCGAGGATATTTTTTCCATTAATTTTTAAAGAGAATGGAAAGGAGGGGTAGAGACAGAGAGAAACATCAATGTGAGAGACACATTGATAATTTGCCTCCTGCACGTGCCCTGACCAGAGTTGGGGATCAAGCCTACAACTGAGGTAATCCCCCCTTCACTGGAATCGAACTCGAGACCCTTCAGTCTGTAGGCCAATGCTCTAACCATTGAGCAACCGGCTATAGCATGGCTTATTCTTAAATTCTGTTTTTATAACTCTTATTGTTGCCCTGACAGTGTATCTAGTACATTTAATTAATCACACCCCTCAACATTCTTTGGTAAGGTTAGATTAAATTCAGTTTCCAAAAAAAACCCCATTATTTTTTAAATGGCTGAATGTTATTCTGTCACATGACTATCTCAGAATTTACTTTATTACCATTTTCCTCTTGTTAGACATTTATATGATATCAACTACTTTTCCATTATAAACACTACCATGGTAAATATTCATATGCATCAAACATGATGCATGTGTCAATATATTCTTTAGTCTATGAAGAAATGAATGCTCATGAGGATGAATACTTTTAATCTTTAGTACATATTGATACACCACCTTTGGAAACAACCATACTACTTTATGTTCCCAAGGGCAGAGATTAACTCACCAAAGATATAAATATCTTCATGTTGCACAAAGTGAAAAGACTGGTAAGCTTTTGACTGGAGAGAATGAGGTCCTGCAGATTACAACTAATGTAGCAGAAAATGTTTGGCATATAATATTAACTTGTCTGTTTCAATAATTTGACATGGTCAAGTTATCAGTTATTAGTCATAACTAAAAAAAGAATGCCTAAGATGGGAGTTAGGAGATCACATGTTGTAGGCCATATGACTATGGTCTGACATGCTGACAGACAAACAGTAGAGTTTGAGGTTGTATCGGGGTTTTAAAAGTAATTCTAAGCTTTAAAATCCAAATATATAAAAACCCTGGGTCCGTCACATCTGCAATGAATGGGAGGCTCAATCAATTGGAAGTCAGTCCGGCAGTCAGCACTGGGTTGCCGTGGCACTGACTGCTACCACTGCAGGCACGGTGACCCAGCACTGACTGCTGAGGGGGCTGTGAATCAGGCCCAGAGAGAGGCCTGAAGAGAGAAGCAGGGTCTGATCCGTAGCCTCTGTGGCAGTTGTTGATCAGCACTTGCCACTCTCTTTCTTTCCAGGCCTGGTCAGCAGCCGCGACTCCATTTCTCTCCAGGCCTCCACCTGAACTGCTGATCAGCCCCACTTTTCTGATCAGGTCTTGTTGATAGGCCCAGAGACACTGACTGGCATAGAAACTGACCAATCAGAACCAAACCTGGGTCAACTGTGAGGAGCCAATGGCTGCCCAGGAGGCAGAGCTTTTGATGCTAACTGGCATAGAAACTGACCAATCAGAACCAAATTGGCTGGCAGAGGAGGGCAGGTGGGGGTGATCAGGCAGGCAGAGGCAGTTAGGGGTGATCAGCCTGGCAGGAAAGGGCAGTTGGGGGCGATATCAGGCTGGCAGGGGAGGGCATTTGGGGGCAACCAGGTCAGCAGGGGAAGGCAGTGGGGGGGGGCCAGGCTGGCAGGGGAGGGCAGCTGGGGGCCATCACACCACCAGAGGAGGGCAGTTGGGGGAGAGATCAGGCTGACAGGGAGGGCAATTGGGGACAATCAGGCCAGCAGGGGAGGGCAGTTGGGGGCGATCGGGCCGGCAGGGGAGCAGTTAAGGGGTGATCAGGATGGCAGGCAGAAGAGGTTAGGGCCAATCAGGCAGGCAGGCAGGTGAGCAGTTAGGAGCCAGCAGTCCCCGATTGTGAGAGGGATGTCTGACTGCTGGTTTAGGCCCCATCCCACAGCAGTCAGACATCCCCCAAGGGGTCCCAGATTGGAGAGGGTACAGACTGGGCTGAAGGACACCCCCTCCAGTGCACGAATTTCGTGCATCAGGCCTCTAGTATTAATATAAACATTTAAGTAATACATGTTAATGGTACAAAATTTAAAAGGAACAGAAAGGAAAACGATGAATAGTATCTATTTTTTAAAAATTTCTTTATTGATTAAGGTATTACATATTTGTCCTCATCCCCCCATTACCTTCCCAACCCCCCTCCACTCATGCCCCCACAGCCCTGTTGTCTGTGACCACTGGTTAGGCTTATATGCATGCATACAAGTCCTTTGGTTGATCTCTCCCCCTAACCCCACCCTCCCCTACATTCCCTCTGAGGTTTGACAGTCTGATCGATGCTTCCCTGTCTCTGGATCTGTTTTTGTTCATCAGTTTATATTGTTCATTATTTCCATGGATGAGTGAAATCATGTGATATTTATCTTTCTGTGATTGACTTATTTCACTTAACATAATGCTCTCAAGTTCCATCCATGTTGTTGCAAATGGTAGGAATGCCTTCTTTTTCAGTGCAGCATAATATTCCACTGTGTAGATGTACCATATTTTTTTAATCCACTCATCTGATGATGGGCATTTAGGCTGTTTCCATATCTTAACTATGGTAAACTGTGCTGCTATGAACATAGGAGTGCATATATCCTTTCTGATTGATGTTTCTAGCTTCTTGGGATATACTCCTAGAAGTGGGATCACTGGTTAAAATGGGAGTTCTATTTTTTGTTTTCTGAGGAAACTCCATACTGTTCTCCACAGTGGCTGCACCAGTCTGCATTCCCACCAGCAGTGCAACAGGGTTCCTTTTTCTCTGCATCCTCGCCAACACTTGTTGTTTGTTGATTTGTTGATGATAGCCATTCTGACCAAATTGGCTGGCAGAGGAGGGCAGGTGGGGGTGATCAGGCAGGCAGAGGAAGTTAGGGATGATCAGCCTGGCAGGAAAGTGCAGTTGGGGGCGATATCAGGCTGGCAGGGGAGGGCATTTGGGGGCAACCAGGCCAGCAGGGGAAGGCAGTTGGGCAGGTGAGCAGTTAGGAGTAGGCAGGCAGGCAGGTGAGCAGTTAGGAGTCAGCAGTCCCAGATTGTGAGAGGGATGTCTGACTGCTGGTTTAGGTGTGAGATGGTACTGCATTGTCGTTTTGATTTGCATCTCTCAGATAATTAGTGACTTTGAGCATGTTTTCATATGTTTCTTGGCCTTCCTTCTGTCTTTAATAAAAAAGTTTCTATTTAGGTCTGTTGCCCATTTTTTGTTTGGGTTGTTTATCTTCCTTTTGTTAAGCTGTATGAGTTCCCTGTAAATGTTGGAGATTAAACCCTTATTGGTGATAACATTGGCAAATATGTTCTCCCATGTAGTGGACTTTCTTATTGTTTTGTTGATGGTTTCTTCTGATGTGCAAAAGCTTTTTATTTTGATGTAGTCCCATTTGTTTATTTTCTCTTTAGTTTCCATTGCCTTAAGAGCAGTATCAGTGAAGACATTCCTTCGGCATATGTCTTAGATTTTGCTGCCTGTGGATGCCTCTATTATTTTTATGGTTTCCCGTCTTATGTTTAAGTCTTTTATCCATTTTGAGTTTATTTTTGTGTATGGTGTAAGTTGGTGGTCTCGTTTCATTTTTTTGAATGTATCTCTCCAATTTTCCCAACACCATTTATTGAAGAGACTGTCTTGACGCCATTGTATGTTCATGCCTCATTGTTGAATATTAATTGGACATAGTGGTTTGGGTTGATTTCTGGGTTCTCTATTCTATTCCATTGATCTATGTCTGTTCTTGTGCCAGTACCAGGCTGTTTTGAGAACAGTGGCTTTGTAATACAGCTTGAAATCTGGTATTGAGATCCCACCTACTTTGTTCTTCTTTCTCAGGTTTGCTGTGGCTATTCGGGTATTTTTTTATTCCAGATGAATTTTTGGAGAGTTCGTTCTAGGTCTGTGAAATATGTCATTGGTATTTTAATGGGGATTGCATTGAACCTATAGATTGCTTTGGGTAGTATGGACATTTTGATGATGTTGATTCTACCAATCCATGAACATGGTATGTTCTTCCATCTTTTTGTCTTCCTCTATCTCTTTTTTCAGTGTCCTGTAGTTTTTTGCATATAGGTCTTTTATCACCTTAGTTAAGTTTATTCCTAGTTATCTTAATTTTTTTGGTGCGATGGTAAATGGGATTGCTTTTTAAATCTCTCTTTCTGTAAATTCACTATTGGTGTATAGAAATGCTATCAATTTCTTGGTGTTAATTTTGTATCCTGCTACATTACCGAATTCATTTATTAATTCTAATAATTTTTTGATGGAGTCTTTAGGGGTTTCTATGTACAGTATCAAGTCATCTGTGAATAAGGACAGTTTTACTTCTTCTTTTCCGATTTGGATGCCTTTATTTTCTTCTTCTTGTCTGATAGCAATGGCTAGTACTTCCAGTACTACGTTGAACAGGAGTGGTGAGAGTGGGCATCCCTGTCTTATTCCTGTTCTTAGGGGAAATGGTTTTAGGTTTTGCCCATTGAGTATTATATTGGCTGTGGGTTTGTCATATATGGCTTTTATGATTTTGAAGTATGATCCTTCTATTTCAACCTTGCTGAGAGATTTTATAAAAAATGGGTGTTGGATTTTGTCCAATGCTTTTTCTGCGTCAATTGATATGACTATGTGATTTTTCTCCCTCAAATTGTTTATGTGATATATCATGTTTATTGATTTGCAGATATTGTACCATCCTTGCATCCCTGGGATAAATCCTGCTTGGTCACGGTGTATGATTTTTCTGATGTACTGCTGTATCTGATTTGCTAGAATTTTGTTGAGGATTTTGGCATCTATGTGCATGAGGGATATTGGCGTGTAATTCTCTTTCATTGTGTTGTCTTTATCTGGTTTTGGTATTAGGGTGATGCTGGCTTCATAGAATGAGCTTGGAAGTATTCCTTCTTCTTGAATTTTTTGGAATAGTCTGAGGAGGATAGGTATTAGTTCTTCCTTGAATGTTTGGTAAAACTCCCCTGAGAAGCTGTCTGGCTCCGGGCTTTTGTTTGCTGGAAGCTTTTTGATGACTGCTTCAATTTCTTCCATAGTTATTGGCCTATTGAGATGTTTAGATTCTTCCTGATTGAGTTTTGGAAGGTTGTATTTTTCTAGGAATATGTCCATTTCCTCCAGGTTGTCCGGTTTGTTGGAATAGAGTTTTTCATAGTATTTTTTAACAATCCTTTGTATTTCTGTGGGGTCTGTTGTTACTTCTCCCTTTTATTTCTGATTTTGTTTATTTGGGTCCTCTCTCTTTGCTTCTTGGTGAGCCTGGGTAGAGGTTCCTCAATCTTGTTTATTCTTTCAAAGAACCAACTCTTGGTTTCATTGATCTTTTTTTTTTTTTGGCTCTATGTCATTTATTTCTGCTCTGATCTTTATTATCCCCTTCCTTCTGTTCATTCTGGGCTTTTCATGTTGCTGTCTTTCTAATTCTTTGAGTTGTAGGGTTATATGATTTACTACCATTTTTTTCTTGTTTTTTATGTAGGCCTGTAGAGCTATAAACTTCCCTCTCAGGACTGATTTCATTGTGTCCCGTAGGTTTTGAATTGTTGTGTTTTTATTGTCATTAGTTTCCAGGATGTTTTTAGTTTCTTCTTTGATCTCATTGGTAACCCAATCAATATTTAATAACATGCTATTCAACTTCCAAGTGTTTGAGTGTTTTGGATTGTTTTTATTGTAGTTTATTTATAATGTTATGCCATTGTGGTCTGAGAAGATGCTTGGTATGATTTCAATCTTCTTGAATTTGGGGAGACTGTTTGTGACCCAATATGTGGTATATTTTTGAAAATATCCCAAGTGCACTTGAGAAGAACGTATATTCCGCGGTTTTTGGGTGAAATGTTCTAAAGATGTCCATTAAATCCATCTGATCTAGTGAGGCCTTTAGGATTGCTGTGTCTTCGCTGATTTTTTGTCTAGAGGATTTATCCAGTGAAGTCAGTGGTGTATTCAAGTCCCCTACTATGATTGTATTGTTGTCAATCTCTCCCTTGATATATTCTAAGAGTTTTCTGAGTGCTCCTGCATTGGGTGCATATATGTTTACCAGGGTTATATCCTCTTGTTGTATCGATCCCTTTAGTATTATGAAGTGGCCTTTATCTCTTGTTATGGCCTTCACTTTGAGGTCAATTTTGTCAGATATAAGAATTGCTACCCCAACTTTTTTTTTCATTTCCATTTGCCTGGATGATATTTTTCCATCCCTTCATTTTCAGTCTGTGTGAGTCCCTTGTTTTGAAGTGGGTCTCTTGTAGACAGCATATGTATGGGTCATGTTTTTTTTTTTATCCATTCAGCCACTTGATGTCTTTTGATTGGAGCATTTAGTCCATTTATGTTTAAAATTATTATTGAAAGGTACTTGTTTGTAGCCATTTTATTTATTTTTTTTGAGTCTGTGTTTTTTCTTACCTTTTTATTTCTACTTTTTACAGCATTCCCTTTAGCATTTCTTGCATTGCTGGCTTTTGAGTGATAAACTTAGCCTTTTTTTTTTTTGTCTGCGAAGCTCCTTCAATTTTGATTGATAATCTTGGTGGATAGAGTATTCTTGGATTCAGCCCCTTGCTTTGCATCACTTTGTATATCTCCTATTTCCTTCTAGCTTGATGTGTTTATTTTGAGAAATCATTTGATAATCTGATGAGGGATCTTTTGTAGGTAACTCTCTGTCTCTCTCTTGCAGCCTTTAAGATTCTCTCTTTGTCATTAACATTTGCCATTGTAATTATGGTGTGTCTTGGTGTGGGTCTTTTGGGATTCATCTTGCTTGGGACTCTCTGTACTCATGTAACTTTTTTCTTCCCCATATCAGGGAAGTTTTCTGTCATTATTTCTTCAAATAAAATTTCTAATCCTTGCTTCTCTTCTTGTCCTTCTGGCAGCCCTATTATACGTATGTTATTTCGGTTTGCATTGTCCCAAATCTCCCTTAGGCTCTCCTCCTGCTTTTTAATTTTTTTCTCTAGTTGCTGTTCAGATTGGGCTTGTTTTTGTACTTTATCTTCTAATTCACTAATTCTTTCTTCTGCTTCTTCCAGTCTACGGTTGAAGCCTTCCATGGTGTTTTTGATTGTAGCTATATAATTTTTCATTTCTTCTTGATTTTTGCATAGGTTGATTTTCTCATCGATCCGGTGTATGAACTGTATGACCATTACTCTGAATTGTTTTTCTGTCATGTTGCATGCTTCTATTTCACTTATTTCCTTTCTTGGCAATTCCTCCTTTTCTTTCCTCTGGGGATTGTTTCTTTGTCTCCCCATTCTGACTATCACTAGAGGGTTCAAATGTCGAGTTGTGGGGGCCTGGGCCATGTGCAGTGGGAGTTTTGCACCCCCAGAGTGTCACTGAAGAGCTCTGACACCACAATGTGTGGCTCTTATGGGTTGGTGGGACCCTCGCTCGCCCTGGGTCAGAGTCACAGGCGCTTAGTGTGGCCTCGTGTGTGCACCTAGAATCTGGAGCCCTGCATGCATCATGTTGAAACAGAGAACCTGCTGAGGTGTGCCAAAATTCAAAGTCCCCTAGTGCGTGTCAGGAGTCAGATGCTCTTTGTGTCCATGCTGAGAATTGAGTATCAGAGTCTCTGTTTCTTTGTGCTACCTCGCACCGAGAATCAGGGTCCCTGTGTGCACATGCGCCAAGATTTGGAGTCATTGGCTCTGAGTGTGAATGTACTGGGAATCAGGGATCCCAGGCGCATGCAACAGAGTCTAGTCACTGGTGCTCATTGCTGCCTCTTGTGTGGAGATTCAGGGTCCTCGATCTGCTTGAGAGACAGGGTTGCACAGTCACACTGTGTTGGCAGGAGGTCCACTCTTGCCCTGTGAAAAACAGTCTCTGTGTGCACTTGCCCTGAATCAAAGTCAGGTGGCACTGCCACTCAGTGTGGGTGTGGGGTCTGTTCCTGCAGGTGTGCACTGCAGGAAACAAACTCCCGTGTTCATCCACCAAGGCTCAAATTCAGCGCTGACCCCTTGTGTGTGCAAGGGGTCTAGTCTTGGGGAACAAACTCCCTGAGTTCTCACGTTCAGGCTCAAATTCAACACAGCCTCCCTGCTTGGGTGCAGGGTCTGGTCTTAGGAAACAAATTCCCTGGGTTCGCACCCTCAGGCTCAAATTCAGCACTGTCTCCCCACATGGGTGCGGGATTTGGTTGCGGAAAACAATCTCCCCAAGGTTGCGTACCTCGGCTCAAATTCAGCACATCCTCCCTGCTTGGGCGTGGAGCCTGGGTGAGGGAAACACACTCTCTGGGTTTGCACGTCCAGGTTCAAATTCAGCGCAGCCTGTCTTCTAGGGTGCAGGGTCTGGTCTTAGGAAACAAATTCCCTGGGTTTGCACCCCCAGGCTCAAATTCAGCGCTGTCTCCCTGCATGGGTGCAGGATTTGGTCGCGAAAAACACTCTCCCTAAGGTCGCACACCTATGCTCAAATTCAGCACAGCCTTCCTGCCTGGGCATGGAGCCTAGTTGCCGGAGACAAATTCCCCTATTTCATGCACCCAGGCTCAAATTTAGTGATGTCTCCCTGCCCTGCCTGGGCGCGGGATCTGGTCACAGAAAACAGTCTCCCCAAGGATGGGCACCTAGGGTCAAATTCAACAGTCTCCCTGCCTTGGCGCAGAGCCTGCTCGCGGTAAACAAACTTCCCCTAGTTTGCATGTCCAGGCTCAAATTCAGTGCTGTTTCCCTGCCCTGTGTGGGTGTGGGTTCTGGTCCCAGCAAACAATCTCCCCAAAGATGCACACTTAGGGACAAATTCAGCAGTCTCCCTGCCTTGGCGCAGAGCCTGCTCATGGGAAACAAGCTTCTTGTGTCCAACACCAAGGCTTAAAGTCAGGCAGAGCTGCCACTGCTGTGTGTGTGCAGAAAGCCCTATTGTGCGGCTGGGGTCTGGCAGTTCCTATTCGCTGCCGCGGGGGCAGTAGGGGAGGAGGATTGGCTTTGTGACTCACAGAAATCTGCAGCTGGGGTACCTGGAGTCTTGGTGTCTGCAGCTGTGGTCTTAGGTCTTCTATCAGAGCGGCTGTAGGGTCCTGGTTTGCTACCGAGACCAGACTGGGTGGTGGCGAGGCTAGGATCCTATTCTCAAGCAGTTCTGTTCTTCAAGATGGCGTGGTTTCTGTGCCGCCGGTGTTCTCCCCAGAGCGTTTGCGGTGGCAGCGTGGTTTTGACGTCTAAGACTGCCTAGATTGGCAGTCCCTTGGAGGACCTGCAGGGTCTAACTGTCCCTATTTCACTCACACACACACCTCTTGTGGGGTCGAAACCTGGAGTCAAAAATAAGACCACCGGAGGCTGCTAATTGATTAAAAAAAGCAGGCAAGGATTTATTGAAACTGGCCAGGAAGGCTGCAAGAGCACCACACGCAGGTAGCCACATTCACGACCGCGCTGTTCCAGGTGTAGGCAGTCCTTTTAAAGGTCTAAATCACAAGAATTTTCCTTTGTTCTAAATGTTAAATTCTAGACATCGGAATGCAGATTTATCTTGCGAAAGCAAATTGTACAAAAGCAGGACTGAGCAGGGTTAATAATCTCTAAAGGTAGTTAACTCCTGGAGCCACTGAGTCCGTGTGAATCAATCTCCTGTGGTTCTGGTCCACAGGCACAGGAAAATTACCTTTGTGATGTGGTATAGATTAATGCCCTGATCCTCCCATATTTGTCTGCCCTGGTCAGATGGCTCAGAAATACCCACAGGGACTACAGGCCTTTCCTGAGGTTTCAAAAAAGGAGCATTAGCATTCATTAGTGCTCTAACTGACATCTTAATTGCTATTCTCACTCCTGGTCTTTGGGTTTTTATAATGAATAACTGGTGTATATCCCCACCACTACCACCCCCTCTCACCTCTCCCTAGGGATCAGTTCTCAGCTTTGCCTCCGCTTCCTTTCACCCACTACCCACAAGGCTTGGAGGCAAGAATGATCTTTCCCAGGGTATTTGCTTTGAGCCTTCTCCCCCACCCCCTTCCAATGAGCTCAGGAAATCAGATTTAATCCACTAAGCTCCTGTTGCTTAGCAATGTAAGAACCTGCTCCTAGCAACCAGGAACCATAAAGATGCTGGTGAAAGAGGGGGCTGTCTGGGTCTTGATCTTGCTCAGCTCCTGACTGCTGGCCTCCCTGACATTTTTCTCATTGGATAGACAGCCTTCCATTGTCAGATGCCATGTCTGAAAAGGATGATTTTTGAGATAGCTGCTTGACCTCACTCCCTGTCATGCCAGCCTGGAGCCCCTTGGAATCCTATTTCCTAGGCCAACAGGAGAGAGTTCATGATCACAGCCGGCTGACTCTAGTAGTGCCCTCACCAAAGAGAGATAGAGGCCACTGGCTATGTTGGTATTTTCAGTCTTGCCTGGTGAATGGGATTGGGAGGTGGCTGCATTTTAATACCAGCCCATTTAGGCATGAAAGGAGGCAAGGGGCCAAATGTGATAACTCCCATTTTCTAAGATCAGGAAACTGAGAGTCAGAGATGGCCCACACAGTCTTTCAGTGATGGTTAGGTCTGAACCAATGCCAGAAGACAGGGCTTCCCAACAGAGTCATCCATAAGACTTCCAAGCCACTGTGCAACACCAAATGCTCCTGCTTCCCTTCCCCAAAGGTCAGCGAGGACAGGTTTCTCTACCTAAAGAAGAAGCCCCCTGCCCTCCTATCTTTTGGGATGGTCCCAGCTCAGGGTGATCAGCAGTGCAGTATTTTATTTGATGAGCTGCTTTCCTAGACTTTTTTTAAAAACTTAATCTGAGTTCATGAGTGTCTCCCAGGAAAGGCCTGCCTGGAACTCGGGCTCTGTGAATGGGTGCTAACAGGTATCTTACTTAATCACAGGTCTAACTGGTCTTCACAAGATGCACACATGCATGCATCCCCCCAATCCTTCTGTGTGTCTTCAAGCTCTGACAATGTGGCTGCCCCCAGGAATAAACCATGGAAAATGGGGACTGTGGGAAACTGGCATCCAACAGGGGACCAGCACCCCTCATGTCTCCTCCTGAGCCGGACCCCAAGGCAAGGAAAGCCTTCTCCTGGGCAACTTCTTTCTACCTTTCCCCCTCCTTGCTTCTCTCCCTGTGCTTCTCCCTTTCTGCTTCCCAAGAAAAAGGCTTCTGGTTCCTGGCTTCCATTGCCTGGCAACCAAACAGGTTGTCATGGGCTGAGAGGAGTAGCACAGATGCTGCCTAATGAGGGGGTTGAAATGAGGGGGGTTAAAATCTCTGTCTCCAGTCCTAAGCCACTGCCAGCAATGTTTCTGGTGTTCACAAAGCACTCACTTTCTTAAATGTAAGACTTTTTTTCTCTTTAATGAAAAGCCTTCCAAAGTTGAATAAATAAGCCACATCTGGGTAAACACCTCCTTGATCCACCTTTTTCCATTTCATATTGAGAATGTTTTGTTATGGAAAATGTCAAGCTTATACACAAGTAGAATAGCATAACTAGTCCTCTTGTGCACATCACCCAGCATCAACAACTATCAAGTCCTGGCCAGATAGTACAGCATTGTATCTGTATGTATTCAGTAGATCGCTTTGAAACATAAGAGTTCTCTTTTTTAACATAACTACAGTGCTATCATAACGCCTAAAGTAATTAACAATAATTCCATAATATCATAAAATACCCCCTCAGTGCCTCCTTAATGTCATCAAGGGTTTCCCCCCTCCCCCAGTGCATTTGAGTCTAAGTACAATCTACACATAAATATACAGATTCCCCTTTCTGAACAGTATAGAGAAGGAAAAACTTTGCTCTACTCCCTTAATTTCAGTAACTGAGGTGTGTGTATTAAACTGATAAAAGACAGATTAACAGGAGGAAAGACAGAATTTATTTACATGTCCATCTTCCATATACACAGGAGAATTACTCAATGATGTTAACTCAAAGCGGTGGGTGGAATTTGGGGTGCATATACCACCTTAATTCATGAAAAGGGGGAGAAAGGCACTTGTGTGAAAAATAAATGACTTTTTGGAAGATGCATGGATTTTCAGGAGAACAAACACTTGATAAGAAAGTGTGTGATAATGTTTGTGTATGTAAGTGTGAGTGGTCTTTCTGTATCCTTCAGGGCCATAAAATTCCCCCCTGCAGAAGGGATTTGGGGTAAATTTCACCCACAGTCTACTTTCTGGGAGTAGATCTGCCCTGAGAAGGAATTTGTGGCAACCCTATTTCCCAATAATTGCTGCTTTTAGTCAGATAAGGGAAACTCAGAGAAGGCTTTCCTCCCTGCTGTTATCACTTGAATCTCAAACGTGTTCAGCTTAAAATAATATTTATACAAACTCTGGGGTTCCAAGTAGGTCCCCCCAATATACTGAAATAGCAAGGAACTGAAATTATCCTGAAAAATTATTGGCCCCAGGCACTTCCTGAGACCTGTAAGCTCCACCTTGAACTATGTGCGGCACCATTAGTTCCCAAATTTTGAGATGAGGAGGCTGAGATTCAAAGCTGTGAAATGAAGAGCTCAAGATCACTTAGCTACTGAGGCACTGTTCCAGGTCAGTAACGCATGTCAGGAGTCCATACTCCTAATGTGTGTGTCCTGACAACCACACTCTGCCACCCCTCCCATTCTACCTCCAGAAAGGTGAGGGAAGGCTTTAGGAAGGAGGCAGGAAAGGCCTCCATTTCCTCAAGGTCCTACCCAGCATCTGTCAAAGACCCATCTGTCAAATCCCACCTCCTTAAATTCCCTAGCCCATTTCTCCCCTCCCAAGTGGCTGCCCTAGAGTGCATATATCTCAATCAGGCCCTCCCCCAGAAGCTACTTGAAATCAGGAACCTTGATTTTGGATATCTGTGACTCACCTAGAGCCATTTGGAAGGCACTCCCCACTGAGGGGCCTACTGACTGATTGCCTAAGTGAGGAGGGGCCTTCTGGAGGGTGGGTGGGATGGATGTACAGGCCAGTCTTTGAGGAAAGATCCAGGGCCTCAGGTGGGAGCAGCCATCTGACATTCGAGAGTGATAGGGGTCTCTCTTGTCCTCAGAGGAAGCAAGAGAGTGTCCAGGGAGCAGCCTGGGCTTAGGAATCCTGAGGCCAGGGGCCTCTGGCCTCACTCCTCCCTCCCATAAACCATTCACCCTCTAAGGGCCTCAGGGAGTCCTCATCCGTGCAGGAAAGACACGCCAGAGAATAGGACAGGCTATCCTGTGATTGAAGGAGGCCTCTCAGTTTGGAGTAATGGAATCCACTCTGGTTGGAGAGTCCTGGCAACAGGGCTGGTTCTTTTGTTAAGCTGCTCTTTGACCCTGGGTGGGCAACATCCTCCCTGTGGGTCTCACTTTCCTTACCTATACAATGAAAAGGCTGGAACAGATGATCTCTAGGGGCCCATTAGCTTCCACATTTCTATGATTGCCAGGAAAGGAGGACCCACAGCCTTCTTTGGTAAGTGGTTGCTGGTCTTAGTTATCTTTGCAGTCAGGAGGGTCTTCCTGCCTGTTTCCTACTGTCTTTGAGCCTTATTTCCTCTGACAGAGGCCCAGGCCTGGATAAGCATGTTGATTGTTCCAGAGGTACCTGGGTGGGCATCAGGAATTTTCATCACTATGACTCAAGTCACAATGGTGGGAGAGTGGGGTCTGGAGTCCTCAAGTCTCTGCTCCCGATCCCAGAAGTGTTCAGGAGGCAGCAGTGTTCAGATATCATTGAGACGAGCAATCGTGGCACTGATTGGTTCCCTGCTTTCCATGTACCCCAGTCTCCCCATTTCCCAGACAAGGAAACAAGGACTTGTCCAAGGTCATACAGAGCTGGGACAAGGAGGAGCTTGGGGTCAGGAAGAGCTAACATCCTCCTCAGGAGGTAACTTTCCTGGGCAGGGGTGGGTATATCAAAGATGAGAGCCAGTCCCCTAAGGAGCAAAGTTGTGGCACACACTAAAACCAGGTTGTGAAGCCCACCCTCAGGGAGCTCCTGGGTTCTCCTGGGGGGAACACAGGACACACAGGCACACACAGGAGAGGAGGTCACAGCATATCTGAATACCAAGTGCCTGAGCTGGGACACTAACTTGACCACGCGACCAGTAGCCACTGAGTCTTCTGGCTACTTCATTTATTCAACAGATAATGAGGGCGTTCTTGGGAACCAAACAGAGAACAAGTGGGATGTGGTCTCTGCCTCACAGAGATTGCAATCTAGCTAGGCAGGCAAGTACCTAAAATGAGATTCTGACCCAAGGAGCCACCCCCAGGCCAAAGGAAATTGGGGCTGTGGGAGCCCAGCAGAGCCCATGTCAGGGGCTCAGGAATAAGACCTGTACTGCAGGCTCTGTTCTGGCGATGCCCCTTTCTGGAGGAGTCAGTTAGGAAGGCAGCCCTAAGGAGCAATTGGTCAAGTCAGGCACGCATGGTCAAGGGTGTGGATGACCTTCAGGAACTTTTTGTCATCTCAGTGAGTGTTGGGAAAATTCTGGGGCTTGGAGGAGAAGCAAGGCTCCCCTTCTTCAGACCAGGGTTCTTGAAGTGGTGGGTTAGGATCCCAAAGCTCACTGTTGAGTCTTCAGTGACTCTTTGGAACAGGCAGTGCATATGAACTGGACGCTCTTTCTCTTGCTGGCTGTTTGATATGAAGTGTGGGTTGTGGGGCCTCAAAAAATGGCATTCAACTGTTCTGCAAAAAGCTTTCTCCTTCCCCCTACTCATGCAGAGGGCTAAGATGTTTCCTTCTTCAAACTTGTGCTTGTGATTTGTCTCCCATTGACTTGGCAATTAACATAAAGGGCACTGAGCAAGCCTGCCCCTTTCCTCCACACCTGCTGCTCATTTCCTGTGTATGTGGGAGGAAGTGATACAGGAAGGAAGGAAGGGGGTAAAATCATGGGAAGAAGTCCTGTGGATTCTAGATTACTGAGCTCAGTGACACACAGAGATGTTTAAGTGAAACTTTCAGGGGAAAAAATAAGGAAATGCCTTGTTTTAGTTGCCTGGTCATTCCCATTCTTTGGTTTCTGGGTTTTCTTGTTTCTGGAGTGTTTTGTAAGTACTGAGCTCTTGAGGCACTGTATGTTTCCTTGGAACAGAAAGGAAAGGACCCTCTGGTCGCTTGGGCACCCCATTTCCAAGACTCTCCATCCATGTGGAGATGTTGCCTCTTTGCCACTGGTCCTGATGGGGGGCCTGTGCTCATGGAAAACAGTGATCCCAGTGGGCCGGCAGTCCCTTGGTGCCCAGATTTTACTTCCATTCTCTACTCTATGTTGAGCCCTACCCTTGTCAATCCTTAGGTGAGGGAGAAAGCACAGGTGTGGTGCAACTAGTCCCTTCTTTCTCTGAGCTGGAATTCGAGGACCTTGGGAACACCAGAGAACACAGGGACCTTGCCCCTGTTGCAATGATCAGGAAGTGGGAATCCTATACAGTATTTTACTCAGTTACTGGTAATTTAAAGCAATGAGTGCACATTCTCAATGAATCTCTAAGAAACAATTATCAACATCAATGTAATTCTAAGTTTATCCCTTTTACACTCTTTAGTATTTCACAGATAGGCTAACTGAGTTCCAGAGAAGGGAGGTCATTTGCTTAAAGTTCCACAGCAATCAATTGCAGAACTGAAATTCAGGTTTCTTCATAATGGGTAACCTTTATAAATATATTAACTAGATGTCTCAGTTTATGAATGTTGTCCCATTCTAATTGTTAAAATTAAAACTCCCTCTCAAAGTTGGCATGGTTTCGATGACAAATTATGTGCTCCTCTTGTTTATATACCATACATTTCACTTCTTATGCATTATTTTATACAGTTCTTACAATAACCTTATAATGTGACTATTATTACCCCATTTTACAGAGTAGATAAATTAATTTGATAGTGTTAAGTTACTTGCCTGAAAACATATAAAAGGAAATGATGAAGCTAGTGCTAGACACTCAATTGTCAGTCTATTCTTTAGTGTCTACAGACCAACCTTTTACCAATGAGGCCTGGGCTATGTACAGAAGAGCTGCTTGACATCCACTTGTACTCTGTCAGAGAAGGTATTTTCCTGGGCTGGGTAGACAATGCAGAGAGCAAGCAACCCAGGGTGGGAGGGTGCAGACAGATATTTTCCCCGGGTCTTTTCATTAGCAGCTGATGGCAACAGCATACTCCAGTTGAGTACAGAGGTTGGAGAGGGTGCAGCTATAGCCCTTTGCACAAGTAGGGCAAGGGGCAAGACTCAATGCAGCTGCTACCACCTCTGGTGGGCCCCATCTCTGCTCTGGCTCCCTTTTGTTTCAGTTCCCAGGAAAACCAACTTTGTGAAACTGTCTCCCCCTAGTTAAATGTCAATTCCTATCCAGAGAGGGACTGGAGACTCCCACTTCCCACCCTGCCCTCTCATGTTCCCTTGTGCAGCCTGGCACTGCAGACTGAGAAAGTTTATTCTGAATAGAGTCAATTCTCGCCTACTAAACTCCAAACTTCAAACACAGGATTAGTCTTTGTATGTACAATATTTATTTCTGAAGGAGTTTGTTTTGGCATGGAGGCCACCCCCTCCAAAGAGCACATGTCTCAAACAGCTCCTGTTCCTCTTCACCTTGGTGTTCGGTAGCTTGTCCACCCTGCCCCCACCCTGGCTCTTGGGGTTTGCCACCCAAATAGAAGAATGGAATAGGCTGCAATGGGCGCTATGCAGCCTGACTTTTACTGATATCTGATGCCTCACCAAAACCCACCAGGCAGGGATCCTTAGCCAGAATTCAGACCAGTCCCTGGCCCACCCTATGGAAAGAGCCCCTGAGGTCTTCCAAGCACCCCGTCCTTGGACCTGAGGGTAGGACCTCATCTACTGTCTTTGAAGTGTTCCATGAAATATGCCCATTCTCCACAGGGTGGAAGGGTCCAGGGAACATCTTTGGGGTACTATGTCCAAGCACTATGTAGGATGCAGATACATGCTTGAAACCTTGGAGTCCTCCTCAGCTCTCTCCTCCTCACTCTCCAGAAAGAGTCCTCTCTATTGTTAATATCTTAAGTCTTGGTGTACTAGAAAAATGTAATGTGTTACTTTAGGCTCTGGTACTAACAGATTTGTGATTTTGGGTGATATACTTTAATCTCTCTGGACCTCATTTTCTCCATGTGTGAAATGAAGAGGTTGGTTTAGATGAGCACTAAGTGTTGCTATTCCAAACTATTGTGTGTATGGTTTAGTCTTAAGTCTGCTCCACTGGTAAGTTCCTTCCTACCCTCCCTAAAACACTAAGATACCATCCTCCTCAGTGGTGGCTTACAATACAGCCTCCACACCCTATGGACACAATGACCAGAGTTAACTTTTGAACATTCCCCTTGTACCATGTGTGGGCTCTCTAGTACCTAAAGATCTAGGTCCTTTTCCTGACACTGTTATTCAAAGCTCTCCACAGCCAGAGTTGGAGAAAGGCTCAGGACACATCCATTTTGTGAAACTCCCTGGATATTTTCAAATGAAAAAAAAAAAGTCAACTAAGCCCGGGTGAGGCCACGTGCCCCTGGGTCTGGGAGAGGCCAAGTGTCCTTGGGTACGGGTGAAGCCAGATCCTGGGTCCGGGTGAGGCCGTGCGCCCCTGGATCCATCCGGGTGAGGCTGGGTCCCAGGCCCGGGTGAGACCACGCGCCCCTTGGGTATGGGTGAGGCCACGTGCCCCTTAGTCCAGGTGACGCCGTGCCCCTGGGATCGGCCGAGACCAAACCAGAGGGAGTCAGACCTCCATTACCACCATTTGTCCACCATCCAGAGCTGAGGGGTCAGTGCTGACATGTACACATAAGGAACTACTGGACATCGAAATTGGGTCTCAAAAGAACTGTTGGTCCAGGGGGAAGCTCGCTACAGATTGATTCATTTGCCTGTCAGCATAAATATTATTGCTCGTCTCACATTCAGTTCTTATTAGTATATATCTAGTGACATTTGATCTCGTTCATCTAGAGGAAATGATGAACAACATAGACTGAGGAACAAGAACAGAACCAG
The DNA here is from genome assembly GCF_027574615.1 of Eptesicus fuscus. Classification (NCBI taxonomy): domain Eukaryota; kingdom Metazoa; phylum Chordata; class Mammalia; order Chiroptera; family Vespertilionidae; genus Eptesicus; species Eptesicus fuscus. Next base: position 46,144,492 of record NC_072473.1, read on the forward strand.
AAGCAAGGAGGCATCGATCGGACTATCGGGCCTCAGAGGGAGGATACGGGAGGGTAGGGGGAGGGTGGGGGGAGGGGGAGAGTTCAACCAAAGGACCTGTATGCATGCATATAAGCCTATCCAACGGTTAAGTTCAACAGGGGATTGGGGCATGCGTGGGGAGAGGGGTGGGATGGGAATGGGGGGATGAGGACAAATATGTGACACCTTAATCAATAAAGAAATTAAAAAAAAAAAAGTCAAATTGTGGTATCAGAAATTGTGATGCTTTTGAAATACTTACTTTTAACAACTAAACATTTAAACACCCATCATGCAAATAGAATGCAATGAATGGAAAATCAACTTTGTGAATCTGTCTCCCCCTTGATAATTACAGGATTAAAAAGATCTATATTAAAGACCTTTTCTGAATGAGACCTCCAGCCAAATAGTCGCACTCCCCACTCCCCACAATGGACCCTGACAATGGACAATTCTAGTTGAGCCAATCCAGACCTTCCCAAACTTGGCGCTGCCTTTTAATTACCTACGTGGTGCAGATGTAGCCAGACAAGCATGGTCACCAGGCTAGCATTTGGGAATCACTGGACAAGCTCCCTTTACATGTGTGTTACCTTCCTGCTTGGAGTAGCCAGACCTTGGGCTTGCATTGTTTCATAGCCACCTCAGCCCCTGGTGCCAGGCCAAAGTCCTCACAGATTCTTAGTCAGTACTGGTTTCATGGCTGAAGAGCAAGGTTGAAATGTGTTTACAATTGTGCCTGTGTTCCTACCCTTCCCTTGCCCCCTTCAGGGACACCACAGAGCCTCTACAAAAAGACACTCCAAACCTTCAAGACCATCACATTACCTTACATTACCTCTTCCATCTACCCAAATTATATTTTGCAAACCTCTCTTTTTCTATCCCTGCAGACTTCTGACCTTCTCTTTAGCTACCTCACTTCTATGCCAGCTTCCTTTGTCCCTACCCTGGGGGATTCACACTCAAGTAAAAGGAAATAGGAAGTATACTGTGTTTCTTTTTATTTTATTTTATTTTTTAAAAAATTATCTTTATTGTTCAAAGTATTACAGATGCGCTACCCCATTGACACCCTTCCTCCCCACTCCTATCCCCTCCCCAGGCCTTCATCCCACTATTGTCTGTGTTCACTGTGTTTCTTTTGTCTGAGTTTCTCTTGACCCATTCTGCTTTCTTTGCTGCCTTATGGCCACATGCATAGGTATTCAAGTGAAACAAGCCCAGACTTGAGAGTTAAGAACTTCGAGGAATTTCTCTGTCCCCGGTACAAGCTGTTTGCCTGTTTTGCACCTTGGTTACATAATCTATTGAGCAGTTTTAAAAATAATGAAATCAACCTCTGAGCTTGCTAGAAGATGGGATGTTTACCTGATCTCTGGCATTCCAAGCACATGGTGACCACAGGGCACCTGGAGTGTACTACTAATGACTGGGAAGTCATGCCAGTGATGATGTGAGTTACAGTTGGGAATAAGGAAAAGAACACTAGACTAGGGGTCAGAAGGTCCAAAGTTAGGCCTCCTTTTGGTATCAGCTTGCCTTGCATACTTGAGAAAGCCACTCAAGCTCTCTGATTCTAATTTCTTCCTTTGGAAAATAGACTATATTTAACATGGTAGCTATGGGCAAGGGCTTCAAAGACAGGCAAAGCTGTGTTGGACTCTCTGCTCTACCACTTACTAGTTGTGTGATCTAGTCTAGTCAACGAATCCTTCTTGGTCTGTTAACTTACTTGAGAGAAAGTACATGGAGACACTAATAGTATTTAATTTATAAGGTAGTTATGAGCTTTGAATGAGATGACATAGCTAACATACAGAAGGAATTTAACATAGGGCTTGTCATATAGTAAGCCCTATATAAGTGTCAGCCATTACTACTACTATGAAAAAAATAAACATGTAGGGGAGGACATCTGCTAACCTATCTAACTTACACAGCTATTATGAGGATATAATGAGATAAGTACCTGAAAAGTGTTTTGGAAGATAAGATGACTCTTCAAAGTGAGGTGGAATTGAAATTAAAAGACAGTAGTGCTAGGACCTTCCCCCTCTTGCTGCCAAAACATTTATTTTGAGTCTATGGTCTCTGGCTTCCTCAGTGCTGGCATGAGCAGGGCTATTGCCTTCCCTGCCCTCCCCCCCCCCTTCCACTCATCCTTGCCATGATGATAATTTGCTCTTCCTGATGGGTTGAATTGGGAGAGGCAACCCTGACCTCCATCCCTCAGCCAACTATACCACTTCCACACCTATTGTAGAAGCACCTCTTAGATAAGTAGCTAGTGCCCCGACCAGGCCCAGATTGTACTTCACATTTGCCATGGTCAGGTTTCCTGCTGCTGCATTTCAGGTTTTGGGATGTGCTGGAGCCTATGGGGTGCAATGAGGGCTCAGTGCTCTGAGCAGTTATTAACTTCTGCACACAAAGACAAACTGTTGCATAATGGCCATTCAACAAACATGAGCTAGCTAAAGGAGGGATTTATTGTATGGGTATGGGGTTTCCTTCAGTAGCAGCTTGAAAGGAGTGACTGTCCTCATCTGCTCTTCCCAGAAAAACGTTTCATTTTTACATGCCAGGTCTCTTATATTACCTCACTTTATCTTCACAAAATAAATATTTAATTGGTGCTTTTATAATATATACTTTCCAGAGAGGAAACAGGCTTAGAGTGAGGTGAAGTAAGTTGCTGAAGTTCCAACAGCAAGTAAGTAGAAGATCTTGTTCTTAAATTCATGTTTGTCCATCCCAGAACCTTCCTGTGGTGGTACATGTCCAAGCCTGGTTCCAGCATGGCTAAGCTGGGGCTTAAGGAAATTTCTCAGTTGGGAAGAAAGTTGCCAACCATTGTAATGTCTTGTGGCCTGCAAGGACTTGTAATTTCCTTCTTCTGCTCTTTCCCTCATTTTCTCCATCTCTCTCAGAAACACTTAACAGAAAGTATCAGTATCCATGAAAAATGCATTAAGAATGTTTTTGTTTGGTATACAATGTTAAATTAACTATATTAGTTTCAGGTGTATAGTATAGTGATTCAACATTTTTATATCTTACTAATTCTAGTAATTGCCTGTCACCATGTAAGCTTATAGCACTATTATTGCCTATCTTCACCTTCACATTTTAAAAAAAGATTTCTGATTGATTTTTAAAGAGAAAGGAAGGGAAAGCGAGAGAGAGAAACATTGATGTCAGAGCGAGATATCGATCAGCTGCCTCCTTCCCATACTACACTGGGGATCGTGCCTGCAACCTGGGCATGTATCCTGATTGGGAATTGAACCTGAAACCTTTCAGTGCACTGGACGATGCCCAATCAAATGAGCCACACTGGCCAGGGTTTCCCCTTCACAATTTTTACCCACTCCCCACCCCATCCCTTCTGGACTCTGTTTCTATGAATATGTTTTTGTTTGTTTGTTTGTTCATTTTATTCTTTTAGATTCCACATATAATTGAAACCACACTGCATTTGTTTTTCTCTTTCTGACTTATTTCACTTAGCATAATATCCTCTAGGTTTATCCATGTTGTCGCAAATGGAAAGATTTCATTCTTTTTAATGCTGCTTAATATTAATATATATCACATCATTTGATCTATTATTTATCCATCTATTGATGGACACCTAGGTTTCTTCTATATCTTGGCTATTATAAATAATGCTGTAATACATATTTACACATATGCATTTACATTACAAATAATGAATATATCTTTTTAAAATCGTGCTTTTATTTTCTTTAGATAACACCAGAAGTGGTATTTCTGGGTAATGGGGTAGATTTAATTTTAGTTTTTTGAGGATTCTCCACACTGTTTTCCATAGTGGCTGCACCAATTTGCATTCCCACCAACAGTGCACAAGTAATCCCTTTTCTGCACATCTTCAACCCTTTTTATTTGTTGACTTTTTGATAAAGCCATTCTGAAAGGTGTGAACTGGTATCTCACTGTGGTTTTGTTTTACATATCTCTGATGACTAGTGATGTTGAGCATCTTTTCATATGTCTGTGGCCATCTATATGTCTTCTTTGGGGAAATGTCTCTTCATGTCCTCTAACCATTTTTGGATTGGATTGTTTACTTTTTGTCTTTGAGTTGTATGAGTTTCATATATATTTTGGTTATCAGTTATCAGCTCCTTATTGGATATATCATTTGTGAATATGCAAATATATTCTCCCATTCTTTTTGTTTTGTTGATGGTTTCCTTCACTGTATAGAAGTTGTTTCTTTTAAAATTTTTTAAATTTCTTTATTGATTAAGGTATTACATATATGTCCTCATTCCCGCATTAACCCCCAACCCCCCCACACATGCCCTCACCCCCCTGTTGTCTGTGTCCATTGGTTAGGCTTATATGCATGCGTACAAGTCCTTTGGTTGATCTCTCCCCCTTACCTCCACCCTCCCCTACCTTCCCTCTGAGGTTTGACGGTCTGATCAATGTTTCTCTGTCTCTGGATCTGTTTTTGTTCATCAGTTTATGTTGTTCATTATATTCCATAAATGAGTGAGATCATGTAAATTTCTCTGACTGGCTTATTTCACTTAGCATAATGCTCTCCAGTTCCATCCATGCTGTTGCAAATGGTAAGAATTCCTTATTTTTTGCCACAGCATAGCATTCCATAGTGTAGATGCACCACAGTTTTTTAATCCACTCATCTGCTGATGGGCACTTAGGCTGATTCCAAATGTTAGCTATGGTGAATTGTGCTGCTATGAACATAGGGGTGCATATATCCTTTCTGATTGGTGTTTCTAGCTTCTTGGGATATATTCCCAGAAGTGGGATCGCAGGGTCAAATGGGAGTTCCATTTTGAGTTTTTTGATGAAACTCCATACTGTTCTCCACAGTGGCTGCACCATTCTGCATTCCCACCAGCAGTGCAACAAGGTTCCTTTTTCTCTGCATCCTTGCCAACACTTGTCATTTGTTGACTTGTTGATGATAGCCATTCTGACAGGTGTGAGGTGATACCGCATTGTCATTTTGATTTGCATCTCTCAGATGATTAGTGACTTTGAGCATGTTTTCATATGTCTCTTGACCTTCCTTCTGTCTTCTTTTGAAAAGTATCTATTTAGGTCCGTTGCCCATTTTTTGATTGGATTGTTTCTCTTCCTTTTGTTAAGTTGTATAAGTTCCCTGTAAATGTTGGATATTAAACCCTTATTGGTGATAACATTGGCACAAATGTTCTACCAAGCAGTGGGCTGTCTTGTTGTTTTGTTGATGGTTTCTTTTGCTGTGCAAAAGCTTTTTATTTTGATGTAGTCCCATTTGTTTATTTTGTCTTTAGTTTCCATTGCTGTAGGAGCAGTATCAGTGAAGAAATTGCTTCGGCATATGTCTGAGATTTCTCTGCCTGTGGATTCCTCTATTATTTTTATGGTTTCCCGTCTTATGTTTAAATCCTTTATCCATTTTGAGTTTATTTTTGTGTATGGTGTAAGTTGGTGGTCTAGTTTCATTTTTTTGCATTTATCTGTCTTTTTTAATTTTTAAAAATATATTTTTGTTGATTTCATAGAGGAAGGAAGAGGGGCAGAGAGAGAAATAGAAACATCAATGATGAGAATCATTGATAGGCTGCTTCCTGCATGCCCCCCACTGGAGACTGAGCCCAAAATGCTAGCCTGTGCCCTGACCAGGAATGGAACTGTGATCTCCTGATTCATAGTTCAATGCTCAACCACTGTGCTACCCTGGCCAGGTTATATAGAAGTTTTTTAGTTTGATTAAGTCCCATTTGTTTATTTTTGCTTTTGTTTCCCTTGCTTAAGGGGACATATCCAAAATGATATTACTCACACTAATGTCAAATAGTTTACTACCTATATTTTCTTCTAGGAGTTTTATGGTTTTAGGCCTTACATTTAAGTCTTTAAAAAAAAAAAAGTATTTTATTGATTTTTTACAGGGAAGAAGGGAGAGGCATAGAGAGTTCGAAACATCAATGAGAGAGAAACATTGATCAGCTTCATCCTGCACACCCCTACTGGATATGTGTCCGCAACCAGGGTACATGCCCTTGACTGGAATCGAACCTGGGACCCTTCAGTCCGCAGGCCAATGCTCTATCCACTGAGCCAAACCGGTTAGGGCTACATTTAAGTCTTTAATCCACTTTGAGTTTATTTATGTGTATGGCATATGAGAGTGAAAGGGACATTTTAGATTGAAAACTGAGCTCTGCCCATGTTTTTATACCCCCTTACTCTGCCCTCTTTTCTCTACTCCATCCATCTGCTTTGACAAGGAATCCAAGGGTGCTAGGGATTGTCAGAAGATTCCTGCTCAGAGGTAGGAACACAGACTAATCTCAAAAGTGAGATTTACTTTGTCTTTGACACTTCATGAAGCCATAGCAGGTGGCCCTAACTGTGGAACCAACATTAGTATTTATCTCAGCTCTGAAAATTGCAGGCTTAGTGATCTTGGCAGCCAGTCTTCCCTGGATTGATTACCTTGTCATTTGTCCCAGGGTTTCCTTCCAAGGTTTCCTTTGTAATGCTGGACTACAAGGGTAGGGAGAACTGCTTCTGGAGACAGAGTGATAACCTTGTCTCCTTGGGTTGCTAACTGGAAGGAGCTACCCAAATTGGCTACCTACTTAGTTCAAAAGTGTTCTCAAAGATGAGGGCAGGGCCCTATACAGTTTCCATCTCAGGGCAGGAAGAGTCTCATTGTTATAGCATTTGTTTCTTGTTTTGACTCTGCAAAGGTCCTGAAAGCACATCTTAAAAAATCAGCCATCTGACCCCTGCTGTTCTTCCATAGTGGTTGGAGATTATTGGAGCGAGCACATATTTCCACATAGGGTGTAAACACTTGCTAACCTAGTAGAGAACAGCTGCTGAGCTCTATATACCTTTGCCAGCCCCAGCTGCACTCATTCATTCTGGCCCATGGGCTCAGAGTTCCTTTCCCAACCTCACAGGGTTCTGGTCAAATAAGGTATCTAGCTAAGCTAGAGGTAGAAAGGCAGAGATGCAAAAATGTCAGAAAACCAGACAGGGGAGTGGACAGGGCATGGTGATACAGGACATGTTTTCTACCCTGCCATGAACTAAGTCTGTGAGCCTCAGTGTCTTCATCTGTAAACAACAGGAGGATCATTGATCAGCCCTTGCTTAATGTCTCTAAGTTGCCTAAGTAGTATATTAGTAGAGCAGGGAGCTTGGGGTTGGGGGAAGATCCAAGATCATGACATGGATCCAGCCAGGGAGGCACTGCCCAAGAGTCCAGGAATGTCAAATCCATAGAGCCATTGCCTAATTGAGCACGAGAAAAGTGCCTCTGAGGCAGGTAAGCATGACTGAGAAATAACTTGGGATTGGGTTAATGTCTAAGGATAAAGAGGTCAAAGTAAATGGCTTAGGGGGGCAGAGGGAGAAAGTAGGTCTGCAGTGGGGCAGTGGGGAATCTCAGGGACTTTCTCATGGATCTCCAGTGGAGAGAGACCGAGAAGTAGAACAATGGAAGAGGAGATTTGAGTAGAGCAGTCTTACAAGAGCCTGTCAGGTATCATGGTGCAGTGGAAGGAGTATTAGATTAGGAAACCAAAAATGGTTTTAGTCCTAGCTCAGCAATGGGGCTGCTGTGTGTCCTTCAGTATTCTGTGTCCTCTCTTCGCCTCAATTTCTCCATCTATGATTTTTAAGCTTTATTGAAGAACAATTAACATATAATAAACCACACATATTTAAACTGTACAATTTGATAAGTTTTGACATACGTACCCACTCATGAAGCCATTACTACAATCAAAGTAATGGGCAGATACAGCCAAAAGTTTCTTCATGTCTCCCTGTAACTCCAATGCCTTTCCCTTCCCAGCTCCAGGCCACCACTAAGATGCTTTATGTCATTCTAGGTTTGTCTGTATTTTTCTAGAGTTTGGAGTTATACAATACATATTTTTTTGTGTGCAGGCTCTGGCTTCTTTCACTCAACATAATTATTTTAAAGTTCATCAATGTTGAATGTATCAATCGTTTGTTCATCTACCTCCCTCCCTCTCTCCCTTTTACTTCTCTTTTCTCCTTTTTTTCCATTCTTCCTTTTGGAGAGGTGTTGTTGAATTTTATTAATGTGGAAAGGTCACCAAAACATCAGTAAATTAAAAAAGCAGATTATAAGTGGTATGCACTATATGCTGTCTTTGACAAAACTATATAGAAATCTGTACAGAAAAATCTGTAGTAATGTGTGCCAAAGTAAAAATACTTGTTTCCAAGTGATTGGAACTATAGTGATTTTTTTTTGGCTTTGCTTCTCTGTGTATTTGAATTTTTAAATTGTGAAAATATATAGCTCTTACCAAGTAGGATAATGTTGCCCTGCTTGGGTAACTCAGTTGGTTGGAACATCATCTCATACACCAAAAAGGTTGCAGGTTCAATTCCTGGTCAGGGCACATACCTAGGTTGCAGGTTTGATCACTGATTGGGGTGAGCACAGAAGGCAACCAAACTCTCTCCTTCGCGTGCTCTCTCTCTCTCTCTCTCTTCTCTCTCTCTCTCTCTTTCTCTCTTTCCTTTCCTTTCTCACTGAAAATCAGTAAACATATCCTCAGGTGAGGATTTAAAAAAGCAGAAAAATGTCATTATATTTTTAAACAGCTTCATTGTGGTATGATTGACATACAACAAATATCCCATATTTAAAGTACAAAATGTGATGTTTTGATATATGTATATCATGAAGCCATCACTGTATTCAAGATAATGAGCATATCTATCATCCTCAAATGTCCTCTTCCTATCCACAGGCAACCATTGCTCTTCTATCTGTTTAGACAGATTACCTTTCATTTTTTAGAATTTTATGTAAACGAAATAATAATTAGCTATTTTTTAGTCTTGTTCTTTCCCTCACCATATTTTTTTTTAGATTAATCCAAATTGTGCATATATCAGTAGTTCATTTGTTTTTATTGCTGAGCACCATTTCTTGGCACTGGTGTGCCACAATGTGTTCACCCACTTACATATTGATGAACACTTCTGTTGTTTCTAGTTATTTACTTACAAATATAGTTGCTATAAAATTCATGTACATGTCTTGATGTGGACATATGCTTTCATTTATTTTTAGGTTGTTGACTCATTGTAACTGTATGTTTAACCATTTGAGGAACTTCCAAAGTATTTTCCAATGTGATTGCACCATTTTAAGTTCCCAGGATGTGTGAAACTAGAACTGAAGGTCCCAGTTGTTCCAAAACCTCAACTATAGTTGGTCAATTTTTAAAATATTAGATGTTTATTAAAATATGCAGGTAGTGGCATCTCATTGGGATTTAACTTTCCCTAATGACTATGGATGGTAAACATCTTTTCATATGTTTGTTTACGATCTATATAATTTCTTTGGTGAAAAGTCAGTTTAAATCTTTGGTCTGTTTTCAACTGCTTCTTCATTTTCTTATTTTGAGTTTTGAGAGTATAAACACATGCACAGAGTACATCAGTTCTCCTTTATACTAGTAAGATATATTAGAGGCCTGATGCACGAAATTCATGCAAAGGGCTCGGCCCTCACAGCCCTGGCTTCATCTGGAAGGTCGTCCAGAAGGTCGTTTGGCTGTCTGGTCTAATTAGCATATTACACTTTTATTATTTTATAGATGATTGAAAAATATATCCCCCAGTCTGTAGCTGGTGGGTTTTTAAATTTTTATTTATTGATGAGAGAGAGGGAGAGAGAGAGAGAGAGAGAGAGAGAGAGAGAGAGAGAGAGAGAGAGAGAGAGAGAGAATTAATTTGTTTTTTTCACTTATTTATGCATTCATTTGTTTGCTTCTTGTATGTGCCCTGACAGGAGATTGAACCCAGAAGATTAGAATATCAGATGAGACTCTAACCAACTGATCTACCAGGCCAGAGGGCTGGTGTTTTAATTATCCTTTAATGAGGGTAATTAACTTTATTGCTCAGACTTCTTTTTTTTAATCTTTATTGTTGAGAGTATTACAAATGTCTCTCCCTTCCTCCCCATTGCCACCACCACCCAGTTCCTTCCCCACCCCTGGCCTTCACCCTATTGTTTGTGTTCATGGGCAATGCATATATGCATATAAGTTATTTGGTTAATCTCTTCTGAACCCCCTTTCCCCTTCCCTCTGAGATTTGTCAGTCTTTTCCATGTTTCCATGCCTCTGGTTCTATTTTATTTCATCAGTTTGTGTTCATTAGATTCCACATATAAGTGAGATCATGTGATAATTGTCTTTCTCTGAATGGCATGTTTTGCTTAGCATAATCATCTCCAGGTCCCTCTAGGCTGTGTCAACAGGTAATAGGTTTCCTCCATCTTTTATACAGGTGCATAGTTTTCCATTGTGTAAATGTACCACATCTTTTTGTCCTCTCGTCTACTGATGGGCACTTGGGCCGTTTCTAGATCTTAGCTATTATAAATAATGTTGCTAGTGCAATTTACAATAGCTAAGATTTGCAAACATCCCAAATGTTACATTTACAGAATGGAATACTACACAGCTATAAAAAAAGAAAGAACTCTTACCATTTGCAATAACATGGATAGACCTGGAGAGTATTATGCTAAGCGAAATAAGCCAGTCAGAGAAAGATAAGTATCACATGATCTGATAGACTGAAAAATGGTGGTGGAATAGACAGACGTGTCCAGACCCTTGTCCCAGAGCAGAAAGAAAGAACAGCTGAGGGTTGCACGGGGAGTGTTTATTGGCGAATTAAGGGACAGCTATACTCCAGGAGAAGGTGAGGGACTGCTGAACAGGGTTCCCCTGACCGGGCAGCTCCCACTGCTGCCGGGTTCCCTCCCAGAGCCACCGGCTTGGATACAGAGACTAAGCCATCTTGAAGGGGAATGTGGATGTTATCGCAAGCCTGAAAATCTACAACTGTGGCACCAACCAAACAACTGCGAACCCCAGAACATTGGTCCCCAATTGGTGCAAACATGTGGATTCAGAGGAGCTCTACACTCCACCACGGAAAGGAGAGAGAGAACTACATAACCAGACATCCAGAGAAGAGAGACCATGGGGAGATAAAGAAACAGCCCACATATGAAAGAAAAGCAGGCATCACCAGAAAAGGAAGTAAACGAAATGGAGGCAAGCAACCTGTCAGAGAAAGAATTCAGATAAATGGTCATAAGGTGGCTGAAAAGAATGGAAGACAAATTCAACAATATGAGTAAGAACGAAGAGGAAATGAAGAAGAACCAAGAAGAAATGAAAAATGACATTGCTGCTGTAAAGAACTCTATAGAAAGCATCAAGAGTAGACTAGAAGAAGCAGAGGACCGCATCAGTGAGCTAGAAGACAAGTGGGAAAAAAATACCCAAGTAGAGCAGCTTCTAGAAAAAAATATTAAAAAGCAGGAGGAGAGCCCAAGGGAACTTTGGGACAACACAAAACAAAACATTATCCAAATAATAAAGGTTCCAGAAGGAGAGGAAACTGAGCAAGGAATAGAAAACCTATTTGAAGAAATAATGACAGAAAATTTCCCTGATATAGGAAAGAAAAACCCCACAAAAATCCAAGAAGCTCACAGAGTCCCAAGCAAAATGAACCCAAAAAGACTGACACCAAGGCACATTATAATTAAATTGGCAAACACCAATGACAAAGTAAGAATCTTAAAAGCGCCCAGAGAGAGACAGAAAGTTACATACAAAGGAACCCCCATCAGACTAGCAACTGATTTCTCAACAGAAACTCATCAGGCCAGAAGGGAATGGAATGAAATACACAAAGTCATGCAAAGGAAGGGTCTGAATCCAAGAATACTGTACCCAGCAAGGCTTTCAATCAAATTGAAGGGGAAATCAGGAGCTTCACAGACAAAAAAGGACTAAGGGAATTTATTACCACCAAACCAGCAATGCAAGAAATGCTAAAGGGTTTGCTGCAAAAAGGAGAATTAGGAAGCAAAGAAGGAACACAGGGGTAAAGAATAAAAATGGCAACAAATAAGTACCTATCAATAATAACTTTAAATGTAAATGGATGAAATGCCCCAATCAAAAGGTATAAGGTAATGGATTGGATAGGAAAACAAGACCCATATATCTGCTGTCTACAAGAAACCCACCTCAGAAAAAAAGATGCACACAGACTGAGGGTGAAGGGATGGAAAAAGTTTTTCCAGGCAAATGGAAATGAAAAAAAAGCTGGGGTAGCAATATTTATATCTGACAAATTGGATCTCAAAGTGAAAGACATAACAAGAGAAAAGGAAGGCCACTTCATAATACTAAAGGGAGCAATCCAACAAGAAGAAATAACTCTGGTAAACATATACGCACCCAATACAGGAGCACCCAGATACATAAAAAAAACTGGAGGATATCAAGGGAGAGATTGATAGCAATACAATTACAGTAGGAGACTTTAATACCCCACTATCACAATTGGACAAATTCTTAAACCAAAAATCAGCAAAGAAACAGCAATCCTAAATGACTCACTAGACCAGATGGAATTAATTGACATCTTCAGAATATTTCACCCCAAAACCACAGAATATACATTCTTATCAGGTTCACATGGGTTATTTTCAAAGATAGACCGTAAGTTGGGGCACAGCAAAGTCTCCTCAAATTCAAGAAGATAGAAATTATATCAAGCGTCTTCACAGATCACAGTGGCATAAAACTGGAAATCAACTACAATAAAAACAATCCAAAAAAATCAAACACATGGAGACTAAACAGCATGCTATTAAGCAATGACTGGGTTACCAGAGAGATCAAGGAAGAAATAGAAAACATCATGGCAACAAATGACAATGAAAACACAACAATCCAAAATCTATGGGACACAGGGAAAGTAGTCTTGAGAGGGAAGTTCATAGCTCTACAAGCCTACTGCAAAAAACAAGAAACAATTGTAATAAATTACCTAACCCTAAAACTCAAAGAGTTAGAAAGAGAGCAACAAGAAAAGCCCAGTGTAAGCAGAAGGAAGGAAATAATAAAGATCAGAGCAGAGATAAACTACATAGGGACCAAAGAAATAATAAAAAAGGTCAACAAAATGAAGAGTTGGTTCTTTGAAAGGATAAACAAGATTGAGGAACCTCTACCCAGGCTCACCAAGAAGCAAAGAGGACCCAAATAAACAAAATCAGAAATGAAAGAGGTGAAATAACAGACTCGACTGAAATACAAAGGATTGTTAAAAAATACGATGAACAACTCTATTCCAACAAACTGGACAATCTGGAGGAAATGGACATATTCCTAGAACAATATAATCTTCCAAAACTCAATCAGAAAGAATCAATCATCGCAATAGGCCAGTGATGGCGAACCTATGACACACGTGTCAGCACTGACACGTGTAGCCATTTCTGATGACAGGCAGCCGCTGAGGCGGCCACATGCCGAGGATGAAACATTTGAGAAATAATGTTTTTTCCTCAAAGTGACACACTACCTGAGTTATGCTCATTATTTTGGCGAAGTTTGACACACCAAGCTCAAAAGTTTGCCCATCACTGCAATAGGCCAATAACTATGGAATAAATTGAAGCAGTCATCAAAAAGCTTCCAGCAAACAAAAGCCTGGGGCCAGAAGGCTTCACAGGGGAGTTTTACCAAGCATTCAGGGAAGAGCTAAAACCTATCCTCCTCAGACTATTCCAAAAAATTCAAGAGGAAGGAACACTTCCAAGCTCCTTCTATGAAGCCTGCATCACCCTAATACCAAAACCAGATAAAGACAACACAATGAAAGAGAATTGCAGGCCAATATCCCTCATGAACATAGATGCCAAAATCCTCAACAAAATTCTAGAAAATCGCATCCAGCAGTACATCAGAAAGATCATACACCATGACCAAGTAGGATTTATCCCAGGAATGCAAGGATGGTACAATATCCGCAAATCAATAAATGTGATACTTCACATAAACAAATTAAGAGATAAAAATCACATAGTCATATCAATTGATGCAGAAAAAGCATTTGACCAAATCCAACACCCTTCCTTGATAAAAACTCTCAACAAGGTGGGAATAGAAGGATCACATCTCAACATAATAAAAGCTATATATGATAAACCCACAGCTAATATCATACTCAATGGGCAAAAACTAAAACCATTTCCCCTAAGAACAGAAACAATACAGGGATGCCCACTCTCACCACTCCTGTTCGACATAGTACTGGAAATTTTAGCCATTGCAATTAGTCAAGAAGAAGAAATAGAAGTCATCCAATTTGGAAAAGAAGAAGTAAAGGTGTCCTTATTTGCAGATGTCATGATATTGTACATGAAAAACCTGAAGGAATCCATCAAAAAACTAACAGACTTAATAAATGAATTCGGGAATGTAGCAGGATACAAAATTAACACCAAGAAATCTATGGCCTTTCTATACACCAATAGTGAACTTACAGAAAGAGAGACTAAAAAAGCAATCCCATTTACCATCCCACCAAAAAATTAAGATACCTAGGAATAAACTTACCTAAGGAGGTAAAAGATCTATACACAGAAAACTACAGGACACTGAAAAAAGAGATAGAGGAACACGTAAACAGATGGAAGAACATACCATGTTCATGGATTGGTAGAATCAACATCATTAAAATGTCCATACTACCCTAAGCAATCTATAGATTCAATGCACTCCTCATTAAAATACCAACGGCATATTTCACAGACCTAGAAATAACTATGCAAAAATTCATCTGGAATAAAAAAAGACCCCAAATAGTGACAGCAATCCTGAGAAAGAAGAACAAAGTAGGTGGGATCTCAATATCAGATTTCAAGCTGTGTTACAAAGCCACTGTTTTCAAAACAGATTGCTACTGGCACAAGAACACACATACAGACCAATGGAATAGAATAGAGAATTCAGATATCGACCCAAACCACTATGCTCAATTAATATTTGACAAAGGAGGTATGAACATGCAATGGTGTCAAGACAGTCTCTTCAACAAATGGTGTTGGGAAAATTGGACAGATACATGCAAAAAAATGAAAGTAGACCACCAACTTACACCATACTCAAAAATAAACTAAAAATAGATAAAGGACTTAAACATAAGACTGGAAATCATAAAAATACTAGAGGAATCCACAGGCAGCAAAATCTCAGACATATGCTGAAAGAACTTCCTCACTGATACTGCTCCTAGTGCAATGGAAGCTAAAGAGAAAATAAGCAAATGGGACTACATCAAAATAAAAACCTTTTTCACAGCAAAAGAAACCATCAGCAAAACAATAAGAAAACCCACTGTATGGGAGAACATATTTGCAAATGTTATCACTGATAAAGGTTTAATCTCCAACATCTACAGGCAACTTATACAACTTAAAATAAGGAAGATAAATGGCCCAATAAAAAAATGGTCAAGGGACCTCAATAGACTCTTTTCAAAATAAGACAGAAGCAAGGCCAAGAGACACATCAAAACATGCTCAAAGTCACTAATTATCTGAGAGATGCAAATCAAAACGACAATGCGGTACCATCTCACACGTGTCAGAATGGCTATCATCAACAAATCAACAAATGACAAGTGTTGGCGAGGATGCGGAGAAAAAGGAACCCTCGTGCACTGCTGTTGGGAATGCAGACTGGTGCAGCCACTGTGGAGAACAGTATGGAGTTTCCTCAAAAAACTGAAAATGGAACTCCCATTTGACCCAGTATTCCCACTCCTAGGAATATATCCTAAGAAACTAGAAACACCAATCAGAAAGAATATATGCACCCCTATGTTCATAGCAGCACAATTTACAATAGCTAAGATTTGGAAACAGCCTAGGTGCCCGTCAGCAGATGACTAGATCAGAAAACCATGGTACATCTACACAATGGAATACTATGCTGCCATAAAAAAGAAGGAATCCTTACTATTTGCAGCAACCTGGATGGAACTGGAGAGCATTATGCTAAGTGAAATAAGCCAGTCAATGAAAGAAAAATACCACATGATCTCACTCATTTGTGGATAATAAAGAACATTATAAACTTTTGAACAAAAAGATAGATACAGAGGCAATAAAGCATCAAACAGATTGTCAAATTACTGCAGGAAGGTTAGGGAGAGGTGGCGGAGATAAGCGATCAACCAAAGGACTTGTATGCATGCATATAAGCATAACGAATGGACACAAAACACTGGAGGGTGAGGGCATGTATGTGAGTGGGGTGGGGGAGCAATGGTAAGATATGTACACATATAATACCTTAATAAAAGAAATAGAAAAAAAAGTATAACATGATCTTACTCATATGTGTAATCTAATGAACAAATAAACTGATTAACAAAATAGAAGCACAGAACAGACTGTCAAACCTCAGAGGGAATGCCTGGAGAGAGGGTGTGGGTGGGAAGAGATCAACCAAAGAACTTGTATGCATATATTCATAACCCATTGACACAGACAATAGGGTGGTGAAGGCCTGGGGTACAGGTCAGGGTTAGGCTAAAAGAGGTCAATGGGGGAAAAAGGGGGACATATGTAATACTTTCAACAATAATGATTTAAACAATCCTACTTAATAAAAGGGTAATATGCAAATAACCATCACTCCGCTAAGCCCACGATTGGGCCAGCGGGAGGCTGGGGGGTGGGACTCAGGGTGGCCTATCCAGTCTTTGAGAGGCGCCAGGGGCGGGCCTATCCAGCCATTGAGAGGTGCCGGAGGCTTTTGGCCTGGTGCATGAGTGGACACCCAGCTCCCCTGCCATCGAAAGCAGGGAGTTGGGTGTCTGCTCCGGCTCCAGGCCAAAAGTCCCCGGTGGGTCTTTTGGCCTGGTGCACCAGCGGACCCCCTGCCATCGATTGCAGGGAGCTGGGGGTTTCTTCGGCCTGGTACACCAGAGGACCCCCTGAAATTGATCACCTGGGCAGGGAGCTGGGGGTCTGCTTTCAGCCTGGGCTGGAGTGGACCACCTGGGATTAATTGTAGGGAGCTGGAGGTCCGCTCCTGCTCAAGAGGCTTTCGGTCTGGGCAGGCCTGGGCAGGGGTTTAGCCGGTGATCAGAGGGAGCTGGAGAGGCCTGCCCAGGCCTCCATTGGTGTGAACTATAGAGGAAACACCTTTTCTGCCTGCACATTGGCTAAGCTTCTGTATGCCACTGGTAATATTCTTAGTAACTTGGGTAATAAGAATCCAAAAAGGTGATCTAGGGTTTTTCCACCACACTTCTGGAGAAAAAAATGAAGGTCCACTCCTGGAAGGCTAAGAAATGTCATATCCTGCCCTAGCCAATTTGATTCAGTGGATAATGCCTCAGCCTGCAGACAGCAGGGTCTGGGTTTGATTCTAATCAAAGGCATGTACCTAGGTTGCAGGCTCCTCTCTGGCCGGGGCCCAGATCAGGGCTCATGCAGGAGGCAACCAATCAAAGTGTTTCTCTCTGTCTTTCCCTTTCTCTTCCACATTCTCTAAAAGTCAATGGAAACATGCCCTCAGGTGAGGATAAAAATAAATAAAGAAATCCATATCCTATGAAAGACACATCTTGAAAATGCCTAAAGAAAGTTGTCATTTTTTCTTGGTGAAGGGACTGGAGTCCGTGTTGATGAAAACACCTTGGTGGCTGCGATAACTGACAGTGGCTGCAGCAGTGGGGTGATGGGGCTGGTGCCTTCTCCTGACCAGCCCAGTTGTGGGCGCGAGCCTAAGCCATCAGTAGGACATCCCCTGAGGGCTCCCAGTATGTGAGAGGGGGCAGGTTGGGCTGAGGGACCCCCGAATTTCGTGCACCGGGCCCCTAGTAAATAAATAATGCTGCTATGAGCATAGGGGTGCATGTATTCTTTCTCATTGTTGTTTTGGGTTCCTTAGGATATATTCCAAACTGTTTTCCATAGTGGCTGCAATAGTCTGCATTTCCACCAGCAGTGTACAATGGTTCCTTTTTCTCTACATCATTGCCAGCATTTGTTTTTTGTTTATTTATTAATGGTAGACATTCTGGCAGGTGTGAGGTGGTACCTATTGTCACTTTTTAAAAATAATTATTATTGCTCTCGAAAAGATGGCGACCGGCAGGTAGGTAGGGAGGGTGAGCATGTGATCGAGTGAAGGAGTGACAGAGGTGTGTGTGGACCTGTGTGGGTGTGTGTGTGAATGAAATAGGGACAGTTAGACCCTGCAGTTCTTCCAGGGGGCATCCAATCCAAGCAGTCTTGGTTGGCAAAACCCCGCGGCCGCTGCAAACACTCCAGGGAGGACACCAGTGGCACAGAGACCCCGCCATCTTTAAGAACGGAACTGCTAGAGACTAGAATCCTAACCTTACCACCACCTAGTCTGGTCTCGGAAGCAAACCTGGTCACTACAGCCACTCTGGTAGAAGACCTGCCACCCCAGCAGCAGAAGCGCGAACATTGAGACCTCCATCTCCAAAAGTGCGCCGCTGAAAGCAGTAAGTACAACCACCCCCTCTCCAGCGCCGGAAATCAGAACTCACTGCATCCCCAGCTCGTAGGTACCCGGGCACTCCACTACCCAGGCAGTGCTGGGGAACCACTGAGAGCCCCTGAGGGGGTGATTCTGCACAGTCAAGGGTGCGCGGCCCTACAGTAGGAGCTCTGAACTGCCTCTTCCTAAATAACTGACCAGGGACACCCCTGCAGTGCAACTTCAGTGCCAGGGGGCTTCAGAGCTTTGCGCAGGCGGGCGCGCCACCAGTTCGCGCACACTCAAGGGCTGGCAAACTCACAGCCACAGCAAGGGAAGGTGCCCTGAGACCATATATCCACAGGGTTCTCTGGGGAGCTGCTTTGAGCCCCTGCTGGGAGTGATTCTGTACAGCCAAGGACGCGCTGCCCCACAGCAGAAACTCTGAACTCCTTTCTCCTGAATAACTTCCCACATACACCCTAGCTGTTTAACTTCAGTGCCAGAGTCCCTCAAAGTGCGTCAGAGCTGTGTGCCTGCAAACACACCTCCACAGAAGGGAATTTACAACAGGCAGGCACCCTGAGCCCATCTACACACAGGGTGCTAGTGGGAGCCACTGGGAGCTCTCCCAACAGATAGTTCCTGGGTGCCACTGTGAGTTCCCACTGGACACGCGCGATTTCAACTAAGGGTGCAAGACAGCAAAAACTGGGACACTCCACTCCATAGCTGCTGACTTTTAGACACCACAGTTGTGCCTCTCAAGCTTCCAGGCCTACATCAAGAGAACCCAAGTAGCTCAAGTAGGGAGCTACACTAGATTACCAAGCTCAGGAGAACTGAGAGATTATACCAGTAGCACCATCACCAAAAGATCCTGGGTAGCAAAGCAATTGTAACTACAATTAAAACATTACAGGAAAACATGGGAGACAGAAAGGAAATTCTCAAAGGAAGGAATAGGAAGAATCACCAGAAAGGGAGTTAAATGAACTTGAGGCTAGCAGCTTAACAGAGAAAGAATTCAGAGTATTCGTTATAAGGATGTTTAAACGGATGGATGACAAATACACACAACTCAATGAGAGCTATAAGGAGCTGAATGAAAATGTCACCAACATGAAAAGAAACCAAGAGGAGATGAAGAACGACATAGCTGCAATAAAGAACACAATGGAAGGCTTAAAGAGTAGAGAAGAAGAGGTTGAGGACAGCATCAGCGAATTAGAAGACAAGGTAGGAAAAACACACAAACACAGCAGCAACTGGAAAAAAGACTTAAAAAGCAAGAGGAGAGCCTAAGGGAGCTTCGGGACAACACAAAACGAAACAACCTTCGAATAATAGGGATAAAAGAAGGAGAGGAAGAGAAGCAAGGAATAGAAAACCTGTTACAAGAAATAATGACAGAAAACTTCCCTGATATTGGCAAGAAAAAAACTATCCAAGTCCAAAAAGTACACAGAGTCCCAAACAAGTTGAACCCCATAAGACCAACACCAAGACACATCATAATTAAATTGACGAACACCAACGACAAAGCAAGAATCTTAAAGGCGGCCAGAGAGAAACAGAAAGTTACCTACAAGGGATCTCCTATCAGAATATCAACTGATTTCTCAACAGAAACACACCAGGCCAGAAGGGAATGGAATGAAATATACAAAGTGATGCAAAACAAGGGACTGAATCCAAGAATACTATACCCAGCAAGGCTATCATTCAAAATTGAAGGTGGAATCAGAAGCTTCACAGATAAAAAAGGGCTAAGAGAGTTCATCACTACCAAACCAGTAATGCAAGAAATGCTAAAGGGGCTGCTGTAAAAGAAGAAAGAGAAAGGCAAGAAGAAACACAAACACTAAGGAAAAATATGTCAACAAACAGGTACTTATCAATAATAACAGTAAACGTAAATGGATTAAATGCACCAATCAAAAGACATAGGGTAGCTGAATGGATAAGAAAACATGACCCATATATTTGCTGTCTACAAGAGACCCACCTTAGAGCAAAAGTCTCACACAGACTGAGAGTGAAGGGATGGAAAAACATTTTTCAGGCCAATGGAAATGAGAAAAAAGCTGGGGTTGCGATACTTATATCAGATAAAATAGACCTCAAAGTAAAGGCTTTAATAAGAGATAAGGAAGGCCACTACATAATATTAAAGGGAGCAATCCAGCAAGAAGATATAACTCTGGTAAACGTATATGCACCCAATGCAGGACAAATACATAAAAAATCTGCTGGAAGATATCAAGGGAGAGATCGACATCAATACAATCATAGTAGGAGACTTTAATACACCACTGACATCAATGGATAAATCCTCTGGACAAAAAATCAGCAAATAAACAGCAATTCTAAATGACACACTAGATCAGATGGACCTAATTGACATCTTCAGAGTATTTCACCCCAAAGCCATGGAATATACGTTCTTCTCAAGTGCACATGGGACATTCTCAAAAATAGACCACATATTGGGTAACAAGCAAAGTCTCCCCAAATTCAAAAAGATTGAAATCATATCAAGCATTTTCTCAGACCACAATGGCATAATATTAGAAATAAACTACAATAAAAACATTCCAAAAAATTCAAACACTTGGAAACTGAATAGCATGCTACTAAACAATGATTGGGTTATCAATGAGATCAAAGGAGAAATTAAAAACATCCTGGAGACTAATGACAATAAAAACACAACATTGCAAATCCTATGGGACACAATGAAAGCAGTCCTGAGAGGCAAATGTATAGCTCTACAGGCCTACCTCAAAAAACAAGAAAAAATGGTAATAGATCATCTATCTCAACAACTCAAAGAATTAGAAAGGGAGCAACAAGAAAATCCCACAGTGAGCAGAAGAAAGGAAATAATAAAGATCAGAGCAGAAATGAATGACATAGAGACCAAAAAAACAATACACAAGATCAACAAAACCAAGAGCTGGTTCTTTGAAAGGATAAACAAGATTGATGAACTTCTAGCCAGGCTCACCAAGAAACAAAGAGAGAGTACCCAAATAAACAAAATCAGGAATGAAAGAGGTGAAATAACAGCAGACCCCACAGAAATACAAAGGATTGTCAAAAAATACTATGAACAATTCTACTCCAACAAACTAGACAACCTGGAGGAAATGGACACATTCCTAGAAAAACACAACCTTCCAAAACTTACTCAGGAAGAGACTAAAAATCTCAATAGGCTGATAACTATGGAATAAATTGAAGCAGTCATCAGAAATCTTCCAGCAAACAAAAGCCCGACCAGACGGCTTCACAGGGGAGTTTTATAAAACATTCAAGGAAGAGGTAAAACCTATCCTCCTCAGACTATTCCAGAAAATTCAAGAAGAAGGGATACTTCCAAGCTCCTTCTATGAAGCCAGCATCATCCTAATACCAAAACCAGGTAAAGATAACACAATGAAGGAGAATTACAGGCCAATATCCCAGATGAACATAGATGCCAAAATCCTCAACAAAATTCTAGCAAATCGAATCCAGCAATACATCAGAAAGATCATACACCACGACCAAGTAGGATTTATCCCTGGGATGCAAGGATGGTACAATATTCGCAAATCAATAAACGTGATACATCACATAAACAAATTGAGAGATAAAAACCATATAGTCATACCAATTGATGCAGAAAAAGCATTTGACAAAATCCAACACCCTTTCTTGATAAAAACTCTCAGCAAGCTGGGAATAGAAGGATCATACCTCAACATAATAAAAGCCGTATATGAAAAACCCACAGCCAACATCATACTCAATGGGCAAAAACTAAAACCATTTCCCCTAAGAACAGGAACAAGACAGGGATGCCCACTCTCACCACTCCTGTTCAACATAGTGTTGGAAATACTAGCCCTTGCAATCAGACAAGAAGAAGAAATAAAAGGCATCCAAATTGGAAAAGAAGAAGTAAAACTGTCCTTATTTGCAGATGACATGATACTGTACATAGAAAACCCTAAAGACTCCATGAAAAAATTACTAGATTTAATAAATGAATTCGACAGAGTAGCAGGATACAGTAGCTAAGAAATCTATGGCATTTCTATACATCAATAATGAACTTACAGAAAGAGAGACTAAAAAAGCAATCCCATTTACCATCACACCAAAAAAATTAAGATACCTAGGAATAAACTTAACTAAGGAGGTAAAAGACCTATATGCGAAAAACTACACAACACTGAAAAAAGAGATAGAGGAAGACGTAAACAGATGGAAGAACATACCATGTTCATGGATTGGTAGAATCAACATCATCAAAATGTCCATTCTACCCAAAGCAATCTATAATTTCAATGCACTTCCCATTAAAATACCAACGGCATACTTCACAGACCTAGAACGAACTTTCCAAAAATTCATCTGGAATAAAAAAAGACCCAGAATAGCCACAGTAATCCTGAGAAAGAAGAACAAAGTAGGTGGGATCTCAATACCAGATTTCAGGCTGTATTACAAAGCCACTGTTCTCAAAACTGCTGGTATTGGCACAAGAACAGAGAATGGAATAGAATAGAGAACCCAGAAATCGATCCAAATCATTATGCTCAATTAATATTTGACAAAGGAGGCATGAACATACAAAGGAGTCAAGACAGTCTCTTCAACAAATGGTGTTGGGAAAATTGGACAGATACATGCAAAAAAATGAAACTAGACCACCAACTTACACCATACACAAAAATAAACTCAAAATGGATCAAGGACTTAAACATAAGACAGGAAACCATAAAAATACTAGAGGAATCTACAGGCAGAAAAATCTCTGACATATGCCAAGAGAACTTCTTCGCTGATACTGCTCCTAGGGCAATGGAAGCTAAAGAGAAAATAAACAAATGGGACTACATCAAAATAAAAAGTTTTTGCACAGCAAAGGAAACCATCAATAAAACAACAAGAAAGCCCATTACATGGGAGAACATATTTGCCAATGATATCAACGATAAGGGTTTAATCTCCAACATTTACAGGGAACTCATGCAGCTTAACAAAAAGAAGATAAACAACCCAATCAAAAAATGGGCAACAGATCTAAATAGACACTTTTCGAAAGAAGACAGAAGGAAGGCCAAAAGACATATGAAAACCTGCTCTAAATCACTAATCATTAGAGAGATGCAAATCAAAACAACAATGCGGTACCATCTCACACCTGTCAGAATGGCCATTATCAACAAGTCAACAAATGACAAGTGCTGGCAAGGATGTGGAGAAAAAGGAACCCTCGTGCACTGCTAGTGGGAATGCAGACTGGTGCAGCCACTGTGGAGAACAGTATGGAGTTTCCTTAAAAAACTAAAAATAGAACTCCCATTTGACACAGTGATCCCACTTCTAGGAATATATCCCAAGAAACTGGAAACATCAATCAGAAAGGATATATGCACCCCTATGTTCATAGCAGCACAATTCACCATAGCTAAGATTTGGAAACAGCCTAAGTGCCCATCAGCAGATGAGTGGATTAAAAAACTGTGGTACATCTACACAATGGAATAATATGCTGCAGTAAAAAAGAAGGAGCTCTTACCATTTGTAACAATATGGATGGAGATGGAGAACATTATGCTTAGTGAAATAAGCCAGGCAGAGAAAGATATATATCACATTATCTCACTCATTTGTGGAATATAATGAACAACATAAACTGATGGGGGGAAAAATAGATCCAGAAACAGAGAAACATCAATCAGAACGTCAAACCACAGGAAAGAAATTGTGAGGTAACCAGAAACCCAAGAATGCCTGAGAACGCCTTTCTAGCCACGCTAGCAATCATCAGATGTATGGTAATTTTACCTGGGACAAGAGGGTAAGTATTTTGATCTTATGCTCCTGACCCTTCATGGGTAAGACCCCTTACGTGTGCTGATCCCCTGACTAATGTAGTTACCAATAATACCAAACACCCTGGACATCCAGGAGGTCCATGGGTGGGGCAAGAAAGTATAAATACACAGGGGTCTCCACCCAGCTTCCCTTTTGTATGACACGAAATCAAAACAATGCCCCTTTCTGTGTACAATTAAAGAGAGGTTTCTGGCTTGTGTGGACACCAAAGAAAGGGTGTTACTACTATCACTACGTGCCCCCGGTAGAGGTGCAGAAAATGTAACTAAGACCTTGTCTATATAAAAAGAAATGGACAGCCAGTTTGAAAGGGAATTCCCATGGACTAGAACAAAGAATATCCTTACATGATATTATTCTACACTATCATTAAAATTTATTCCCAGATTTGGATCACCCCCAGTACTTATAATAGTTCCTCGCACCCTTGGGGATAAAAAAAAAAAGTCATCTGTTTGTGCTCGGAGACAAACTTAACACATCTCTTTATACTTTAGAATTACTACAGCATAATATACAATTATCCCAAACAAACGTACAAACTAATTCTTTGAATGTCTGGCAGCAATTTAAAAAGGACATGTAAGGATTTAACCCTTTTCATTGTGTAGAGGGCCTCCTGGGAGGGCACCTGAGCATTCTATATTGGTCCCTCTTACCCTTTAGGCCAAGAGAGACCCTCTTCTCACAATTCAATTGCTCACAGCTGTTTCATGAGCTCTCTGTTCATATCGAGGTTGAAGTCTCGTAATGACTGGTGCCATGGATTTGTATCTCACCCAGTGGGGCGAACTGAGCCCTCCCTGGAGAAGAAACCCGGGTTCCAAAAGATATGTGATCAGTACTGGGGCCCCGCCAGCAGGTGAGGGGATCCCAAGGCAGGTGCTGGGCATGGAGGCCACGGGGGCATAGGCTACCAAGGAGACAAAACTGAACCTCACGTCACCCTTCTTGGCCCTGGAACATGGCTGGTTAGCCAGAGACGGGTAAGATTCCTCAAGGAAAGAACAACCTAAGACAGGCACAGTCGCAGAGGGGCCATCAGGAGAGAATTTGGGGATGAACAGAGGTGGGGCACAGACCCTCACCTCCCCCCCAACATTGCAGGGGCCTGAATCCTAGCCCCTTCTGAGGGAGGTCTCCTGCCCCCATGGCTGCTTCATGCTTCCCATGCCCAGCTCAGATCAGGACCCAGGTGACCGACAGAGACTTGGCCTACAGCAGCTGCCCTCTCACTCCAACAAGAATTGTTTGAGTTGTCTTGTACCCATGGTGTGGGGAAGTGGGTTTACGATATCTAAATCCAGCCTACCACCAGGAATGCTCAGGACCTACTCAAGAAGGCAAATAATCCCTTCCACCAATATTTACAGGGTAAAACAAGATTATTGTTAGAGTAATAAATTTGACAGTAAAATAGTAGTCAAGTTTTCAGGCAAATTTAAATTGGCTAGTTGAAACAAGCGAATATACTAGAAAAATTAATTGTACTGGACAAAATGGTGTTCCTAAAGTGTCAACTAAAATTTTTATTGGTACTTCATCTCATGATAAAATTGTGCACCATATAATGAACCTAAAACAGTAATATTATAGTGCAAAAAATTAAAATTTAAAAGCCATCAAGACTACATTATAAAATTTTCAAAAGCTTCCTAACATTTAAATCAAAAAAGGAGGGGATAGTAGAGGAATATCATGTAAGGAAAAATATCCTGTAAGTAAATTACACCTAGAAAATTAATACTTTAGAAAATTAATTGTAAGGGTAATAGCAAGACACCCATGAAAAACACACAAGGTGACAAAACAAGCCAGAGGAAAATCATTTGGGCAAAAATTGAAAAAGGATCCCCAGTCAAATTTATAGAAAATATTCCTTTATTAACTTTTGGTCGAGAATATGTTTGTATATTTTCAGAAAACAACTCGGAGACCATGTGGATTCCAGCAAGAGGGGATTCGACAGGACTACTCCAGCCATGAAGACAGAAGAGAAGCAGTCCAGAGACGGAAGACGCTGATGTGGCCTTCCCATACTAGCAGTTAGCAGCTGTGCATCACTGCAGATTGCCCAGGACCAAACCAGACAGAGTCGGACCTGCATTACCACCATTTGTCCACTATCCAGAACTGAAATGTCAGTGCTGATACGTACACATAAGGAACTGTTGGACATTGAAATTGGGTCTCAAAAGAACTGTTGGCCCAGAAAGAAACTCACTACAGACTGATTCATTTGCCTGTCACCATAACCATTATTGCTTGTCTCATTTTCGGTTTTTATAAGTGTATTCTAATAGCACATGATCTCACTCATCTAGGGGAAATAATGAACAACATAGACTGATGAACAAGAACAAACCCAGAAACAAGGAGGTGTGGATCAGACTGTCGGGCCTCGGGGGGAGGGTTGGGAAGGGTGGGGGTAAAGGGGGAGATCAACCAAAGGACTTGTGTGCAGGCATATGAGCCTAACCGGTGGTTAAGGACAACAGGGGTGTGGGGGCCTGTGTGGGGAGGGGTGTGGGATGGGAATGGGGGGACGAGGACAAATATGTGATACCTTAATCAATAAAGAAATTTAAAAAAAATAAAAAATAAAAATAAATAAAATAAAATATTACTAATAGATTGAGTTAAATAAAATATTTTGCTAAAATCAAAATAATAATTATTATTTATTTATTTTTTTGCTTTTTATTTATTTTACTAGTAGCCCGGTGCACAAAATTCGTGCACATTGAAAGGGAATTATTTAGATGAAATATTTTAATATTGCTATTTGCCCTTTCTCTATAATAAAAGTGTGAGAGATAAAAGGAAATGAGTACAATGTATATGAAAATAATACATAAATTTATTAATAAGTAAACAATAACAAAATGATATAACAATAACAAACTGATATAACAATAACAAACTCGTAATATAAAAACAACATTGATGCAAATAATGATTGATAAAGTGATTAAACTTATTCTAATATCTTCCTGTATACCACATTAAGAGTAAAAACACTTTCAGAGTGCTTGACTAATTTCCCTTGAGATAAAGTATTTACAGCTTTAACTTTAACGTAACATGCTCTTTGAACTCAAGAGAAAGCAACAGCCGTAACTGGTTTGGCTCAGTGGATAGAGCGTCGCTCTGTGGACTGAAAGATTCCAGATTCGATTCTGGTCAAGGGCATGTACCTTGGTTGCGGGCACATCCCCCGTAGGAGGTGTGCAGGAGGCAGCTGATCGATATTTCTCTCTCATCGATGTTCCTAACTATCTATCCCTCTCCATTCTTCTCTGTAAAAAAAATCAATAAAATATTTTTAAAAAATACTTAAAAAAAAAAGCGAGAGAGAAAGCAACATATAACTGACCATGTCCAAAAATGGGTTAAGGTAGGAATATTCCTACTCTGTCTAGAGTTTGTCCTTGTGATTTATTAATAGTCATCACAAATGCTGGCATAACAGGAAACTATCTTCGAATTAATTTAAATGGGTGGCCAGTGTCAGATGGGGACAAATCAATTCTTGGAATCAGAACACTCTCCCTCTGCAGATCCTGTTAATATTTCAGCTTTGATAATGTTAGGTTGCAATCTTTTGATAATAAATCTGGTACCATTACAAAGACCCCATTTACTATTAAGATTTCTCAATAGCATGATGATTGCACCCACTTTCAATTTTAATTTATGACACGGCATTCCAGAAGGAGTAATACTATTAAGAAATTCAATAGGAAAATTTTCCTTTTCAGCATCATCTGTTGAGTCAATGGAATCATCACTCAAATAGGCGTGAAAATCTCCATCAAGTATATCCAAAATTTCTTCATTTAATTTTTGAACGTGCTCATTTTTTGAACAAAGAATTGCATGTTTAGATATATTTTTAATATTATCTATAGATATACTATTTCCAAAGATGGATTAAATAATAGATCCATTAAAAATCATTTCATGGGGAATTTCAATAATATCCATTCCTAAATGAAAACTGCTATCAAGTTTGCCATCTCCAAGTTTTACTAACCATTCACTATAAGCAGAATCCTTTGATCTCATATTTGTTTTAAGAGACAACTGTCTGAAACATCCCCAAACACTACAGTACTTTAAAACTTATTTGTACTATGGCCAATCGTATAGCATGGCAACACAAAAATCCCCTCTGAAAAGAACTTTCCCACCAAATGCAACATTCAAATTAGCGCCAGCGAGAGCTTTATATGTATGGCACGTGTGCGAGTCAAAGTTTATTTTTATATTTCCAGTGCATCATATGTACCAGTTGGTCGGACGGATGGACAAATGTCGGTCACTTAGCCTTTTATCTATACAGATTATAAGTCATGATTTTAACTTTTTAATAAATTATCCTTTAATACCTCCAAAGCACAATGAGTAAGAATCTGAAGGTTTATGTGGCTTCTATTTGGTTTCTAGGACAAAGTTCTTTCCTTTACCCACCACTCACTTCTCTCCTTTTACTCTTGAATGTTAATTCCAACATAATTTTTGTAACACCTCTTGAAAAGGATCCCACCAAGTTTTTGATAGTCCACATGATAAAACTTACAGAAAAATACAGCATGAGACTTTCATTCTCTTACTAAGTTCTTCATATAACTGTAATTCCTCAGCCTCTAAAGAATGAAAAAGGAAAATAAAAGTGCCTTCTCTCATTCCAAGGCCTTTCTCAGTCAGGCAACCACAAAAAGAAAGAATGAGCCTACAATTCATGCCATGTAATCTCTATCAGGCATAATTCAAATCAAATCCCATCATGCAAAGTCTGGGATAATTAAAATGTATAAGAGAACAGTGGTGACCTGGGGGAGAACTTATGAAACCTTGTCTCCTGCTTTTACTGACTATTCTTTTCGTTATGCTAGACTCCGAGTCCCTATCGGGGACCTGGTCAGATGGCTGTGGGTGCTAACCCACGCCACCTGGATCCGTGATCGGGGACCTGGGCAGCCTGCTGCAGGCATTAACCACGCTGTCTGCCCTGGTCATGATCCCTGATAGGGGCTTTGAGTCAGCTGCCACTGGCGATGGCTGACTCGAAGCCCTTATCCAGGACCTGGTCAGGCGGCTGCGGGCGCTAACCCACGCCGCCTGCCCTCGTCCGAGATCGGTTATGGCGGACCTGGGCAGGCAGCTACCAGCGCTAACCCATGCCGCCTTCCCTGGTCCGTGATCCCTGATAGGGGCTTCGAGTCAGCCGCTGCCAGCAGCAGCTGACTCGAAGCCCTTATCCAGGACCTGGTCAGGCGGCCATAGGCGCTAACCCATGCCAACTGCCCTGGTCCATGATCGGTGATGGTGGACCTGGTCAGCCGGCTGCGGTGCTAACTGCCTGCCCCAGTCCACCATCATGGCTTGGATCTCACTGGCATGGGTGCTGCCCTCTCCCCCCGCCATCTTTGCTGGTTTAACGTGTATATTTGCTTCTGATTGGCTGGTGGGCGTGGCTGGTGGGCGTGGCTGGTGGGCGTGGCTTATGGGTGTAGCGAAGATGCGGTCAATTTGCATATTACTGTTTTATTAGGTAAGATTTTATTTTTTTTAACTTCTTTATTGATTAAGATATCACATATTTGTCCTCATCCCCCCATCCCCATCCCACACCCCTCCCCACACATGCCCCCACACCCCTGTTGTCCTTAACCGCTGGTTAGGCTCATATGCTTGCACACAAGTCCTTTGGTTGACCTCTCCCCTTTACCCCCACCCTCCCCTACCCTCCCTCTGAGGCCCGACAGTCTGATCCATGCCTCCTTGTTTCTGGGTCTGTTCTTGTTCATCAGTCTATGTTGTTCATTATTTCCCCTAGATGAGTGAGATTATGTGCTATTAGAAATACACTTATAAGAACCGAAAATGAGACAAGCAATAATGGTTATGCTGACAGGCAAATGAATCAGTCTGTAGTGAGTTTCTTTCTGGGCCAACAGTTCTTTTGAGACCCAATTTCAATGTCCAACAGTTCCTTATGTGTACGTATCAGCACTGACATTTCAGTTCTCGATGGTGGAAAAATGGTGGTAATGCAGGTCCGACTCTCTGGTTTGGTCTTGGGCAACCTGCAGTGATGCACAGCTGCTACCTGCTAGTATGGGAAGGCCACGTCAGCGTCTTCCATCTCTGGACTGCTTCTCTTCTGTCTTCATGGCTGGAATAGTCCTGTAGATTCCTCTCTGTTGCTGGAATCCACATGGTCTCGGAGTTGTTTTCTGAAAATATACAAACATATTCTAGACCAAAAGTTAATAAAGGAATATTTTCTATAAATTTGACTTGGGATCCAATTGCATTTTTTGCCCAAATAATTTTCCTCTGGCTTGTTTTGACAACTTGTGTGTTTTTCATGGGTGTCTTGCTTTTAGCCTTACAATTAATTTTCTAAAGTATTAATTTCCTAGATGTAATTTACTTACAGGATATTTTTCCTTACATGATATTCTTCTACTATCCCCTCCTTTTTTGATTTAAATGTTAGGAGACTTTTGAAAATTTTATAATGTAGTCTTGATGGCTTTTAAATTTTAATTTTTTGCACTATAATATTACTGTTTTAGGTTCATTACATGGTGTACAATTTTATCATGAGATGAAGTTTGAGTTGTCTTGTACCCATGGTTGCGGGAAGTGGATTTACGATATCTAAATCCAGCCTATCACCAGGAATGTTCAGGACCTACTCAAGAAGGCAAATAATCTCTTCCACTAATATTTACAGGGTAAAATAAGATTGTTGTTAGAGTAATAAATTTGACAGTAAAATATATGTCAAGTTTTCAGGCAAATTTAAATTGGCTAGTTGAAACAAGCGAATATTCTAGAAAAATTAATTGTACTGGACAAAAAGGTGTTCCTAAAGTGTTAACTAAAATTTTTATTGGTACTTCACCTATTGTCATTTTAATTTTAATATCTCTCATGATTATTGAAGTTGAGCACTTTTTCATATGTTTCTTGGCCATTTGGAGAAGTGTCTATTCAAGTCCTCTGCCCATTTCTTACTTCTATTGTTTGTCTTTCTTTTGTTGAGTGGTATGAATACTTTATATATTTTGGAAATAACATATTATATGTTATCTCATACAGTGTGTTTCCTTTTCACTTTGATGCTGGTTTCTTTGCTGTGCAAAAATTTTTATGAGATGTATACCCATTTATTTATATTTTCTTTTGTTTTTCTTGCCCAAGATTATATATCGGTGAAAATTATTCTATGTGAGATGTCTCAGATTTTGCTTCCTATGTTTACTGCTGGAATTTGATTGGTTTCATAACTTACATTTAGGTCTTTTATCCATTTTGAGTTCATTCTTGTGTATGGTGTAAGTCGGTGGTCTAGTTTTATTTTTTATTTTTTTGATGTACCTGTCCAATTTTCCCAACACCATTCATTGAACAGACTGTCTTTACTCCTTTGTATGCTTTTGCTTCCTTTGTCAAATATTAATTGAATATAATGGCTTGGGTCGATTTCTGTGTTTTCTGTTCTGTTTCATTGATCTATATGTCTGTTCTTGTGCCAGTACCAGGCTGTTTTGTATACAGTGTCTTTGTAGTATAACTTGATATCCGGTATTGTGATCCCTACAACTTTGTACTTCTTTGGTTCCATATAAATTTTTGGAGTTTTTTTCTAGATCTGTGATATAGGCTATTGCTATTTTAATACTATGTTGAATAAGAGTTGTGAAAGCAGATATCCCTTTCTTTTACTGTTCTTAGGGGGATGTTTTTAGATTTTTCCCATTAAGTTTGGTGTTGGCTGTACTTTTGTCATATCTGATCTTTATTATGTTAAGATATGGATTTTGTAGAATGTTTTTTCTGCATTAATTGATATGATCATGTGATTTTTGTCTTTCAATTTGTTTTTGTGGTGTTTCACATTTATTGATTTGTGAATATTGTAGCAGGCTTGCATCCCTATAATAAATCCCACTAGGTCATGATGTATGATCTTTTTAATATATTGCTGGATGTGATTTGCTAATATTTTGTTGAGGATTTTATCTTATTATTTTATTTTTTGTTGTTCTTGAGGATTTTAGCATCTGTGTTCATCAGAGATATTGGCCTGTAATTCTCTTTCTTTGTAGTGTCTTTATCTGGTTTTGCAATCAGGATAATGCTGGCCTCATAAAAAGAGCTTGGAAGTGTTTCTTCCTCTTGGAATTTTTGGAATAGTTTGAGAAGGATAAGTGTTAGTTATTTGAATATTTGGTAAAACTCTTCTGTAAGCCTGTACGGACCAAGGCTTTTGTTTGCTGGGAGATTTCTTTTAAATTACTTTTTATATTTCATCAGTTTTATCAGCCTATTCAGGATTTCTGATTCTTCCAATTCAGTATTGGAATATTGTATTTTTCTAGGAATTTGTCTACTTTGTCCAGGTTGTCCATCTTGTTGGCATATAGTTGTTCACAGTGTTTTCTTACAATCCTTTTCATTTCTCTGATATCAGTTGATACTTCATCTCTTTCTTTTCTGATTTTATTTATTTGGATCCTCTCTCTCTTTGTTTCTTGATGAGTCTGGCTAAAGGTTCATCAATCTTGTTTATCTTTTCAAATAACCAGCTCTTGGTTTAATTTAGTTTTTAATTGTTTTTTTGTTGTTTTGTTTTGTTCTTTTTAGTCTCTATGTCATTTATTTCCACTCTGATATTATTATTTCCTTCCTTCTACTTACTCTGGGCTTTTCTTCTTGTTCTCTTTCTAATTCTTTAAGTTGTAGCATTAGATAGTTTATTAGAAATTTTTCTTGTTTCTTTTTTTTTTCTATCTATGTTTGTGTACTAGGGGCTTTGGTTTGCTCTGTGATTTTACTGTGTTAGGTTGAAATTTTGGAATTCTGGGGTACATTTAAAGGTATTTGTGGCTTTTCTTGTCTCATTTGGCTGGCTGGGACTTTCAGGGGCGGGGCTCACAGCTCCGAAGGGTGCAGAGATTTTACCCACCCTGCCCTTGCATGTGCTGATTAAGGATCTTTTCTTTAAGGAGACCCTCCAGGCTTTTAGTAAATTT
Source organism: Eptesicus fuscus (assembly GCF_027574615.1). NCBI lineage: Eukaryota > Metazoa > Chordata > Mammalia > Chiroptera > Vespertilionidae > Eptesicus > Eptesicus fuscus. The sequence goes on from NC_072473.1 coordinate 46,177,868, forward strand.
CCCTGCACCCTTGTCTGTGTCTCCTCACTGATAATCGTGGGGTTGGGACAAAGTAAACCCACTGTTCTCAATTGCATGTTGGAAAATTTTGAAAAGGGTTTTATTGAGGACTATGGTATTAAAATGAACCCCAAAACACTGAGGAAATTCTGTGAATTAGAATGGCCATCCTTTGCGGTCGGCTGGCCCCCAGAAGGCTCTTTAGATGAAGGACTGGTCAGGGCGGTCTGGAATGTAGTCATGACAGACACTGAACACCCAGATCAGTTCCCTTACATAGACAGCTGGTTAGGAATTGCTCAAACCTTGCCACCTTGGGTCCGGTTCTGTAAGTTTTTTTTAAAATTTAATAAATCTTTATTGTTCAGATTATTACAATTGTTTCTCCTTCCCCCCCATATCTCCCCACCACCCAGTTACCACCCCCCCTCTGCCCGTACCTCCCCCCCTGCTGTCCTTATCCATAGGTGTATGATTTTTGTCCAGTCTCTTCCCGTACCCCCCACGCACCTCTTTCCCCCTGAGAATTATCAATCCACTCCCATTCTATGCCTCTGCTTCTATTATGTTCACCAGTTTATTCTGTTCCTCAGATTTTTAATTCACTTGACTTTTAGAATCACTTGTTGATAGATATGTATTTGTTGTTCATAATTTTTATCTTTACTTTTTTCTTCTTTTTACTCTTTTTAAAGAATACCTTTCAGCATTTCATATAATACTGGTTTGGTGGTGATGAACTCCTTTAGCTTTTTCTTATCTGTGAAGCTCTTTATCTGCCCTTCAATTCTGAATGATAACTTTGCTGGTTAGAGTAGTCTTGATTGTAGGTTCTTGCTATTCATCACTTCGAATATTTCTTGCCACTCCCTTCTGGCCTGCATAGTTTCTGTTGAGAAATCAGCTGACAGTTGTATGGGTGCTCCCTTGTAGGTAACTAACTGTTTTTCTCTTGCTGCTTGTAAGATTCTCTCTTTGTCTTTTGCCCTTGGCATTTTAATGATGATGTGTCTTGGTGTGTTCCTCTTTGGATTCCTTTTGCTTGGGGTTCTGTGTGCTTCCTGGACTTGTAGTCTGTTTCTTTCATCAGGTGGGGGAAGTTTTCGGTCATTATTTCTTCAAATAGGTTTTCATCGTCTTGCTCTCTCTCTTCTTCTGGCACCCCATAATTCTGATGTTGGTATGCTTGAAGTTGTCCCAGAGGCTTCTTACACTATCTTCAACTTTCTGAATTCTCCTCTCTTCTTGCTTCTCTGGAGGAGTGTCCTTTGCCTCTTTGTATTCCAAATCTTTGAGTTGATTCTTGCATTCCTCTAGTCTGCTGTTGGGTCTCTGTATAATATTTTTTATTTCAGTCAGTGTATGTTTAATTTCTAGTTGGTCCTTTTTCATATCCTCGAGGATATTATCGTCCTTTTCCGTGAAATTATTAAAAAACCTTATAACCGTGTTTTTTGTTTTTTTTAAAATATATTTTTTATTGATTTTTTTTACAGAGAGGAAGAGAGAGGGATAGAGAGTTAGAAACATCGATGAGAGAGAAACATCGATCAGCTGCCTCTTGCACACCCCCTACTGGGGATGTGCCCGCAACCAAGGTACATGCCCTTGACCGGAATCGAACCTGGGACCCTTCAGTCCACAGGCCGACGCTCTATCCACTGAGCCAAACCGGTTTCGGCATAACCGTGGTTTTGAACTCTATGTCCATTCGTTTGTTCTCCTCCATTTCTTTTGTTTGGGATCTGTTTCCTTGCCTCCTCATTTTCGCTGCTAACCTGAGTTGGTTGGGTAGCTTTGTGTACTAGGTGTCCTATTGGTTCAATGGGTCAACCTCCCAGTTATCTGAGGTGGACACTCTTGGTGTACCCCTTTGTGGACTGTGTGTACAGCCTTGTTGTAGTTAAGTCTTGATTGTTGTTGGTGTCACTGGGAGGAATTGACCCCCAGGCCAATTGGCTGTGTCTATAACAGAAGAATTCCTGTGCTGGAGACACAGTAGGGCTTTGGTTTGCCTCTTGACTGTGTCCTTTATGAGAGTGGTTGAAATCTGGTGTCATCTCACACCGACCACTAGATACACTAGTGTCTGGATCTCCAATGGGGTGCAGGTCAGCTACTGTCTGAGGCCCCCCAGCAGGAGCTACAGCAATAACTACAGTGTTCTCCTCTTTGCTTGGCGGTTTTGGAGCAGTCTGACTGGAGCTGCAGTTAATTTGGAAATGTTTCTTGTTTCTTGAGGTAGGCTTGTAGTGCTATGAACTTCCCTTTTAGGGGTGCTTTCACTGTATATTATAGATTTTAAGTTCTTTTGTGTTTATTTTCATTTTTTTCCAGGAAGATTTTTATTTCTTCCTTGATCTCATTAGTAACCCATTCATTGTTTAATGACATGCTATTTAGTCTCTGTGTACTTGTATGTTTTTTATCGTAGTAGATTTCTAGTTTCATGCCATTGTGATATGAGATATTTGATATTATTTCAATCATCTTGAATTTGCAGAAACTTCATTTGTATCCTATATGTGGTCTATCTCTGAGGCTGTCCCATGTACTATTGAGAATAATGTATGTTTTGCAGCTTTGGGGTGAAATGTTCTGTAAATGTTAGCTAAGTCCATTTGATCTATTGTGTTGTTTAGGGTTGCTGTTTCCTTGTTGAATGTTTTGTCTCTAAGATCAAATCAGTGATGTCAGTGGGGTGTTAAAGTCCCTACTATGATTGTATTGCTGTAAATCTTTCCCTTTAAATCCTCTGGAAGTTTTTTTAAAATATATTTTTATTGATTTCAGAGATGAAGGGAGAGATATATAAACATCAATGATGAGAGAGAATCGTTGATCGGCTGCCTCCTGCATGCCCCACACTGGGGATCAAGCCAACAACCCAGGCATGTGCCCTCAACAGGAATCAAACCATGACCTCCTGGTTCATATGTCAATGCTCAACCACTGAGCCATGCCAGCTGGGCTTCCAGAAGGTTTTTTAATATGTTTGGGTGCTGCTATATTAGGTGCATATATGTTTACCAGGATTATATCCTTTTATTGTATGGATTTCTTTAGTATTATCAAGTGGCCTTCATTGTCTCTTGTTATGGCCTACATTTTGAAGTCTATTTTGTCAAACAAGAGTATTGCTACCTCAGCTTTCTTTTTTTCATTTCTATTTGCATGGACATTTTTTTTATATCCCTTCACTTTTCATCATGTGTTGAGTCTTTAGTTATGTGGGTATCTTATAGACAGCATACATATGGGTCATGCATTTTTATTCAATCAATTACCTTATGTCTTTTTATTGGAGCATTTAAGGCATTTACATTTATGGTTATTATTGATGGGTACTTATTTGTTGCCATTTTTCTTTTTTAACTCCCTCTTCCCTCCTTCCCTCTATTTCTTCTTACAACAGTCCCTTAGCATTTCTTGTAGTGCTGGTTTGGTGGCAATAAACTTATTTAGACTTTTTCGTCTGCAAAGCTCTTTATTTTACCTTCAAATTTAAATGCTAGCCTTGCTGTATAGAGTAGTCTTGGATTCATTCCCTTACTTTTTAAAAAATTAATTAATTTATTCTTAATTTTTTGAATCTTTATTGTTGAAAGTATTATATATGTCCCCCCTTTCCCCCACTGACTTCTCTCACCCTGCCTCTGCCCCCCCACCCCAGGCCTTCATCACCCTATTGTCTGTGTCCATGGGTTATGCACATATGCATATGAGTTCATTAGTTGATCTCACCCCCACCACCACAACCACTAGCTTCTGCCTTTCCTCTGAGGTTTGACATCTTCTCTGACTGGCTTATTTTGCTTATCATAATGCTCTCGAAGTCCATCCATGCTGCTGCAAATGGTAAGAGTTCTTTTTTTTACAGCAGTGTAGTATTCCATTGTGTAGATGTACCACAGTTTTTTAATCTACTCACCAGCCAATGGGCACTTAGGCTGTTTCCAAATCTTACCTATTGTAGATTGTGTTGCTATGAACACAGGGGTGCATATATTCTTTGTGATTTCTTAGAATATATTCCTAGAAGTGGGTTCACTGGGTAAAATGGGAGTTCCATTTTTGACAAAAATATATAGAAATCTGTACAGAAAAATCTATAGGAATGTGTGCCAAAGTAAAAATACTTGTCTCTAAGACATTGCAACTGTAGCGATTTTTTTTTTTTGGCCATGCTTCTATGTGTTTTTGAATATTTCAATTGTGAAAATATATAACATCTAACAAGTAGTAAAATGTTGCCCTGACTCAGTGACTCAGTTGGCGCATCATCCCATACACCAACAAGGTTACGGGTTTAATTCCCAGTCAGGGCACATACCTAGGTTGCAGGTTTTATCCCTGGTTGTGAGGCAATCGAACGATCTCTCTCTCTCTCTCTCTCTCTCTCTCTCTCTCTCTCTCTCTCTCTCGTTTTCTCCTTCCCTCCTTTCCTTTCTCTTTGAAAATCAGTAAATATATCCTGAAGTGAGGATTTAAAAAAGTAGGGAAACGTTATTATATTTTTAAACAGCTTTATTGCAATATGATTAACATACAATAAATATTCCATGATTAAAGTGAAAAATGTGATTTTTAAAAATAATTTAAATTCTTTATTGTTTAAAGTATTACATAAGTCTCCTTTCCTCCCATTGACCTCTCCCCGGACATGCCCACCCCCCAGCATATGCCCTCACCTTTCCTTATCTGTGTCCATTGGTTATGCTCATAAGCATGCACACAAGTCCTTTGGTTGATCTCTTATCTCCTCACCCCTGCCTTCCCTCATAGGTTAGACAGTTTGTTTGATGCTTCTATGACTCTGGTTCTATTTTTTTTTTCAGTTTATGTTGTTCATTATATTCCACAAATTAGTGAGATCATGTGATATTTATCTTTCTCTGACTGGATTATTTCGCTTAGCATAATGCTCTCCAGTTCCATCCAAGCTGTTGCAAATGCTAAGAATTCCTGCTTCTTTACAGCAGCGTAATATTCCATTGTGGAGATGTACCATAGTTTTTTAATCCACTCATCTGCTGATGGGCACTTAGGCTGTTTCCAAATATTAGCTATTGTAAATTGTGCTGCTATGAACATAGGGGTGCATATATCCTTTCTAATTTGTGTTTCTGATTTCTTGGGATATAGTCCTAGAAGTTGGATTACTGGGTCAAATGGGAGTTCCATTTTTAATTTTTTGAGGAAACTCCATACGTTTTCCACAGTGGCTGCACCAGTCTGCATTCCCACCAGCAGTGTACGAGGGTTCCTTTTTCTCCACATCCTCGTCAGAACTTGTTGTTTGTTGATTCATTGATGATAGCCATTCTGACAGTTGTGAGATGGTACCTCATTGTTGTTTTGACTTATATCTCTCTGATGATTAGTGACTCTGAGTATGTTTTCATATGTCTCTTGGAATTCTGTATGTCTTCTTTCGAAAAGTGTCTATTTAGGTCCTTTGCCCATTTTTTTTCCTTTGCCCATTTTTTGATTGCATTGTTTATCTTCCTTTTGTTAAGTTGTATGAGTTCCCTATAAATTTTGGAGATTAAACCCTTATTGGAGATAACATTGGCAAATATGTTTTCCCATGCAGTGGGCTTTATTGTTGTCTTGTTGATGGTTTCTTTTGCTGTGCAGAAGCTTTTTATTTTGATATAGTCCCACTTTTTAATTTTCTCCTTAGTTTCCATTGCCTTAGGAGCTGTATCGGTAAAGATATTGCTATAAAAAATATCTGCTATACGCCAATAATGAACTCACAGAAAGAGGAACTAAATAAACAATCCATTTACTATTGGAACAAATGGAAGAATATACCGTGTTCTGGAACTGGTAGAATCAACATCATTAAAATGTCCATACTACCCAAAGCAATCTATCGATTCAATGCAATTCCCATTAAAATACCAATGGCATACTTCAAAGACCTAGAAAAAACTCTCCAAAAATTCAACTGGAATAAAAAAAATACCCCGAATAGCTACAGCAATCTTTAGAAAGAAGAACAAAGTTGGAGGATCACAATATCAGATATCAAGGTATACTACAAAGCCACTGTTCTCAAAACTGCCTGGTACTGGCACAAGAACAGATATATAGACCAATGGAACAGAACAGAGAACCCAGAAATCAACCCAAGCCATTATGCTCAATTAATATTTGACAAAGGAGGCAAGACCATACAATGGAGACAAGACAGTTTCTTCAATAAATGGTGTTGGGAAAATTGGACAGATACATGCAAAAACAAACAAACAAACAAACAAACACACACACACACACACACACACACACACAAAAAAACAAAAAACCCGAAACTAGACCACCAACTTACACCATACACAATAAGAAACTCAAAATGTATAAAAGGCTTAAACATAGATGGGAACCCATAAAAATCCTAGAAGAAGCTATAGGCATAAAAATAGCAGACATTTGTGATGTTTGATATATGTATATCATGAAGCCATCACCGTATTCAAGATAGTGAGCATATCTATCATCCTCAAATGTCCTCTCCCAATCCACAGGCAACCATTGTTCTTCTTTCTGTTTCTTCAGATTACCTTTCATTTTTAAGAATTTTATGTAAATGAAATAATAAGTAGCTATTTTTTAGTCTTATTATTTTCATCACTGTATTTTTTTAGTTTCATCCAAATTGTTGCATGTATCAGTAGTTCATTTGTTTTTATTGCTGAGCACCATTACTTGACATTGTTGTGCCACAATGTGTTCACCCATTTACATATTGATGAACACTTTTGTTGTTTCTAGTTTTTTTTTACTTACAAATATAGTTGTTATAAAATTCATGTACACGTCTTGATGTGGACATATACTTTCATTTCTTTTTGGATTGCTGACTCATTGTAAATGTATACACCTGCCAGAATGTCTACCATTAATAAATAAACAAATAAAAATTATGGCCAGGATGTGGAGAAAAAGGAACCCTAGGTACATTGCTGGTGGGAAGGCAGATTGGTGCAACCACTATGGAAAGCAGTGTGGAGTGTGATCAAAAAAATTTAAATGGAACTTCATTTGACCCATTGATTCCACTTCCAGAATATGTCCTAAATAACCTGAAACACCAATCAGAAAGAATATATGCACACCTATGTTCATATCAGCATTAGTTACAAGATTTACGGTTTGGAAACAGCCCAAGTGCCCATCAGTAGATGAATGGATTAAAAAGCAGTAGTACATTTGCACCATGAAATACTATGCAGCTATAAAAAGAGGGATCTATTATCCATTGTGACAGCATGGAGGGCCCTGGAGATGATTATGCAAAGTGAAATAAGGCATTCAGAGAAAAAATAAGTATCACATAATCTCACTTATACGTGGAATCTAATGAACAAAATAAACTGATGAGTAAAATAGAACCAGATGCATGGAAACATGGAACAGACTGACAAATCTCAGAGGGAAGGGTGAAGGGGGTGTGGAAGAGATTAACCAAAGAACTTATATACATACTAGAGGCCCGGTGTACGAAATTTGTGCGTGGGGGCGATGTCCCTCAGCCCGGCGTGCACCGTCTCCAATCTTGGACTCCTAGAAGGAGGTCCTACTGTGAGTTTACAGGGATCAAGCCTAAACTGGCAGTGAGACATCCCTCTCGCAATCCGGGACTGCTGGCTCCTAATCACTCACCTGCCTGCCTGCCGGCCTGATTGTCCCCAACTGCCCCCCGCTGCCGGCCTGCTTGCCCCCAAATGCCCCCCTGCCAGCCTGATAACCCCCAACTGCCCCCCATGCCAGTGTGCTCGCCCCCAACTGCCCTCTTGCTGGTCTGCTTACCCCCAATGGCCCCGTCCCCCACCAGCCTGATCACCCACAACTGCCGTCCCATCCTGGCCTGATCACCCACAACTGCCCGCCCCTCTTGTCCTCTAACCGCCTCTACCTCAGTCCCGCCACCATGGCTTTGTCCAGAAGAATGTCCGGAAGGTCTACTGGAAGGTATCCCAGTCTAATTAGCATATTACCCTTTTATTAGTATAGATAGAGGCCTGGTGCACGGGTGGGGGCCAGTTGGTTTGCCCTGAAGGGTGTCCCAGATCAGGGTGGGGGTTCCCTTGGGGCATGGGACAGCCTGGGCGAGGGGCCTGTGGTGTTTTGTAGGCTGGCCATGCCCTCATGGGGTGAGGGTCCCTGCTGGGTGGGCGTGGACAGCTTGGGTGAAGGTCTGAGGGCTGTTTTCAAGCTGGCCACAGCCCCTTCAGGGTGGGGGTTCTTGCTGGGGTGCCTTGCCAGTCAGGGTGAGGGGCTGAGGGCTGTTCTCAGGCTGGCCACACCCCCTTCAGGGTGGGGGTCCCCTCTGGGGTGCCTGGCCAGCCTGGGTGAGGGGCTGATGCCTGTTTGTAGGCAGGCCAAGCCCCCCAGTGGGGACCCTCACCCCATGGGGGTGTGGCCAGCCTGGGTGAGGAGCTGAGGGCTGTTTTCAGGCTGGCCATGCCCCCTGGCAATCCAGGCTCCCAGCCCCTCTTTTTTTTTTTTCAGTGCCTCCTTGAGCGGGGCCAGTGCTGGCTGGAAGCAGGTATCTGGGATTTATTTATGTTCTACAATTGAAATTTTGTAGCCTTGAGCAGAGGCCAGGGCCATCCAGGGCGGGCAGGAAGCTTGGCTTCCTCCATCACTGGAGGCAACCCAAGCCTCCTGCTTGCTCCAGCTCCATGGCTGCCGCCATCTTTGTTGGTTTAATTTGCATACTTGCTCCTGATTGGCTGGTGGGCATAGCAGAGTGATGCTCAATTTGCATGTTTCTCTTTTATTTTTTTTAAATATATTTTATTGATTTTTTACAGAGAGGAAGAGAGAGGGATAGAGAGGTAGAAACATTGATGAGAGAGAAACACTGACCAGCTGCCTCCTGCACACCCCCTACCGGGGATGTGCCCGCAACCAAGGTACATGCCCTTGACCGGAATCGAACCTTGGACCCTTCAGTCCGCAGGCCGACGCTCTATCCACTGAGCCAAACCGGTTTCGGCAACATGTTTCTCTTTTATTAGTGTAAATATGCATTGCCCATGAACACAGACAATAGGGTGAAGGCCAGGCATGGGGAGGGAACTGGGTGGTGGTGGCAAGGGGGAGGAAGGGGGAGAAAAGGGGAGACATTTGTAATACTCTCAACAATAAAGATTAAAAAAATAAAGTTGAGCAATAAAGTTAATTACCCTCTTTAAGAGGATAATTAAAACACCAGCCCCCTGGCCTGGTAGATAAGTTGGTTAGAATTTCATCTGATACTCCAGTCTTCTGGGTTCAATCTCCTGTCAGGGCACATACAAGAAGCAAACAAATGAATGCATAAATAAGTGAAAAAACAAATTCATTCTCTCTCTCTCTCTCTCTCTCTCTCTCTCTCTCATCAATAAATAAAAATTAAAAAAACCCACCAGCTACAGACTGGGGGATATATTTTTCAATCATATATCTTATAAAGGAAAACTGATATACTCTGTGCATGTGTTTGTACTCTCAAAGCTCAAAAAAAAAAAAAAAAAATGAAGAAGCAGTTGAAAACAGACCAAAGATTTAAACTGATGTTTCACCAAAGAAATTATATGGATCATAAACAAATATATGAAAAGATGTTTATCATCAATAGTCATTAGGGAAAGTTAAATCCCAATGAGATGTCACTACCTACATATTTTAATAAACATTAAATATTTTTAAAAAATCATCAACTATAGTTGAGGATTTGGAACAACTGGGACCCTCAGTTCTAGTTTCACACCTCCTGGGATTGTAAAATGGTGCAATCACATTGAAAAACAATTTGGAAGTTTCTCAAATGGTTAAACAAGAAGACCTGTGCACAGTCCTCTTAGGATCATGGAACTCTGTTTATGAGGGAGTGGTTTAAGTACAGTCAAGTTGCAGGATACAAAATCAAGGTGCAATAATCCATTGCCTCCCTGTATACTAACAACAAAACTTCAGAAAAAGAGATAAAAAAATAACCCATAACAATTCCTTTTGCAATTGTAACCAAAATAATAAAATAACTAGGGATAAACTTAAAGAACGTGAAAGACCTAAATACTGAAAATTACAAAGCATTACTAAAAGAGATTGAAAAAGACACAATAAAATGGAAAAATATTCTGTGCTCATGGATTGGAAGAATCAACATAATTAAAATGGCCATATTACCCTAAACAATATACAGATTTAATTCAATCCCTATCAAAATCCCAATTTTTTAAACAAATAAAATGAAAAAGCATTAGATTTGTATGAAACCACATAAGACCCTGAATAGCCAAAGTAATCCTGAGGGAGGGGAGGAGGACAGGAGCAGGCTGAAAGAGGTTTATGGGTGGGGGGGATCTATGTAACACTTTCAACAATAAAGATTAAAAAAAAGGAATGAAGCTGGAGGTATCACACTACCTAACCTCAAGTTACACTACAGAGCTACGATAATCAAAATAACATGGTATTGGGAGAGGAACAGACACACATATCAGTGGAACAGAATAGAGAGCCAGCTATAAAACCACATGTATATGGACAGATAATTTTCAACACAAGAGCCAGAAATACACAATGGAGTCTCTTCAGTAGATGGTGCTAGGATAACTGGAAAGCCACATGCAAATGAATGAAACTGGGTAACAATTTGTCCCATGTACAAAAATTAATTCAAAATGGATCAAATACCTAAATATAAGACTGGAAACAATAAGTTACATAGAAGAAAATATACGTACCAAACTTATGGACCTTGGTCTTAAGAGAACATTTTATGAACTTGGCCCCAAAGGCAAAGGAAGTAAAGGCAAAAATAAATGAATGGGACTATATTAAACTAAAAAGCTTCTGCACAGCAAAAGGAACTGACAATAAAACAAAGAGGCAGCCAACCAGATGGGAGATGATATTTGCAAACAGTAGCTCCAACAAAGGTTTAATTTCCAAAATATATAAAAAACTCATAAAACTCAACACCAAACAAACAACCCAATCCCCAATCAAAAAGTGGGCAGAGGACCTAAAAATACACACCTCTCCCAAGAAAACATATGAATAACCAATACATATATGAAAAGATGTTAAACCTCATTGTCAATTATGGAAATGCAAATCAAAACTACAATGAGACATCTGCGACTGCAGCCCTGCAGCTTTCTGCCACGTGATCCTTCTGTCCTTGACAAGTTAGATTCACCCCAGGGAGAAAGCCTGGTCTCTTCTACACCCTGAAAGTGAGGAGGGGAGAAGGAGAGAGAGATAGAAACATCAATGTTGAGAAATAATCATTGATTGGCTGCTTCCTGCACACCGCCCACAGGGGATCCACAACACAGGCATGTGCCCTGACTGGAATCGAACCTGTGACCTCCTGGTTCAGAAGTCAACATTCAACCACTGAGCCATACCATCTGGGCATATACTATATTCTAGATAGAAGAAGGGAGAGGGATAGAAACATTGATGAGAGAGGAACATCATCGATTGGCTGCCTCCTGAACTGCCCTCAGGGGAATGAGTCTGCAACTGAGTAAATCAAGGAATAAATGCAGAGGAGAAACCAAGGTGGCAGCTTAGGTAAACACCTAAACTGCTGCCTCGCAAAACAATTTCAAAACTACAACTAAAAGACAAAACGGACATCATCCAGAACCACAGGAAGGCTGGCTGAGTGGAAATTCTACAACTAGAAGAAAAGAGAAAAGCACACTGAGACTCAAAGGAGCTGCAGAAGGCAGAGGTATGGAGGCGTGTGTGCAGAGAGGGCTGGCAACTGAGTACGCAGAAGCTCCTGACTGCTCTAAACTCCAGTTCTGGGCAAGACTCTGGGGACCCAGACTCGTTCGGGGAGTAACTGGACTGTCTGGCAGCGGGCAAAACTCAAGGGCAGCTTTCTCTCAGAGGTGTTGCAGTGATTACCGTGGGACACTGAGACCCAGGGGCCTCTTAGGGCAGGGATGACAGGAAGCCATTGCTGTCTGCTCTGCCCTGAGACTCTGCCCCAACCAAGCTGAGCACAGAGGCTTTTGCAAGTCTTGTCTCATAAGGGTGTCTCCAGCACAGAAGTTCTCCCAGCGTAGACACAGCTGATCCTCACAGCCAATTGACCTGGAAGTCAATTCCTCCCAGTGATACCAACAACAATCAAGGCTTAACTACAACAAGACTGTGCACACAGCCCACAAAGGGGTGCACCAAGAGTGTCCACCTCAGGTAACTGGGGAGGCTGATCCATTGGGTCCTATAGGACACCTAGCACACAAAGCCACTCTATAAACTCAGGGAAGCAGCCAAAATGTGGAGACAAAGAAACAGGTCACAAATGAAAGAAATGGAGGAAAGCAAATGACTGGATATAGAGTTCAAAACCACGGTTATAAGGTTTTTCAAGAATTTTCTAGAAAAGTCTGATAAATTTAGCAAGACCCTCAAGGATATGAAAAAGGACCAACTAGAAATTAAGCATACACTGACTGAAATAAAAAATACTATACAGAGATCCAACAGCAGACTAGAGGATTGCAAGAATAAAGTCAAAGATTTGAAATACAAGGAAGCAAAAAACACCCAACTGGAAAAGCAAAAAGAAAAAAGAATCCAAAAATATGAAGATAGTGTAAGGAGCCTCTGGGACAACTTCAAGCGTACCAACATCAGAATTATGGGGGTGCCAGAAGAAGAGAGAAAGCAAGATACTGAAATCCTATTTGAAGAAATAATGAGAGAAAAGTTCACCCATCTGGTGAAAAAAATAGACTTACAAGTCCAGGAAGTGCAGAGAACCCCAAGCAAAAGGAATCCAAAGAGGAACACACCAAGACACATCATAATTAAAATGCCAAGAGCAAAAGACAGAGAGAGAATATTAAAAGCAGCAAGAGAAAAACAGTTAGTTACCTATAAGGGAGCACCCATATGATTGTCAGTTGATTTCTCAATGGAAACTATGCAGGCCAGATGGGAGTGGCAAGAAATATTCAAAGTTTTGAATAGCAAGAACCTACAACCAAGATTACTTTACCCAGCAAAGTTATCATTCAGAATTGAAGGTCAGACATAGAGCTTCACAGATAAGAAAAAGCTAAAGGAGTTCATCACCGCCAAACCAGTATTATATGAAATGCTGAAAGGTATTATTTAAGAAGAGGAGGAAGAAGAAAAAGGTAAAGATAAAAATTATTAACAACAAATACATATCTATCAACAAGTGAATCTAATAATCAAATGCAAACATGTTGCTCTCCCAGACTTATCCCTGCAAAGATTAAAATCAAGGTGTATAAAGCGGGAGATGGCTGTGTGTGTGTGTGTGTGTGTGTGTGTGTGTGTGTGTGTGTGTGTGTAGGAAACCAAAAAACCAAACTCATCCCCAGGAAATACTTCCACACTCTCAAAAATAAAAACAACTTTCTTTTGCTAGTTCAAATATAGACAACTCAACTATTATCTAGGCTCCGGGGTATGTTGAAAACATTTTTGTTAAGTGCTTTTTGTGTTTCCACTTGGACCAATAACTTCCAAGTAGAAAAGACACATAAAACCAAGGTGCTGAAACAAATGGAAAGAAAATCTTTTAAAGCACTCTTCAGGAGCAAACACCTAAGTGTGACGTTTGCCATGCCAAACAACAATTTTAAAGGAGAAATACATGCTTTACCTCATCTCTAGCTAAGATACCTTAAAAATCAAATAAAACTTGATTCCCATATTCTAATTGCAAACTCCAATTTTTGAACTTCAGAAATAAAGTTAGAATCACAGTGATTTTTGGTATGATTTGAGATGGGCATACAATGTTCATAACATAAGGACCTTGCTCCTGGCTGGCATAACTGCAAACTGAGGTAGTCCCAGCAAACAAGGCTGGTATCTTCATTGCTACAGCAAAAGTCAGTGCTAAGAAGCTATTTCGGTCTGGGTATTCCAGCCAGGAAGTTTTTTGTCTTGAGTGGGATTCATACTGAACTGTGCAGTGATAGTGCTATGGACACTCCATTGGGGGATTGTGCTACATGACTGCTGGCATTTCTGCAATGATGCCCTGTGGGCCCTAAGTATACACTGAATGATTCATGGCCGCTCTAAGCATGAGCTAATCAGGGGCGCTCAAGGTTAAATATTTTATGCTGGTGCAAGGTAGATGCAAGCCTCACACTGCGAAGATGCCCCTTTCTGTAGCAAAATACTAATGTTATTGTTTGGCAAAGTGCCTTCTTTGTTTGAGCATGTACACTGAGTGGCCAGATTACTATGATCTCTGAACGCATAATAATCTGGCCACTCAGTGTATATCCTATATAATAAAAAGCTAATATGCAAATTGTCCCCTCGACCAAGAGTTCGACCAGCAGGCAGGCCGGCCAACCACCCATGTCCCCTCCACCTGGCCAGGGTGGCCAGACCCCACCCATGCACGAATTCATGTACACACACACACACACACACACACACACACACACACACTGAGTGGCCAGATTATTATGCGTTCAGAGATCATAATAATCTGGCCACTCAGTGTATATAAGCTATCACTGACCAGCTTGATATGGCTGCTTTTGTGTGGAATAAAGCATGTCCCATTTGCCTGCCTGTACATGCCTGTTTTCCCGATTCCCCTCACCGAGGAGGGTCGAGCCCCTGGTTGAAGAGCTGGCACTCAACCGTTGGCATAGTTGGAGTTGGCAGGATTCTGGGAGCTTAGTGAGTTAGGAAAACAGAGACAGCAGAGGCCTGGGGAGCCACTTCCAGTGTGGCTCCTAAGGCTGTGAAATGATGGTGCAGATAGCTTGCAGTTGTCTCCAGCCCGAGTAGTTAGCCTCCATAACAACCCATCCCTTCTTATGGCAGCGACTGCAGATTAGTCACCATTTGGGAGTAGGACAGGGAGATTACTCCCTGATGAACTGGTTAATGGCAGCATCTCGAAGCATTTGGCAGGATGCAGGAGAATTGCCTGAGACTGTGAGTAAATGGACTACGTATGTAGATTTTGTGAAAGGGATATGGAAAATGGGCAATGAGACAAGGCATGTTTAACTTGAATACTCGTGGCCCTGATGACGAGCATTTTACAACCCATATGAAAGACTTAATTCTCGCTGCTGCTTCTCCAGCGGCATTTGGCTCGCTGGCAGCTATTCTGAACCTTTTTGTAGACCACAGTATACATGAGGTCACTACAGCCATGGCCGGCTTGGAAGACATGGAGCTCAAGCGATGAGAAAAGGGAGTAGCAAGACCCGTGACTGTGCAGAAGCCTAAGGTACGTAAGGCAGTGCCTAAGATAGTGGGCTTGGGATCTAGAAGAGCAGAGTGGGGCAGAGCCTCTGAAAATCTCCTGCAAGCAAATGTGGGTAGACTTTCTGGCTGCAGGAGTTCAAAAAGAGAAGATAGATCAGCAGCCTAATTATGTGTTACTGGCTTTTGGAAACAATTATCAGTAGGACGGTGTTTCCAGAAGCTACTGATGAAAGTCAGTTCCCTGAGACCGGTGGGCCTCCAAGATTACTTAGACTCCCCCCCAGGTAGGAGGAATAAAATCTTTGAGACTGAGAAAAAGGCCAAGAGACCTGATTAGGGGGATACCCAGAGAATCCGAGGCCTCATGTTGAACTTAATATTCACTGGTCCCCCAGTGCAATCTGTGTTGGCACTGGTGGACAGGGGTTCGGACTGCAGCTTGTTGTAGGGCAATCTGGATAGATATATGCCCAGTGGCCTATATATATGGGTACGGAGGCAGGACTGTCCATGTATGGCAGGTAACTTTGACACTGGGTATTGGCCGCCTCCCCGCGAAGGCCTACACCAGTGATGGGCAACCTTTTGAGCTTAGTGTGTCAAACTTCGCCAAAAAACTGAGCATAACTTGGGTAGTGTGTCACTTTGAGGAAAAAACATTATTTTGCGATATTTATAGTTTAAATAACATAAATGTATAATTGTTATATATAATTGTATTTAATAAACCAAAAACTAAATATTTAACTTACCTGTTTAGTGACTTCTTTGTTCATCCGTCAGTCAGTTTCTTTTGTTGGTCTTGATATTATTTAGCTTTTGTGGGGTGCTGTGAACTAAGATAAGTGAGGGGGAGGGGGAATTCTTTAACTAACCTGCCTATTAGTGACTTTTTTGTTGCTGAATTTCATTGGCTAAATCTTCAATTGAAGGTTGGTATTTTGTACACTTCAGGCCCAAGCAAGCGCTACTAACTTCATCTGTCAATCTTTTTCTTTTGTTGGTTTTGATATTATTTAATGCTGAGAATAAGGCCTCACAAAAGTATATAGAGGGAAAAATTGTGAGTAAAGCCATTGCTATATTTTTCAGGGTGCTAAAAGTGTCTGGTAGTCGATTCCAGGCACTCCAAATTTCCTGTTCGTAGTGGCACTCCTCTTGATTCTCCAAGCGGCACCTTTCCAGATTCTCAAACTTTGACCTCAAGTCGACAAACACCTGAGCCCAGATACTGTCTTGAAATTCTGCAAGTTGCATCTCCAAATCATCAATTTGCATCCATTGGAAACCATTTAATTCCAAACTACTGTAGACTACTACATCAGAATACTTAATTATTTTCATGGTCTGTTCTAGACTTCTAAATTGACTAAATCTATCACTAAACTGGTCAAGTAACGAGTCTAAAACATGCTGGTACTTCATATGCAAGAGTTCCATTTCATTTTGTACAGCTGCACTGGCCTTCTCAAAATACTTTGTTACTCGAGGAAAATACTTATAAGTTTCAGTTTCTACATCTCGCTTGAAAATTTTAACTTTACTTTCAAAAGCTTTTATGTATCCAAACATAATGTCAATACTTTTGCCAAAACCTTGTAACTTTAAGTTCAGTTCATTAATATGAATAGAGAGATCTGTAAAAAACATCAGGGTGTTGACCCACTTATCATCATTAAGCTGAGGAGAGTTTCCCAGATCCTTATTGTCAAGAAATACCTTAATTTCTTCAAAGTACTCCACAAAGCGCTCAAGAACTTTGCCTCTTTTCAGCCATCTTACATTATTGTACATCAGCAGTCCACTGTAGGTGGAATCAACCTCCAGTAAAAGTGCCGAAAATTCTCGCTTGTGAAGGGGGCGAGCAGCTATTAAATTAACTATTTTTGTAACAACTGACATTAAGTCGTTTAAGTCGGTGAATCCTGCCTTGGCACATAAAGCCTCCTGATGGATAATACAATGAAAAGGCACAATCGGATGTCCAATAGCTTCTGTAAACAATTTGACAAATCCGACTTTTCCCCCCACCATATTTGGTGCCCCATCTGTCGTCACTGACACAACTTTAGAGATATCAATGCTTAGGTCACGAAATGTTTGTATAACAACCTTACATATTTTGCTTCCTGATTTACTTGTTGACACTGATACTAACTTTATCAACTCTTCTCTCATTGTGAGACCATCAGAATATCGACCAATAATGGCCAACTGAGCATGTGATGTGACATCAGTAGTTTCATCAAGAGAGATAAAAAAATATTTACACTTCCTTATGTCTCTCTTTTATTGATGTTGTACATTTGTGTTCAGTCTCATTATTTGGTCTTTTATGATATTTCACTGAGTGGTAACTCAGATATTCTCTTAATAATTGCATCTTTATTCTGCATATCGTGAAATAGAACTGGTGCACATCCTAGGAGAGTTTCTTTAATAAATTCTCCCTCACTGAGCACTTTTCCATGCTGAGCTATAGAGTGAGCAATGCTCAAACTTGCAGATGTTAAATTTGTAGAGCCTTTCATAAATTTAAGGATGGAATTAGATTGGCTCTTATAAAGGTGTAGCTGCCTGGAAATGTATTCCTTCCTTTCATCCTCACTTTTTCCTAAGAGCTGGGAATGATTAGTTTCAAAATGTCTATTTATATTCCACGTTCTGCTTACTACCGTTTCAGTATATAGAATGCAAAATGACCTGCCATTTTTTTTCTATAAAGCCATACATCTCATTCCATGTCTCTTGAAAGGGTCGGCCACTGCAACTACCACTTCCTTTACTTAACCTTAGTTTTTTATTTTTTGGGTTCTCCATCAGGGGGGCAGTGACAGAAGATAGAATTATAGATAGCTTGTTAGGCCTGCAGGCAATTAGGGGTTAACTAGCCTAACTAACCACAAAATGGTGCATATAACTGTCTTTTAGGAAAGGGCAGCGTTAATAAGCAGAAATAGGGGTTAATAAGGATGCACAACAGTAATAGTGGTAAAATGGAGTCTGCACTATGGAGCAAGATGGTGTTCCTTATGTGAATTAAAATGGCTGCCACTATTTCCAATGGTGGGAAACGGAACCCATAGCACGCCACAAACCCTCGCCTCTCCCAGCCTCCCCCTCACTTATCTCAGTAATGATGGATTAGAAATCCATGACACCCCAGAACAGTAGATAATGGTTGCTGTGGTTAACTGTTATTTGGTTACTGGTAATGGCAGGGCCCCCAAAGATGCGTCCCCCGCTGGGTTCCGCTGCTCCCTGCTCTGCCGGCGGAAGTGAGGGCAAAGATCCCGGCTTAACTGGAAGTCCCAGAACTAGACGTTCTGTGCCAGACTTCTGTTGTTTTGGCCTACAGACCTCCGGCACAGAGTGTCTAATAGGGAACGATGAAACATTTGCTACTAGAGCTGTGATGGCGAACCTATGACATGCGTGTCAGCACTGACACGCGTAGCCATTTCTGATGACACGCGGCCGCATGCCGAGGATGAAACATTTGCTGCTCCTGAGGATGAAACATTTGCGACTAGAGTCTTGGAGTTAGTTTTTTCCTCAAAGTGACATACTACCCGAGTTATGCTCAGTTTTTTGGTGAAGTTTGACACACCAAGCTCAAAAGGTTGCCCATCACTGGACTAGAGTCTTGGAGTTAGAGTCTTGGAGTTAGAGTCTAACTCCAAGACTCTAGTCGCAAATGTTTCATCCTCAGGAGCAGCAAATGTTTCATCCTCGGCATGCGGCTGCCTCACCGACCGCGTGTCATCAGAAATGGCTACACGTGTCAGTGCTGACACGGGTGTCATAGGTTCGCCATCACTGGCCTACACTGTGTATATCTCCCCCATACCTGAATACATCTTGGGAATGGATGTACTATTGCAATGACCCAGGGCGAATTTTGCCTGCGGGTGGGTGTGGTAAAGCCCACCACAAGAGGGCACCCGCATCACGCAGCTGTGGCTTTGCCTAACACCCCACTTTCCACCCCTCAACCTCCCACCCTCCCACCCCCAGTGGTGCGAGTATGGCAGTATGGCAGTGATGGCAGTATAGCCTCCCAGGAGGGCATGAGGAGATCAGACAGACGATTTTGCAGCTGGAGAAGGAAAAGATCATCCAGCCCACGCACAGCTCCTACAATGCTCCAATATGGCTTGTGAAGAAACCAGTGTGCACCTGGCGAATGACTGTGGATTACATAGACTGAATAAAGTGACTCCCCCCTTACATTCTGCAGTACCGACTGTAACAGACTTGATGGACCCTTTGAGTTTGTCGTTAGTGCAATATCACTATTTGGTGGATTTGGCTAATGCTTTTTTCCCATAGATATAGCCCCGGAGAGTCAGGAGTGGTTTGCCTTTACATGGAAGGCCTACAGTGGACTTTTGTTGTTCTCCCTCAAGGATATGTGCACAGCCCCACTATCTGTCATGGTCTGGTGGCCCAAGATTTAGCCACCTGGGGCAAGCCTCCTACAGTGACAATGTTTCACTATATTGATTACATCATGCTAACTTCTAATTTTCTTACAGATTTGAATGCAGCTTCCAGTAGCCTACTGAAGGCATTGGACTCATGTGGATGGGCAGTGAAAGACTGCAAGGTCCAGGGACCTGGCTTCTCTATCAAATTCTTGGGAGTTGTCTGGTCGGGTAAGACCAAGGTGATACCCGAGGCAGTCATTGACAAAGTGCAGGCTTTTCCCCATCATACTACAGTGAAACAATTACAGATGTCTTTTGGGGTATTGGAGAGTCTTCATTCCCCACCTGGCGCAATTGTTGTCACCCTTGTACCAGTTGTGTAGGAAGGGAGCTATGTGGGACTGAACTCCAGAGGTTAAGGAGGCCTTTCTCGTTGCTAAGAGGATGGGCAGTGAACTAAGAGGGTGGTGGCCCAAGCCCAGAACTTATAGGCTGTAGACCCGACACAACCATTCCAGCTGGACATAACTGTTACTCCACTGGGGTTTGATTGCAGTCTGTGGCAACAGCATGGTCAGAGAAGGGTGCCCATTGGGTTCTGGTCTCAGCTGTGGAAGGGGGCTGAGAGTCAGTACTCCCTCATTGAGAAGCAGTTGACAGCCACTTATGTGGCCTTGCAGGCCTATGAGGTAATCATGGCACAAAGTAAAGTGCTCATAAAGATTGCCTATCCTATAGCTGGTTGGCTTAGGTCCTGGGTGACCATGCCCAAGTTGGAAGTGGTACAAAACACAACTTTAGCAAAGTGGGGTGCCTATTTGGAACAGAGGGAAGCATTGAGTACCAGCCCTCTGTCACAGCAATTGTAAACCCTGTTGGGTTCTGTGACATATGAGACCCTGTCAAGGGAGGAGGCTCTTATGAAGGAGAAGCTACTCCATTGCCCCTTCCATGAGGGGGAACCACCCTTCCCAGAGACCATGTGATACATGGATGGGTCAGGTAGGGGGAACCTGCTACATGGATGGTAGTGGCTGTCCATTTGGATACAGACGAACTGCAGTTTGACTCTGAAATTTGTCAAAGTAGCCAATGGGCTGAACTAAGAGAAGTCTGTATGGTTTTGACAAAGGAGCCTGGCCCTTAGGCAATTGGTACAGACATCTGGCTTGTCTTTAAAGGCTTAACTTTATGGTTGCCACAATGGCACAAGCAGCAGTGGCTGATAGGACATCGTTCCATGTAGGGACAGGAAATGTGGAAGGATATATGGGAAGTAGGGACTTCCAAAGAAGCAACAATATGTCATTTGAGTGGCCATCGACTGCTGTTAGCCCCTGGAAATGATGAGGCAGATGCCTTGGCAAGGGTCTTGGCAAGGGTACCTTCCCCTAAGGATCAGGTTTGGTGGCTCCATCAGAAATTGGGGCACATGGGACCACAAACAATGATGCAGGTGGCTAAGCAATGGAGCCTGGCCCTATCCATGGCGGGGAGCCCTCGCTGCAGTACGAGATTGTCCCTGCTGTGCTTAGGCACCCTCCGTCAATATGGCCTCCAGGAAAAGGAGGGCCGTGTCCTCAAAGGAGGCCCTCTCCCTGCAACATTGGCAGGTGGATTTCATTGGGCCTCTCCCTTAAGTATGCCCTGATGGCTGTGGATAATGCCAATGGCCTCCTCTTCACTTACCCTGCAAAAGAAGCTGCCCAACAGACAGCTGTCCAGGGTTTGGAATACTTGAGGGCCACTTATGGGCCACCCCTTAGCATAGCAACTGATAATGGAACCCATTTCATAGGGAAAGAGGTACAGAGCTGGACCAAGGCCCAGAACATAGCTTGGCAGTTTCATGTTCCATATCGTCCCCAAGCTGCTGGGATGATTGAATGGTATAAAGGCCTGTTGAAAGACAAGCTCCATCTAGGGTTGGACCCACCTAGCCTAAAAGGTTAGGCTAGACGTTTGGATATAGCCATCAGATTGCTGAAGGAGCAGCCCAGGAAGACATGTGCCTCTTCTTTAGAGTTAATGATGCGGAGGTATCCTCAGATGCTTCACGTGCAGGTGAAAATGACACAGGAACTGTTGCACCCTAAGGTACACACATCTGGAACTTTGCTGCTGCCTACATCTTGGCAGAGGGGGAAGAGGCAGTGTGGACTGTTACTGGGGAAGGGCCCTGGGTATCCCTTCTATCCCCTTGGGGAACTGGGTATGATTATAATTTACAGTTGCACCCTTTAATCCAGCCCTGTCCTCTAATTGTGCAAGTCCAATCCGGTAAACATGGGAAGGGAACATTGTTAAAGCAGACTTATGCTTTTGCTCTCTGGCCAGTGCCCAGATTTCCCATTGCTTCCCATGTG
Source organism: Eptesicus fuscus (assembly GCF_027574615.1). Taxonomy (NCBI): domain Eukaryota; kingdom Metazoa; phylum Chordata; class Mammalia; order Chiroptera; family Vespertilionidae; genus Eptesicus; species Eptesicus fuscus. The sequence goes on from NC_072473.1 coordinate 46,199,910, forward strand.
ATGCCAGGCCCCTATGAAGGGGGATATCTTGTTTGGTATCACCAGCCAGGTCGTCCTCCGAGTCTAGCCACAGTGCTGTCTAGAGGAGACACAGTTGCTTGTATCTTGCTGGAAGGCCGGGATCTCCATATCATGGTCTCAGTTTCTCTTTTGTCTCTTTGACTAGGGTGAGCTTGGCTAACAGCATAGTGTCGTGGGCACACACCTATGCTCGAGTACACAATGTCTCCCATTGTTGGGTGTGCACAGAAATTCCCCCAGGAGCAGCCGGAGGATTCCCATGGTGTATCCACCCTGCCAGTGCTGCCAATTGGACATGGCTAGCTGACCAGGACTTCGGCAACGCCTCCTGGGACCCAGTGCACCAAGCTACAGAGACTCTGATCTGGCAGGACCATGGCAATACTCGCCCTTTTATTGGTTATGCAGTGTGGAGTGGCTGGGAGGTGGCTGTTAGGAGAGCAAGTAGAATTAAGAGAGCCTGCAGACAGGTTTGTGGAGCAGCAGCAACACAGTAAGGATCACACTGTTGGCTGGCTGCCTCCAGACTTATGCCATAATGTAACTACTAATGTTGAGGTCCAGAAGCCCTGGAATGGAAAGAATTATACTGGCACAAAACCTGTAGATATGATGATACCAGGATACTTATGGGTGTGTGGAAGGTATGGCTGGCCCTACCTTCCAGCGAATTGGTTGGGTTGATATACCTGGGGAAGGCCCTACATCCCTGGGTGAATTCTTAAGACTTTAGGAAAGATTCCCCATAACTGGGGCTCAGTTTACCACCAGTGGCATCATGTTAAACAGATTCACTGGTGGTTTTACCCCTTAGCTGTGTTCTTCCCTGCAGGAGAAACAATTGGGGTAGAATTAGAAGTGATAGTTTTAGCCGAGCATACAGCTAAAACTTTGAATCAGACCTGGCAAGCCCTTACTTTAATGATGGATGAAACTATGCAGATGTGAAAGGTGGTACTACAGAATAGAATGGCACTAGGTTTGTTAACTGTTGCACGGGGCAGGGGGGCGGGGGTAGGGGCACTTGTGCTGTCCTACATGTAGAATGCTGTACATATATACCTAACAATCAAGAGAATGTAACCAGTGCCCTGGAAGAGATAGACAAGGAAATATAGGCTATACAAGCCCTGTCCCATGACCCCCTCCAAGCTTGGCACTGGGCATTTGTGAGTGTTGCTATTGGAGCCGGAGTACTGCTTATATCATGCTGTAGTTTGTATTGCTGTTGTGGGCTCTGTGCCCAAGGTGCTAGCATATGGGCTAGCAGCCCCATAGTAACCATAGAAACCATCCAGTGTAAGGGGTAAAGTGTGGGGCCTTGTCTAAGTATACACCAGATGATTCAAGGCTGCTCTAAGCATGAGCTAATTATGGGCACTCAAGGTTAGATACTTTATGCTGGTGCAAGGTCGCCACAAGTCTTACACTGTGCAGATGCACCTTTCTGTAGTTATTGTTTGGCAAAGTGCCTTCTTTGTTTGAGCTTGTTTGAGCATGTATATAAGCTGTCACAGACCAGCCTGCTATGGCTGCTTTTGTATGGAATAAAGCATGTCCTATTTGCCTGCCTGTACATGCCTGTTTTCCCAATTTTTCTCACCAAGGATGGCCAAGTCTGTGGCTGAAGAGCTTGCACCCCACAAGTCCCCAGTTCCACTATGATAACTCTACCATCTTAACATAGTTGTTAGGGGAGGTCTTCAGCAATGGAGAAAGCCCTGTGCCAGGAATCAGGACACCTGAACCCGACTGATCTCTGGCCTATGAGCTTTAAAAGGGATATAGTAACCCCTGATTTCAGGGCTTGTGTGTATGAAATGATACTATGTGTATAAAAGAGCTTTTAAATTATAAAGTCTAGAGCAGGCAGTGAAGAGGGAAGGCTGACTGTGTCATTTTATCACTATACTATTGTTATTATTACTGTGTTACAATCACCATTTTTTCCCATAGAGCAGCAGTATTAGACTTGGGCTTGAACCACTGCCAGGAACATTGTGATATTTGAACACCTAAGGCCTGCTCAAGCTGAATCATCTTCTATTTGAATACTAGTTTTTACCCTATCAGAAGGTGTATACATGACTAATTAAAACCAGTGAGATAAGAGTAAACTGTCCCAGAAAGAAAGGAACAGAAAATGTAAAGGCCAAGGCCTAAACCCTTGGTTGACACATATTTGCTAATACATACATGAGACCAGGCTGCTTGATGGAGACTTGCAATTCAGTTGTTTCTAATCCCCAGCAAAGTACAATGGGGCATTTCAACTTTCTCTCAGGGTGTTTTTAGTACCCTGATCAATGGGTTGCCCCAAGGTTCCTTAATCAGCATTTATAGAGAAACTGTCCCCAAAGATTAATTTAATATGATCATGAAAGCAGAGGTCTTGCTTAGAGAGCATTCCTTTTCCAGGGCTAGGACCTTGTGATGGCCCATGCACTTAAGTAACCAATGGTTAACTTGTGGGGCAGGAAATAGCTATATAGGCTTCAGAAAATCAACCAAATAATAAAAAGAATACAGCCTCCATAGAGCTTGTTTTTCCCTGGTATTGGGATGTATAGGTAGGAGCTAAAGCCAAAACACTTCAGAAATAATCAAATGGAAAGTGGTGGTGGGAGAGCTGGGATCCAATTAACATGTCAATAGAAATAAGAAGTGGAGCTCCTTTCTTCACCCCACTCACTGCCCCTAAATGGATTAGGGGATATCTTTGGGGGATCGCTGAAAGGTAGTTTGCAGAAATCATGCCCTGGTGGGAAGTTCACCTTGGCTCAGAATTATTCTATAAGGTTCCAAGAGAGCAAATCCAGCCCTATTTCCTGCTGGAGGTAGAGTTATAGCACCTCAAACGGTTGAGGTCCAGGAGATCCACAGGAAAGTTAATTGCCCTGCCCTATGCTGCAATGCAGGACCATTGCTCTTTAAACATACATAAGACCTTCTAGCTGACCGAGGGAGTACAGTGTGCCTAGGGACCTGAAAGAAGGCAGAGGAAACCTTATATGTCATACAAGGTAAGAAATACAGGGAGAGAAAAAGCAAAAAACAAAGAAAACAAAGTCCTTTCCATCCCGCAGGTGACATGATGTGCTATCTTTCAATGGAAGACTTCCTCATCAACACTTGACTATGGGTCAGCTGTTTTTCCTGGTAGTAGGGATTAACTGTCTAATCAATATCCTAAGTCCCTTTCCTATTTTTGTGTGCTCCTCAGTGATCTTATGAGAGTTATTTAGGCAATAAAGAAAAATAACCAGTGCCCTCCAACACCCCTGCCTATCCCTATGGCATACCAAGAGCAGTGTGTGATCTACTCTCCCTTCCTAGCCTCTACTATCAGCTATGGGATCCATACTTTGCTCTATGGGTGGGTATGTGGGGCAGGCTGTTTCTCCCAAATATGAACTGCTTTGCGTAAGTTACTATTCATATCTGGACCTCAGTTTCCTGTTCTTTAAAATAGGCAAAATGTATGAATAAACTTTTATAGACTGTAAAGCACTGAAGTATTATAATTGACAGATTTGCTTAAATAACAGCTGGGAGAGACTTTTAGAGATTGGATAATTGCTCCATACATACTTCCAAATAAAGTTAAAGTCTTGAGTCTTCCCCAAACCAAGATCGGAGACTCTTAAATTGAATTGAGGAATGTAGGGGGGTAGGAGTCAAGTAGGATGAATGCTCCTACTGGCTCCAGCCTTTATCTCGTCTTTTCACACCCCAGGGGCAAATAAGAGAGATAGACAAGTAGAAAGAGTCTTATCTAACCTTGCAGCCCTTCTTTTGAACTCTTGTGAGTCAGCAATGAACAGAAAATCTCTTAGTTTCCCACTGGGTTCAGATCTTGCAGAGAATATACATCCAGGTTGACTGCAAGGTGGGTGGGAGAGCTGGTGGGAAAGGGCAAGGATAGGCTTGGTATGATGGGAAAAGACATTACCTTATTCACATTTAGGCATAGCAACCTTATTTGTCTCTACCATCTTTCTTTCCAAAGAGAGTTGTTTTCTGGAACAGATATGCCAGAAAACCAAAATACTCCTACTCCAAAACACTGTCTTCCAGAAAATGAAGATTTCAAGATATCGGAGATCCCCCTAGCTTTGCTATTTACCCCTACATCACTAAGTAGGTAAGGCCAGTCATTTTTCATCTCTCACCTGTAAACTGGGGATTGTAACCCTTGCCTTGCCCACCTTATTGCCAGTGTAAAGATCCAATGAGGTGATGGCTATGAAGGTACATTGCAAACTGTAAAGTGCAGCATCCATATACATGTAGTAAATTGCAGTCTTCCCATCCCAGGATAACAATCCCCTCTCTCTAGTGATGTTTTTTACAAATTAAGTCACATCCAGCATTCTGAACTATATAGGCTGCTCCCAAACAAAGGAGATGGTTGCTGCATTCAATTGAACACGTTTTCCTTATGATCCATTGTGAGGAAGTGAGCATCAGTCCAATATCCCATTATGGACATAAAGTAGACTTAAAAAAACAATCAATGGTGTCTACATCTGAGCCCTGAGGTTCTCTATGAAATAAGTCACGGGAAAAGAGTTCCATTATTTTATTCTTAGAAGCATGTAAAACTGGTGATGAGGGATTCAAAATTGTTTTTCTCTAAACCAAGAAAGCATTAATGTTTTTTTTTTAAAGTCCTCACTTGAGGATATTTTACATTGTTTTCTAGAGAAAGTAGAAGGGAGAGGGGGAGGGGGAGAGAGAAATATCTATGTGAGAGAGACACATCCATTGGTTGCCTCCCACACATACCCCAAGTGGGACCAGGATCAAACCTGCAACCCAGGTATATGCCCTTAACTGGGAATTGAACCTATGACCATTTGGTGTGCAGGCTTACACTCCAACCACTTGACCATACTAGCCAGGGCACCCTATGGTCAGGCCTCATTGAGAGCCTTAAGTTCTCAGTGCCCCCTAGATCTCAGGAACTTCACTGTAACCCCCCAAACTAAATCTCTGAGCTCTGAATTTGGCCCAGGGAATCAAAGAACTCAACCTTAACCTTTAAAAGACCAGTAACCAGGAACAAAAGAGGCAACAGTTGAAGATAAGTAAAAATAAAAGGAACTATTTTAAAGATCAAAAAGATACTTAGTTAAATTCCCACTAAAGAAGAGTAGATACTTATATATGGGATGGCAGACCTTGGCAAATGGGATAACTCCAGAGCGATCACAGTAAAAGAAATCTAGAAGATGAATGGGGAATCAAAATGCCAGACCTCTCCCAAGATACATGTAGATGTGCCCGGGTGCGTGTGTGCGTGTGTGTGTCTGTGTGTGTGTGTGTGTGTGTGTGTGTGTGTGTGTGTGTGTGTGTGTTAGGGAGAGGGTCCGTGCAGAGGATCTAAAAGGGGAAGAATTTGATTTTTGTCCCTAAAGTGTTAGGTAGATGTATCAATAGAGTACTGAGAGACCATTCCTTTAGGTCCACCTGATCAAAGATGCACTCAGTAAAACTCTATACCATTAATTCTCAACACCTTCCCTCTTCTCTATAATCAAGTTGAGCTAGGAACATGTTTGGTAGAGCCATGGCTATGGAATCCAGCTCTCCAGGCTAGCTAGAATAGTTAAGCAAGAAATGCTATAGATCAGTCTTGGGAAAATGGTGAAGAATCAGTTCTCTGGTAGGAGGGGATAGGATATACCCCATCTGTAGAGGACACCACATTCCAGGCCCTGCTGTTGTGGTATAGAAACAAGGCAGGAGAACCCAGGAAGAATGACTAGGCAAGGCTGCCAGGAGCTCAAGAGACCTAAGGAAGGAGCAGAGCAAGTTAGAAAACTCCCTCCTCAAATAAAAACTATCTAGCATGGTTTAGGCCAGTGGTTCTCAACCTTTCTAATGCCGCGACCCTTTAATACAGTTCCTCATGTTGTGGTGACCCCCAACCATAAAATTATTTTCATTGTTACTTCATAACTGTAATTTTGCTACTGTTATGAATCGTAATGTAAATATCTGTGTTTTCCGATGGTCTTAGGCGACCCTGCTAGCGGTTCTCAACCTGTGGGTCACGACAAGACCATCGGAAAACACAGATATTTACATTACAATTCATAACAGTAGCAAAATTAAAGTTATGAAGTAGCAACGGAAATAATTGTATGGTTGGGGGTCACCACAACATGAGGAACTGTAAAGGGTCGCGGCATTAGAAAGGTTGAGAACCACTGGTTTAGGCCAATAATTTAGGCTTCAATAGCAGAAATACATCATCTAGCTAGGGAGATGATAGTTTATTCTACACTGGTGAGACCATTACTTATGAAACTGGGTTCAGCTCTAAGTTGCACATACTTCAGAGGAACCCAAAGTGGTACTTTCCAGAGAGAAGATGCTATCTCCAGACTTTTTCAGGGCTATCACAAGGCAGAGAAACAAATGAGTTCTGTGCAGCCCAAGGAATAGAACCAGGACACAGTAGTGGTTACTATAGGAGACAGAAAGTTTTTCTTCCTGTTGAGTTCAAATCCACTAATCATAGTTGCAATACACATTGAGCAGTGAGTGGTAATCTTACTGACACTACAAATATGTGAGTAAGGATGACAAAGAAACTTGGTGGAATATTATAAAAGGGACTCATGCATGGATTGGTGTACTTTAAGGGTAGGTTGGACTTGACTGTTTTTATTCTTTTTTTCATTTTAATTTCTTTATTGATTGAGGTATTACATATTTGTCTTCATCCCCCCATTACCTTCCCAAACCCCCACTCATGCCCTCATCCCCTGTTGTCTGTGTTCACTGGTTAGGCTTATATGCATCATACAAGTCCTTTGGTTGATCTCCCCCCCACTTATCCCCACCCTCCCCTACCTTGGCTGTTTTGATAGTAGTTTTGACATTCATCCACATATTGTTCACATTTTCTCAGGTATGATGTAGGGAGGAGCATGTAATTGAAGGACTTGGACAATATCTTAGGTAGAGAAATGTGGAAATGTGTAGTGAAAGGTAGCTGGTTAGTTGAAAAGTAGGAATCTACCCACCCTCTTGCCTCACACTGCCTCATGCTACTTAAGGCTTTGAGAAAGCAACATTGTCTATGGAATAGTTGCACTGATAGAGTTGGAAAAACTCTGTATTGTAGCCCCCAAACCGGCTTGAGCTTAGTTCTGCAACAGATTTGCTCTATGACTGATTTTGAGCAAATCATGTTCCCTTTCTGTGTCTCAGTCCCTGCCTCTATAAAATAAGGCTAATAACCCCCAACCTGCTTACAATAAAGGGATGTTTTAAATTTGAGTTTAGTGAGTATGAATGACTGTGTAGATTGTGGCTGGGAGTGGTGAAAGGAAAGAAAAACTAACATAATTTAAACATCTCTAATGCATCAAATACTATAAAAGGCAGTTGCACATGCATTTCTCATTCAACACTCGCAGAAGATATGAGGTGACTTGTGCTTTCTAAATTTTACAGATTAAGGACCTGAAGCTCATAGAGGTAAAGAGATTTACACAGGTTCACATAGCTATTAATGGATGTAGGTAGATTTGAAATATAGGGCTCTCAAATGTCAGGGCCTGTATATTTTTCTACTGTGTCCTGGTGCTTGTTTACATGAAGGAGATCACCGAATAACTATTAGAAAGTGGGACCTGATAATCCTTGCGATAGGCCAGAATAAAGAGACAGGTGTCACATCAACCTAGTCAGTTCCTTGAAGGCCCAGAAATGTGATATCTGACTTGCTCAAATGAATAGTATTATCACTGTTATTCTAACATCCACCAGTGATCCTAGTTCGCTGTTTCTCTACTGCTAGCCCTACTGAACAACAGTATTCAAGAGGAAAATTCTTCTGGGGTGGTCCCAAACTTCTGGTCTTTCTTCCCCATCTTTCCACCTCACCTCAGTAGAGCTAAGGGCTGCGAACTTCAAGAGGCACATTGAGTTTCAGCCTTTCTCCAGAGCTTTCAGCTGTGTCCCCCCGCAAGGTCTCAGTTCCAGTATAGGAGTCAGATATGGAAAACTTTTGCAGGTCCAACTCTGTGCATTTGATGGGAGTGTGGACCCAGTGAGAGTGTCTCTCTGAGGCGCAGGAGGCCATGGTAAAAGATTCCTGGGTGGGGAAGCCACGAGTTGAGCTGCGGTCATCATCCAGGATGGGGTTAAATGGCTGGGTCTCAAAGATGCTTTCACTCAGTGGGGACTCAGGATTGGCCTCTTGACCAGGTGGCATAGGGAAGAGAGATTCTTCCTTCGCTGACTTGTCAGCCTCAAACTGCAGTGAACCTCCTGTAACTTGAAGCAGAAAGCCACTGGGTCACCCAAAGGCAGGGGCTCCTTTCAGAAGGCACCTGGTCATGAATACAAGATAAAAAGGGTCTGGGAGCTAGCACTCTCCTTCTTCTTCCTGGGGACCAGACCACCTAACACCAGTCTGAGATGACATTTGAGAAACACACTTAAATTGGGGTATCATATTGAGGTTACTTGGTAGTGAAGCAGGGGATATTATAATGCTAAGTGAAATAAGTCAGTCAGAAAAAGACAAATATCATAGGATCTCACTTATTTGTGGAATCTAATGAACAAAATAAAAGGACCAACAAAATAGGTCCAGAGGCATGGAGGCATGGAAGAGATAAACTAAATAATTCATATACTTATATGCATTGCCCATGGACACAGACAATAGTGTGGTGAAGGGCTAGAGGGGTAGGGGCTTGGTGGATGGGGAAAAAGGGGGAAGAGGGATGTCTGCAATACTGTCAAGAATAAAAAAAATATATATTTGATAAAAGACTCATTTATCCAGAGAAAGAGTAAACCTTTGTGGGAAGCAGGGTTTTGACACCCAACCCCATGATTTTCACCCTCTGGTGTTATGTCTGTATGTATGTTATATGGCAAAGGCACTTAAGATAGTATTAAGAACATTGGCCTTAAAATAGGGACATTGCCCTGGATTACCCAAGTGGGCCAAAAGTAATCACATGTGTCCTTAACAGTAGAAGAGGGGGCCAGAAGAATCAGAGAGAATATCAGAAAGATGAGTCATCAAAAGAACTCAACTCATCATTGCTAATTTTGAAGATGGAACAGGGTCATAAGCCAGAGAATGTGGGTGACCTCTAGAAACTGGAAATGACTCTCAGCTGACAGTCAACATATAAATGGGACCTCAGCCTTATAAATGCAAGGAACTGAATTCTTCCATCTCCCTGAATGATCAAGGAAATGCAGTCTCCTCTGGAGCTTCCAGAAAGGAACATAGGCCTCCCTACACCTTTATTTCAGCCTTGTGAAACTCTAAGTTGATATTCAACTGAGTCTGCAAAACTTCTGATCTATGGAAATAGAGAGATAATAAATGGGTGTCATTTTTAAGCCATCAAATTTGCGGTAATTTGTTATGTCAGTGATGGAAAAGTAATATATCCTTCATGCCTAAGTGTGATTTGACATCAGATTACAAACTGTGAGCCTATGTGTATTTTCTTGACCTTCACATTGTGGTTGTTATTTTACTTTTTATTAGAACTCATTGTCAGAGCTTAAAACTATTTCATTTTATTATTATTTTTAAATTTTATTTATTTTTTAATTTGTTAATCTTTATTGTTCAGATTATTACAGATGACCCTTCCTCCCCACCCCCCACAGCTCCCCTCCACCCGATTACCACCCCACCCCAGGTCCTCGCCACCCCACTGTCCACGTCCATAGCTACTGCATACATGTATATAAGATATTTGTCCAATTTCTTCCCACACCTCCCCCATAACCCCTTCCTCCTCAGAATTGTCAGTCCACTACATTTCTATGCCCCTGATTCTATTACATTCACCAGTTTATTCTGTTCATCAGATTTTTTATTCATTTGATTTTTAGATTCACTTGTTGATAGATATGTATTTGTTGTCACTTTGTTGTTCGTATTTTTTTATCTTTACCTTTTTCTTCTTCTTCCTCTTCTTAAAAAATACCCTTCAGCATTTAATTTAATATTGCTTTGGTTGTGATGAACTCCTTTAGCTTTTTTCATGTCTGTGAAGCTCTTTATCTGATATTCAATTCTAAATGATAGTTTTGCTGGGTAATCTTGGTTGTAGGTTCTTGCTATTCATCACTTTGAATATTTCTTGCCACTCCCTTCTGGACTGCATAGTTTCTGTTGAGAAATCAGCTGACAATCATATGGGTACTCCCTTGTAAGTAACTAACTGCTTTTCTCTTTCTGCTTTTAATATTCTCTCTTTGTCTTTTGCTCTTGGCATTTTAATTATGATGTGTCTTGGTGTGGTCCTCTTTGGATTCCTTTTGTTTGGGGTTCTCTGTGCTTCCTGGACTTGTAAGTCTATTTCTTTCACCAGGTAGGGGAAGGTTTTTGTTATTTCTTTAAATAGGTTTTCAGTATCTTGCTCTCTCTCTTCTTCTGGCACCCCCATAATTCTGATGTTGGTACGCTTGAAGTTGTCCCAGAGGCTCCTTACACTATCTTCATATGTTTGGATTCTTTTTTCTTTTTGCTCTTCCAGTTGGGTGTTTTTTGCTTTCTTGTATTTCAAATCTTTGACTTGATTCTTGGGATCCTATAGTCTACTATTGAATCTCTGTATATTATTCTTTATTTCAGTCAGTGTATGCTTAATTTCTGACTGGCCCTTTTCCTTTATTTTTTATTTTTTGGCATTCTCCCTAGATCCTTGAAGGTCTCACTAAGTTCCTAGGAGGTTTCTAGAATATTCTGGAGTAACCTTATAAGTGTGGTTTTGAAATCTATATCTAGTAGTTTGCTTTCTTCCATTTCTTTCATTTGTGACATTTCTCTTTGTCTCTGTATTTTGGCTGCTTCCCTGTGTTTGTTTCCATGTATTGTGTAGCTGGCAAGTCTTCTTGAGTTGATAGAGTGGCCTTGTGTAGTAGGTTTTCTGTAGGGCCCAGTGGCTCAGCCTCCCCAATTACCTGAGGTGGACACTCTTGGTGCACCCATTTGTGGGCTGTGTGCACAGTCTTGTTGTAGTTGAGCCTTGATTCCTGTTGGTATCACTGGGAGGAATTGACCTCCAGGCCACTTGGCTGTGAGGACCAGCTGTGTCTACAATGGAAGAGCTGCTGTGCAGTAGACACCCTTATGGGACCAGACTTGCTTCAGTGGGGCTTTGGTGCTCACTGAGTCTGCCCCTTGAGTGTGTCATTTATGGATGTGAAGAGTTGTAATCTGATATGGTCTTGCACTGACCACTGGGTACACTGGCTCTTGGATCTCCAAGGAGGTGCAAAGTCAGCCACTACCTGGGGCTACCCAGCAGGAGCTACAGAGAGATCTTCAGATTCCTCCTCTTTGTATCAGGTTTGGAATTGCTTAGATGAGGCCCATCTGTGAAATAAAGCAGGCTGGTGCTGGGCCTTCTTTTGCTAGCTTTGGGGCTCCCTGACCCAGCTACAGCTTGTTTGACAGGTTTTAGGCTGAGAAAAGACAGACCATTCATATGCAAAAGCCGCTGTGCACAGCTTGGGTAGGGTTGTAAATTGAGTAAGGCGGGATCTTAGGGAATCTCCAGGGTGGAGCAAACAGCAATGGCTGCCAGTCAGCCCTGCACCGGGGAGGTCCCAGCACAGGAACAATGTCCATGACCATGGTGAGCACCTCCGTCTGGAAGAAAGCCGCCCCTGTGTTCCTGCCCTGATGCCAGACTGTCCAGTTTCTCCCAGTATGTGTCTGGGTCCCCTCGAGTCTGGCCCGGCACTGGAGCTCAGAGCAGGTGGGAGCTTGTATCTCCCTCCTGATTAAAAAAGCAGCACACCCAGGTGCCAGCCTGTTCTGTGCCTCCTCATCTCCTACCAGTCTCAATGCGCCTTCTTCTTAACCTCTCTAGTTGTAGTTCTTCCACTCATCCAGCTTTCCTGTGGTTCTGGATGATAGTTGTTATGTATTTTAGTTGTAATTTTGATGTGGTTATGGGAGGCAGCAAGTAGAGGTGTTTACCTATGTTGCCATCTTGGTTCTCTCTCAAAACTGTTTCATTTAAAAAATCCAGATATTTTGCTCTTTTGAAAACTCCAGGAGATCTTGAAACATTGAGTATCCTCACATGGTAACAAATAACTGAATCTGAGTAGTAAATTCCACTTTACACAGGAGATGAATTCTTCAGTTTGCCACAGTCACTACTACTCTCTATTGCACCTTATATTGGATCTAATTCACATTTTAATCTCACCTATACAGCCACAGTATGCTTTTGACTCCTGATAAGCACCCATCCCAATGGAAATATTGTCTAACACTCTTTTCCATGTGGAGACCCTAAGGGAGCTGCCTGCCCTCAGTTCTTCACAGAAGGGTACTACATTATGTTGATGACAGAGAAAAAGCATAGAAAAGTTACCTATTTCTTCTCTCAGAACCAAGAAAAGGGAGACAGACAGCTCTCAGATGGTGCCTCATCTTTCTGGGCTCTGTGGCCCACAGACTTCATTGTCTATGTTTTATGCCCAGGCCCAAGGACTGAGCAACAGTTCCTATTTGAGAAACTAACCTCCAAGGTCAAATATAGGATGGTCTACCCTGAACCACAATTTCCAATGAGTAGAGGAGAGAGAAATAGAGTTTAATAAGGGTTATAAATCAACAACAGTGTTCCCCTTGTGTCCCTGAAGCCCATGAAATGCTAGATTAATCTCAATTTAAGCCAGGGGTATAGCCAAACACATATGTTAGACTTTTTAAAGATCATATGACAGGCTCTAGAGTCAAACTGACTAAGGTAGGTCTATATAAGAGGGATCTTCTCATACAAATATAGAGAAGTAAAAGTTGTATTGCTTTGGGCCCTGTATCCAGTCAACTACAGAGGAGTCTTAAGCACCCCAATATCCTGTAAACCTTACTAAATCAACAGCACTTTGCAGATGCATTAAGAACATTCAGTAGCCTGTGTTCCTGTTTTAGTATCTCTCCATAGCTTTCAGTTCCCTTGATGATGCTTAAACTGTACTGAGCTTCAGTACCCTTGACTGGAGTTTTAATACCCTTCTTGGTCCTGGCCTGCCATCATCCTACACCCCCCATCTTTGCCCTCAGTGATCTAGACATTTTTTCCTCCATTCTTGGATAATGGTTGAAGTTGTAATGTAAAGAGATCACAATGTTACCACTGATTTAAATATGACCTTCCATTTAGAATTTTACATGGCTATCTCCTATGGGCTGCCAGATCTTTTTGGATATCATTGTCTGGGGAAAGAATGCATAGATTTGCCAACTCCTCTGTACTCAGGGCTCTCAGCTATCAACATTTGGGTTATAACTATACTAATAACAGTTACCTGAGACTTCACCCACTCTTATTACAGTCATATCTCAAATTCAGTCAGCTTCCCTTCATTCCTGACATATTCTTATTAGTAGAAATGAAAAATTTTAAAATGACTTAAAAAACCAAGTAATCTAATTCTGTCATTTTAAAGATTAGGGAGAAAGAGGCTCAAAGAAGTTAGATGACTTATCTATAGTTAAACAGTGATTCAGACGTAGATTTAGAACTTAGGTCTGCAAAATTTATTTTAATGGTTTTCCCATGATGTTTTGTTCCTTTATGAACCTCTGTATCTTAATGAAGCAGGTCCTGTGAATGCTCAGGGTTGGTCTCAGTCATCTCTGAAGTCCAATGCTTTCTATTGTCAGCTCCCGATAGTCTACCTCTGGGGTTTTCCAGCACTGTATGGAAGGTCTATTAGCTCCCAGTCCCAGAAAATTCATCTTTTCTGGTGATCATAGCCTTGATTAATGTAATACTTGAAGCAGCTACACTTACCATCCTGGCAATGTCTGTTGAAGAACTGCTTGCAGTAGAGGAAGAAGAGCCTTAGAAATGCCAGGGTAAACACCATGAGCAGACTGATCACCAGTACAAGTGTGGCCTCCTGAGGGGGCACTGTGGGTACATCTGCCTTCACTAAGCTCAACTGGAAGGCACCTGTGAGATAAGAAATTGGGGGATGCCGAAACCGGTTTGGCTCAGTGGATAGAGCATCAGTCTGCGGACTGAAGGGTCCCAGGTTCGATTCCGGTCAAGGGCATGTACCTTGGTTGTAGGCACATCCCCGGTAGGGGGTGTACAGGAGGCAGCTGATCGACGTTTCTCTCTCATCGATGTTTCTAACTCTCTATCCCTCTCCCTTCCTCTCTGTAAAAAATCAATAAAATATATATATTATAAAAAAAAAAAGAAATTGGGGGAAGTCAGTCAGTGTAGGCAGTCAACAGTCACCCTGACACTGGGCCTGGACTTCCTCAGGCCATCCATCTCTCCCTAAGGTCTTTCCCTTTTAGGGCTGATAAGCTGGTTTTACTCCTTTGTGGATCAGGAAAAAATGTAAAGAACAAAGCAGAGATATTAGCATATACTGCTAATATGGTATAAATTAGTACAAATATTTGAAGATGTACATGTCCTATGGTCTTTCTATGTCACCTCTAGTTATATAACCTAGGAAAATGGAAACAAATTAAAGTGTTCATCCATGGGCACAGGATAAATAAATTTTGATATAATCCTATGATATAATATTATTATATAGCATTTAAAATAACATACCTGTATGGATTCATATAAATAATCAAGAGGAGAAAACAAATCAGAAAAAGAAAGTGTGTAGCTTGATGTCATTTATATAAAACATTATAAAATATAAATAACAGCATATATTGTTGATAGATAAATATGTATATACTAGAGGCCTGATGCACAAAATTTGGGCACTCAGTGGGGGGAGTCCCTCAGCCTGGCCTGAGCCCTCTCACAGTCCTGGAGCCCTGCAATCAAACGCTCCAAAGAAGGAGGCCCTGCCCACCCACCGCAGCACCATAGGCCGAGTAGCCTGGGCCTCCCTCTGCAGAGAGATCAATCATGGAGCCCTGACCAGGTGAGTGGAGCCTCCCTCTGCGGGGTGATTGTGAGGCCCCAACCAATCTCATCACACCCGCCTTGGCTGGCCTGGCACCAGTGCATGGTCATCCAGACAGTCGTTCTGCTGTACGGCTGTTTGGTTGATTTGCATATCATGCTTTTATTATTATAGATGTTACAAAAGAATATAAGTATTAAATCATGGGTAGAGAAATTGGAGAGTCATAGTGCTCACCAATTATTTACATGCTTCCCTGCATTTCCCACTTACTCTTATACTAAGGCCATCAGAGTACTTCTGGCCAATGGATGTGTGTCACTTGCAGACTGAAGTAGTTAAAAGAAAGTATGCCTCTCAATCTCTTTTCATGTCCCATTAACCTGGAAGTCACATGATGTGGATGATATAGTCACAAGATAGAGGAAGGCCTTTGCATAGTGAAAAACAAACTTTTATTGTATGAAGTTACTCAGATTGTGGAGTTTGTTACTGTAGCATAGCCTACCAGCAAGATACATACAATTTCATGATAGTGGTTTCCTCTGGGAGGTTGGTAGATATTAGAACTCAGAAAGGATGAAAAAGGGAATTCCATTAAACATGTGGAGTCTTCATTCTTTTAAAAATATCTGAAGTAAATATGCAAAATGTCAAGATTTATGGATGTTGTATAAATGAGCATTTTATATTTTCTGCATTTTAAATATTTCTACATATTTGAACTATATTATTATTTAAAAAGTCATCAATATTTTAAAAAGAATACATGAGTAGATATACAGATGATAGATAGATGAAAATTATAGACAGATAGACAGATATATTGATGGTGATATAAGCATAGACTAGATCCTAGTACTTCATTTAGCCTTTACTAGTCCTAAGCACTAGGGACTATTATAAACCTCATATAATCATCATCATCATCATCATTCACAAGTATACACATATTATAATTTATAAGCTACTTTCTAAATCCATTATTTTATTAGATCTAGATAGCCATCCAATAAAATATGAAAAATAATAATTGTCCTAACATATTTTTTTTTCAGATGAGGGTCAACAAATTTCAATGATTTGCAGAGGGTTACACAGATAATACATTGGAAAACCAGGATTCAAATCTGATTCCCTTGCCAACCTACCCTATAGGAAGAAGTATGAGGGGTTAGTAGAAGTCTTTACTACCCTGTCTTACTGCCACCCAATGGGTTGGGGAAGGAAAAAGAGAAGAGAACTGGATACAAACATTGAACATCAGAGGTGGGGGTCTGCTTTGTGCACGGGATGCACTCTCAGTCCTGCAGGCCTCCAATGCGTGTCTTTTGGTAGAACCTGTGGTCAGAGCAAGAAAGAGCTGCAAGGTGATCAAATAATCAATGCCCTTGGATTTGTCCTTCCTGAGACCATAGGCAGCTTTTAGGAGTCTTGCCCTCCTGGAAGCCAGCACGCACCATCACCCCTCATGAATTATCTGTCTCTATGTCTTATTCAGACTCAGAGTCCCAGATACTCCACATTCCCCCCCCCCCCAATTCACCATACCCTATAGCCGAAAAGGGAATTAATATCACAAGAGAGGAGAGCACTGCTTTCACACCAATTGCTT
This sequence comes from Eptesicus fuscus, assembly GCF_027574615.1. Classification (NCBI taxonomy): domain Eukaryota; kingdom Metazoa; phylum Chordata; class Mammalia; order Chiroptera; family Vespertilionidae; genus Eptesicus; species Eptesicus fuscus. Next base: position 46,216,456 of record NC_072473.1, read on the forward strand.
CCTAATCTCTTTTATGTCTACAATGAGATTTACCTTGAATGTTGGGCCTGAGCTAAACATGCCAGCATAATAATAAAGTTGTTAAATACTCATCTGTGGCTGACCATGTGATAGGCCCTTTATAGTGGGATCTTGCAAGACACTGCTTTGCTTTAGTGGGTGCTTAAACTCATCAAGATATGGACAGTTAGATTACTTTATTTAGGCTCTGAGAGACCTCCAAGGGCTGGAGAAGGCCCAGAACAGCTTCACTTCATACAGCAGGCTCACCTTGGAAGACAGTCCCCACAGACAGCATTAGAGGTAGCTGTGCAATTGGCCTTCTGAACACAATTGATGACAGCACAGGTGATGCAACTCTGACATCTATGATGGCCCCAGCTACTTTTGTATCTGCATGGAGGGAAGGCTGTGCAGTATACATCTCCACCCTCTCCATAACCACAATCCTGCAGAGAAATGGGAGTCACTAACATTGCCATACAGGAACTTGGATAGAGGATCAGCTATGGGATAAGTGGACATTGTACAGAGTTTACAAACTGCAAGTTGAAACCCATTACCAAGTCATGAAATCAGTTTACTAGGTTTCAAGCAGCACTAAAAATTTTAAACAAGGCAAAATAAAATAATGATATAAAATACTACAGTGCATAGCATACACTAAAGCTAGGTACTTATATCAGTCAGCATAGGCTATATCATGTTATGGCAAAAAGTAAACTCCAAATCTCAGTGTCTTAAAAACAATCCCACAAAATTTTATTTCTCATTCACACTATTTGCCTACCAGAAGTTTCATGGGGGCTCTGCTTTACATTATTCTCATTGGGTCACCCAGGGTGACAGAGGCTTCATCTTTGTGCCGCCATGATTGGAGCATCAGGGAAAAGAGAACATAGTGATCTATGCACTGGTTCTGTCCCATGTCATGTTGCTCTCATATCCTTGACCACACATATCACCTGATTATTAATAACTATGAAAGTAAAAGAAAGTGAAATTCTACAATGTTCTAGAAAGTAAGGAACTAGAGAGATTGGACAAATAGCTGTATTCACTATCTACCTCAGTATTGCTTTGTAAAATTTTACAGATAAAATCTATATAAGTATGTGTTGGCTTGTGATAAAAAATTTATTATTACTCTTGGCAATGGTCAAAAATCTCTGAATGCCAATGGTATAGAGGAGAGATGAATAATTCAGCTGGCTCTTGGCTGAGATCTGGTATTGACTCAGTGTGACTCTGGCTGACCCCTCTCAATTTTGGGGGAGTCGTATGAAATTCAAATAGATGGCCTATAAATATTCTTTTAGCTATGACATTTTAACCTAGGAAAAATGTTCCAGCCTGATATGTCATAGCTCTTTCTCAAAGACACAATTCTAATTATCAATGGATATGAACCATTGGTAGTTCTGGCAGAAACTGTGTTGTTCACCACTGCAGTTAGGTGAGCCATGTGCCTAGTTTTTAGCCCATGGATTAAAATGACATGTGCCTTTCCCAAGCCTGCTCCCCAAATGCTTTATACTTAAAATATCCTTCATTTTCTTCATAATTTGATTTTCTGGTACATAGGGATACACAGGGAGATGGTGAAATCTATATATTAAAAATGACAGAGGATGCCAGGACAATGGAAGAGGCAGCAGTTCAAGATTTCATTCCTTCATAGAAACATAGAAAAGCAGCAAGCAGAAACTGTCAGAATCAATATTGTCATAACTTTTGGAAACAGTCAAAGGTTTATATAATGAAATAAATGCTGAATGGAGAAAAAGGCAACTTGTAAATGATAGGAAATTTTTGTGCTATTTTTACTTTCCCTTTCCACAGCTCTCTCTCCAGAACATTACCATTCCTAAAGTGGAGGCAGTCTTTACGTGACATCAGCCTATGTTCTTAGTGTGAAATATTTATTCCTAGTTTCCAAGTGAGTTCAGCAAAGCTTATTCACAAAATATATTGTGTATGTTTGCTGTAATGTGTCCAGGGGCCACCTGAAGGACTGAGACATGGTGATCACCTCTGTGTCACTCAATTCAGAATGCAGACTGAAAAAGGGGTGGGCATTTGTTTAAAAAAATGTCACAAAGCAAACTAACAAACCACAAATAATGGGTTAACACACACAATAAACTGTCTAACCATAGGAGCTAAAACTAGGGAATATTCTTTAGGAAACTAAGAAAGTTCCCATATACTATATGGGGTGATTTAGAAAGGCACACGCATGCCTAGGGCAAGACACATGAAAAGACCAGAGAATACCCAAAGTTTACACACAGGGCTGAACCATAGGGTAAGGGGTAAGTGCAAGTTTGGCTAAGTGTTGAAAGAGTGCTTCAGCACAGAGCCAATCTCCAAAAACAGGGAGGTGTGTGTGTGTGTGTGTGTGTGTGTGTGTGTGTGTGTTTAGGTTGTTGATGTTGTTTAATTTTTTAACTCATTTTTAAAATTTCTTAAATAAGATATTACATAAATGTCCTTATCCCCCATTATCCTCCCCATCACCCCGACTCATGCCCTCACCCCCCTATTGTCTGTGTCCATTAGTTAGGCTTATATGCATGCATACAAGCTCTTTGGTTGATCTCTCCTCCTTACTCCCACCATCCCCTACCAGCCATCTGAGGTTTGATGGTCTGATCGATGTTTCTGTCTCTAGATATGTTTTTGTTCATCAGTTTATGTTGTTCATTATATTCCATAAATCAGTGAGATCAAGTGATATTTATCTTTCTCTGACTGGCTAATTTCACTTAGCATAATACTCTCCAGTTCCATCCATGCTGTTGCGAATGGTAAGAACTCCTGCTTTTTTACTGCAGCGTAGGATTCTATTGTGTAGATGTACCACAGTTTTTTAATCCACTCATCTGCTGATGGGCACTTGGGCTGTTTCCAAATGTTAGCTATGGTAAATTGTGCTGCTATGAGCATAGGGGTGCATATATCCTTTCGTCCGTATTTTCCGGCGTATAAGACGACTGGGCATAAAAGATTTTCCTGGGTTAAAAAGTTGTCTTATATGCCAGAAAATATGGTAGTCCAATATATCTAATCCATTATATCTAATCCCATCAATATAATCCAATATACTGTATTTTCCGGCGTATAAAATGACTTTTTAACCCAGGAAAATCTTATATGCCCAGTCGTCTTATACGCCGGAAAGTACGGTAATTGGTGTTTCTAGCTTCTTGCGATATATTCCTAGAAGTGAGATCACTGGGTCGAATGAGAGTTCCATTTTTAATTTTTTGAGGAAACTCCATACTGTTCTCCACAGTGGCTGCACCAGTCTGCATTCCCACCAGCAGTGCACGAGGGTTCCTTTTTCTTCACATCCTCAACAGTACTTGTTGTTTATTGATTGGTTGATGATTGCCATTCTGACAGGTGTGAGATGGTACTGCATTGTCGTTTTAATTTGCATCTATTGGATAATTAGTGACTTTGAGCATATTTTCATATTTCTCTTGGCCTTCCTTCTGTCTTCTTTCGAAAACTATCTATTTAGGTCCGTTGCCTATTTTTTTAGTGGATCGTTTATCTTCCTTTTGTTAAGTTGTATGAATTCCCTGTAAATGTTGGAGATTAAACCCTTATCAGTGATAACATTGGCAAATATGTTCTCCCATTTAGTGGTCTTTCTCATTGTTTTGTTGACGGTTTCTATTGCTGTGCAAAAGCTTTTCATTTTGATGTAGTTCTATTGGTTTATTTTCTCTTTAGTTTCCATTGCCCTAGGAGTGTTATCGGTGAAGAAATTGCTTCAGCATATGTCTAAGATTTCTCTGCCTGTGAATTCCTCTAGTATTTTTATGGTTTCTTGTCTTATGTTTAAGTCCTTTATCCATTTTGAGTTTATTTTTGTGTATGGTTTAAGGTGGTGTTCTAGTTTCATTTTTTTTTGCATGTATCTGTCCAATTTTTCCAACACCATTTATTGAAGAGACTGTCTTGATTCCATTGTATGTTCAAGCTTCCTTTGTCAAATATTAATTGAGCATAGTGGTTTGGGTCGATATCTTGGTTCTCTGTTTTATTCCATTGGTCTATATGTCTGTTCTTGTGCCAGGACCAGGCTGTTTTCAGAACAGTGGCTTTGTAATACAGCTTGATATCTGGTATTGGGATCACACCTACTTTGTTCTTCTTTCTCAGGATTGCTGTGGCTATTCAGGGTCTTTTTTTATTCCAGATGAATTTTTGCAGAGCTCTTTCTAGGTCTGTGAAATATGCCATTGGTATTATAATGGGGAATGCATTGAATCTATAGATTGCTTTGGGTAGTATGGACATTTTAATGATGTTGATTTTATCAATCCATGAACATGATATGTTCTTCCATATGTTTATGTCTCCCTCTATCTCTTTTTTCAGTGTCCTGTAGTTTTCCACGTATAGGTCTTTTACCTCCTTAGGTAAGTTTATTCCTAGGTATCTTAATTTTTTTGGTGTGATGGTAAATGGGATTGCATTTTTAGTCTAGTCTCTCTTCCTAAGTTCACTATTAGTGGATAGAAATGCCATAGATTTATTTTATTTTAATTACTTTATTGAGTAAGGTATCACATATTTGTCCTCAATCCCCACCCCGATTCCCATCCGAAACCCCTCCACACGCATGCCCACAGCCCCCTGTTGTCTGTGATCACTGGTTAGACTCATATGCAAGCACACAAGTCCTTTGGTTGATCTAGCTCCCTTATCCCCACCCTACCCTACCTTCCCTCTGAGGTCTGACAGTCTGATCAATGCTCTTCTTGTTCTTCAGTCTATGTTGTTCATCTTTTCCCCTAGATGAGTGAGCTCATGTGATACTAGGAATACACTTACAGGAACCGAAAATGAGACAAGCAATAATGGTTATGCTGAGAGGCAAATGAATCAGTCTATAGTGAGTTTCTTTCTGGGCCAACAGTTCTTTTGAGTCCCAATTTCTATGTCCAACAGTTCTTTATGTGTCCATAACAACAATGCTATTTCAGTTCTGGATGGTGGACAAATAGTGGTAATGCAGGTCCGACCCTCTCTGGTTTGGTCCTGTGCAATCTGCAGTGATGCACATCTGCTGACTGCTAATATGGCAAGGCATTGTCAGCATCTTCCATCTCTGGACTGTTTCTCTTCTGTCTTCATGGCTGGAGTACTCCTGTCAATTCCTCTCTGTTGCAGGAATCCACATGGTCTCGGAATTGTTTTCTGAAAATAAACAAACATATTCTTGACCAAAAGTTAATAAAGGAATCTTTTCTATAAATTTGACTTGCGATCCTATTTCATTTTTTGCCTAAACGATTTACCTTTGGCTTGTTTTGACACCATGTATGTTTTACCTGGGTGTCTTGCTGTTAGCCTTACAAATGAAAGTTAATTTTCTAAAGTACAAATTTTGTATATGTAATTTACTTACAGGATATTTTTCCTTACATTATATTCTTCTACTATCCCCCCTTTTTTGGTTTAAATATTAGGAGGCTTTTGGGAATTTTATGCTGTAATCTTGATAGCATTTAAATTTTACTTTTTTGCACTAAAATGTGACTACTTTAAGATTCATTATATGTTATGCAATTTTACAATGAGATGCACTACCAATAAAAATTTTAGTTAACACTTTAGGAACAGCTTTTTTGTCCAGTACAATTGATTTTTCTAGAATATTCGCTTCTTTTGATTGGCCAATTTAAATTAGTCTGAAAACTTGACTACCATTATACTATCAAATTTAATACTCTAACAACCATCTTATTTTACCCTGTAAATATTAGTGGATAGTATTATTTGCCTTCTTGAGTAGGCCCTGAGCATTCCTGGTGCTAGGTTGGATTTAGATATCAAAGACCCCAGTTCCCTGCATCATGGGTGCAAGACATCTCCATCAAATCTTGTTGCAGTGAGAGGGCATCTGCTGTCAGCCAAGTCTCTGTTACCTGGGTCCCAATTTGAGATGGGCATGGGAAGCTAAGCAGCTATGGGGGCAGGAGACCTCCCTCAGCAGGGGTGAGGTTTCAGGCCCCTGCAAACTTGGGGGGAGGTGAAGGTCTGTGTCCCACCTCTGTTGATCCGCAAATTCTCTCCTGATGGCCCCTTTGCGACTGTGCCTGTCTTAGGTTATTCCTTCCCTGAGGAATCTTACCCATCTCTGGTTAACCAGCCATCCTCCGGGGCCAAGCAGGGTGATGTGAGGTTTAGTTCTGGCTCCTTGGTCGCCTATGCCCCCATGGCCTCTATGCCCAGCACCTGCCTTGGGATCCCCTCGCCTGCTGGCAGAGTACCAGCACTGATCACATATCTTGTGGAACCCAGGTTTCTTCTCCAAGGAGGCCCAGCTCACCCCACTGGGTGAGAGACAGATCCATGGTACCAGCCATCATGAGGCTTCAACCTTGGCATGAACAGAAGCTCAGGCAACAGCTGTGGACAATTGGATTGTGAAAAGAGGGTCCCTCTTGGCCAAAAGGGCAAGAGGGTCCAATGTAGAATGCTCAGGTGCCTTCCCGGGGGGCCCTCTACATAGTGGAAAGGATTAAACCCTTTCATGTCCTTTTTAAATTGCTGCCAGATATTCAAAAAATTAGTTTGTAAGTTTGTTTGGGATAATTGTATATTATGCTGTTGTAATTCTAAAATATCTAGAGATGTGTTACCTTTGTCTCCAAGCACCAAAAAGATGATTTTTTTATTGATCCCCAAGGGTGTGAGGTACTATTATAGGTAATGGGGGTAATACAAATCTGGGAAAAATTATAATGACATTGTAGAATAATATCATGTAAGGATATTCTTTGCTCTAGACCATGGCAATTCCATTTCAAACTGGCTGCCAGTTTCTTTTTGTATAGACAAGGCCTTAGCTACATTTTCTACACCTCTCCCAGGAGCAAGTAGTGGTAATCCCTTTCTTTGGTATCCACACAAGCCAAAAACCTCTCTTTAATTTTACATACAAAGGAGCAATGGTTTGATTTGGTGTCATACAAAAGGGAAGCTTGGTGGAGACCCCTGTGTAATTATACTTCCTTGCCCCATCCATGGTCCTCCTGGATGACTAAGGTGTTTGGTATTATTGGTGACTAGATTAGGAGGGGGATCAGCCTTCGTAAGGGCTCTTACCCATGAAGAGTCAGGAACATAAGTCCAAAATACTTCCCCATTTGCCCCAGGTAATCTTACCATACAGATGATGACTGCTAGCATGGCAAGAAAGATGTTCTCAGGCATCCTTGGGGTTCTGGTTACCTCACAATTTCTTTTTTATTTTTATTTTAAAATTTTTTTTATTTTTATTATTATTATTTTTTTATGTGTCCTTATACCCCATTCCCCCCCATCTCCAATTCGTGCCCCACCCCCCTGTTGTCTGTGTCCATTGATTAGAGTTTTGGAATGTACACAAGTCCCTTGGGTGATCTCTCCCCTTTTCTCCCTCCACCCGCCTCCTTCCCTGAGGTTTAAGGTTCTGATCGATGTTTGTCAGTCTCCGGATCAGTTCTTGTTCATCAGTCTATGCCGTTCATTATACTCCACAAATGAGTGAGATCATGTGATATTTATCTTTCTCTGCCTGGCTTATTTCACTTAGCATAATGCTCTCCATCTCCATCCATGTTGTTGCAAATGGTAGGAGCTCCTTCTTTTTACCGCAGCATAGTATCCCATTGTGTAGATATACCACAGTTTTATAATCCACTCATCTGCTGATGGGCATTTGGGCTGTTTCCAAATCTTAGCTATGGTGAATTGTGCTGCTATGAACATAGGGGTACATATATCCTTTCTTGTTAGTGTTTCTAGTTTCTTGGGATATATTCCTAGAAGTGGGATCACTTGGTCAAATGGGAGTTCCATTTTTCATTTTTTGAGGAAACTCCATACTGTTCTCCACAGTGGCTGTACCAGTCTGCATTCCTACCAGCAGTGCAAAAGACTTCCTTTTTCTCCACATCCTCGCCAACACTTGTTGTTTGTTGATTTTTTCATGATAGCCATTCTGACACGTGTGAGATGGTACCACATTGTTGTTTTTATTTGCATCTCTCTGATGATTAGTGACTTTGCGCAGGTTTTCATATGTCTCTTGGCCTTCCTTCTGTCTTCTTGCGAAAAGTGTCTATTAAGATCAGTTGCCAATTTTTTGATTGGGTTGTTTATCTTCTTTTTGTTAAGTTGTATGAGTTCTCTGTAAATGTTGGAGATTAAACGCTTATCGTTGATATCATTGGCAAATATGTTCTCCCATGTAGTGGGCTTTCTTGTTGTTGTATTGATGGTTTCCTTTGCTGTGCAAAAGCTTTTTATTTTGGTATAGTCCCATTTGTTTATTTTCTCTTTATTTTCCATTGGCCTAGGAGCAGTATCAGTGAAGAAGTCCTTTTGACATATGTCTGAGATTTTGCTGCCTGTAGATTCCTCTAGTATTTTTATGGTTTCCTGTCTTATGTTTAAGTCCTTTATCCATTTTGAGTTTATTTTTGTGTATGGTGAAAGTTAGTGATCTAGTTTCATTTTTTTGCATGTATCTGTCCAATTTTCCCAACACCATTTGTTGAAAAGACTGTCTTGACTCCATTGTATGTTCATGCCTCCTTTGACTAATATCAATTTGGCATAGTGGTGTGAGTAAATTTCTGGGTTCTCTATTCTATTCCATTGATCTATGTGTCTGTTCTTGTGCCAGTACCAGGCTTTTTTAAGAACAGTGACTTCGTAATACAGCTTAAAATCTGATATTGAGATCACACCTACTTTATTCTTCTTTCTCAGGATTGCTGCAGCTATTTGGGGTCTTTTTTTTTATTCCAGATGAATTTTTGGAGAGTTTGTTCCAGCTCTTTGAAATATGCCGTTGGTATTTTAATGGGAAGTGCATTGAATTTATAGATTCCTTTGGGTAGTATGGACATTTTGATTATGTTGATTCTACCAATCCATGAACATGGTATGTTCTTCCATATGTTTATGTCTTTCTCTATCTCTTTCTTCAGTGTTGCATAGTTTTCCACGGATAGGTCTTTTACCTCCTTAGTTAAGTTTATTCCTAGGTATCTTAATTTTTTTGGTGTGATGGTAAATGGGATTGCTTTTTTAGTCTCTCTTTCTCTAAGTTCACTATGGGTGTATAGAAATGCCATAGATTTCTTGGTGTTAATTTTGTATCCTGCTACAGTGCCGAATTCATTTATTAATTCTCATAATTTTTTGATGGAGTCTTTAGGGTTTTCTATATATAGTACCATGTCATCTGTGAATAAGGAGAGTTTTACTTCTTCTTTTCTGATTTAGATGCCTTTTATTTCTTCTTCTTGTCTGATCGCAATGGCTAGTACTTCCAGCACTATGTTGAACAGGCGTGGTAAGAGTGGGCATCCCTGTCTTGTTCCTGTTCTTAGGGGAAATGGTTTTAGTTTTTGCCCATTGAGTATGATGTTAGCTGTGGGTTTATCATATATAGCTTTTATTATGTTGAGGTATGATCCTTCTATTCCCACCTTGCTGAGAGTTTTTATCAAGAAAGGGTGTTGGATTTTGTCAAATGCTTTTTCTGCATCAATTGATATGACTATATGGTTTTTATCTCTCAATTTGTTTATGTGATGTATCACGTTTATTGATTTGTGAATATTGTACCATCCTTGCATCCCTGGGATAAATTATGATTGGTAATGGTGTATCATTTTTTCTGATGTACTGCTGGATCCGATTTGCTAGAATTTTGTTGAGGATTTTGGTATCTATGTTCATGAGGGATATTGGCCTTTAATTCTCTTTCATTGTGTTGTCTTTATCTGGTTTTGGTATTGGGATGATGCTGGCTTCATAGAAGGAGCTTGGAAGTGTTCCTTCCTCTTGAACTTTTTGGAATAGTCTGAGGAGGATAGGTTTTAGTTCTTCCTTGAATGTTTGGTAAAAGTCCCTTGTGAAGCCATCTGGCCCGGGCTTTTGTTTGCTGGAAGCTTTTTGATGACTGCTTCAATTTCTTCCATAGTTATCAACCTATTGAGATTTTTAGAATCTACCTGAATAAGTTTTGGAAGGTTGTAATTTTCTAGGAATGTGTCCATTTCTTCCGTGTTGTCTAATTTGTTAGAATAGAGTTTTTCATAGTATTTTTTAACAATCTCTTGTATTTTGGTCGGGTCTGTTGTTATTTCTCCTCTTTCATTTCTGATTTTGTTTATTTGGGTCCTCTCTCTTTCCTTCTTGGTGAGCCTGGCTAGAGGTTCATCAATCTTGTTTATCCTTTCAAAGAACCAGCTCTTGGTTTTGTTGATCTTGTGTATTGTTTTTTTGGTCTCTGTGTCATTTATTTCTGCTCTGATTTTTATTATTTCTTTTCTTATGCTCAGTGTGGGCTTTTCTTGTTGCTCTCTTTCTAATTCTTTGAGTTGTTGAGTTAGGTGATTTATTACCATTTTTTCTTGTTTTTTTGAGGTAGGCCTGAAGAGCTATAAATTGCCCTCTCAGGACTGCTTTCATTGTGTCCCATAGGATTTTCAATGTTGTGTTATTATTGTCATTAGTCTCCAGGATGTTTTTAATTTATTCTTTGATGTCATTGATAACCCAATCATTGTTTAGTAGCATTCTATTCAGCTTCCAAGTGTTTTGTTTTGTTTTTGCAATGTTTTATTGTAGTTTATTTCTAATATTATGCCATTGTGGTCTGAGAAAATGCTTGATAGGATTTCAAACTTCTTAAATTTGGGGAGACTTTGCTTGTGACCCAATATGTGATCTATTTTTGAAAATGTCCCATGTGCATTTGAGAAGAACTTATATTCCGTGGCTTTGGGGTGAAATGCTCTGAAGATGTCAATTAGGTCCATCTAATCTAGTGTGTCATTTAGAATTGCTGTTTCTTTGCTGATGTTTTTTTCTAGAGGATTTATCCAGTGATGTCAGTGGTGTATTCAAGTTCCCTACTATGATTGTATTGTTGTAGATCTCTTCCTTGATATCTTCCAGGAGATTTTTTATGTATTTGGGTGCTCCTGCATTGGGTGACTATATGTTTACCAGAGTTATATCTTCTTGTTGAATTGCTCCCTTTAGTATTATGTAGTGGCCTTCCTTATCTCTTATTATGGTCTTTCTTTTGAGGTCTATTTTATCAGCAATAAGTATCACAACCCCAGCTTTTTTCTCATTTCCATTTGCCTGATAAATATTTTTCCATCCCTTCACTCTCAGTCTGTGGGAATCCTTTGCTCTGAGGTGGGTCTCTTGTAGACAGCAAATATATGGGTCATGTTTTCTTATCCATTCAGCTACCCTATGTCTTTTGATTGGTGCATTTAATTCATTTACGTTTAATGTTATTATTGACAAGTACATGTTTATTGTCATATATTTCCTTAGTGTTTTTGTTTCTTCTTGCCTTTCTCTTTCTTCTTTTTACAGCAGTCCCTTTAGCATTTCTTGCATTGCTGGCTTGGTAGTGATAAACTCTCTTAGCCCTTTTTTGTCTGTGAAGCTCCTGATTCCACCTTCAATTTTGAATGATAGCCTTGCTGGGTATAGTATTCTTGGATTCAGACCCTTGCTTTGCATCACTTTGTATATTTCATTCCTTTCCCTTCTGGCCTGGTGTGTTTCTGTTGAGAAATCGGTTGATATTCTAATACGAGATCCCTTGTAGGTAACTTTCTGTCTCTCTCTGGCAGCCTTTATGATTCTTACTTTGTCGTTGGTGTTTGCCAGTTTAATTATGATGTGTCTTAGTGTCGGTCTTTTGGGGTTCAACTTCTTTGGGACTCTGTAATTCTTGGACTTGCATGTTTTTTTTCTTGCCAATATCAGGAAAGTTTTCTGTCATTATTTCTTGTAACAGGTTTTCTATTCCTTGCTTCTCTTCCTCTCCTTCTGGTATCCCAATTAAGCGAATATTGTTTCATTTTGTGTTGTCCCAAAGCTCCCTTAGGCTCTCCTCTTGCTTTGTAAATCTTCTTTCCAGTTGCTGCTGTGTTTGTGAGTTTTTTCCTACTTTGTCTTCTATTTCGCTGATGCAGTCCTCATCTTCTTCTATTCTACTTTTTACGCCTTCCACTTTATTGCAGCTATGTCGTTCTTCATTTTCTCTTGGTTCTTTTTTCATGCAGGCGACATTCTCATTCAGCTCCTTATAGTTCTCATTGAGTTGTGTGTATTTTTCATCCATCCGTATAAACATCCTATAACCATTACTCTGAATTCTTTCTCTGATAAGCTGCTGGCCTCAATATCATTTAATTCCCTTTCTGGTGATTCCTCTTTTACTTTCCTTTGGGGATTGCCTTTTTGTCTTCCCATGTTTTTCTATAATGTTTTAGTTGTAGATCTGCTTGTTTTGCTACCCAGGTTCTTTTGGGGATGGTGCTACTGGTGTAATCTCTCAGTTCTTCTGGGCTTGGTAATCTAATGTAGCTCCCTACTTGAGCTATTTGTGTTTTCTTGATGTAGTCCTGCAAGGTTGAGAGGCACAACTGTGGTGTCTAGAAGTCAGCAGCTATGGAAGGGAGTGTCCCATTGACACTATGGAGGGGATTGTTCCATTGACATTCTATTTAGTTGTCTTGCACCCTTAGTTGAAATCGCATGTGTCCAGTGGGGACTCACAGTGGCACCCAGGAACCGTCTGTTGGGAGAGCTCACAATGGCTCCCACTAGCGTCCTGTGTGTAGATGGGCTCAGGGTGCCTGCCTGTTGGAAATTCGCTTCTGTGGAGGTGTGTTTGCAGGCACAGAGCTCTGATGCAGTCTGAGGGGTCCTGGCACTGAGGTTGAGCAGCTAGAGTGAATGTGGGTCGTTATTCAGGAAGAGGGGTTTTGGAATTTCTGCTGCGGGACAGCTCAACCTTATCTGTAATAATCCCTCCCAGCAGGGGCTCGAAGAAACTCCCCAGAGGACCCTGTGGATATATGGGCTCAGGGTACCTTCCCTTGTCTGTGGCTGTGAGTTTGCCGGCTCTGGATGTTTGTGCAAACTGGTGGTGCATTTGCCTGAGCAGAGCTCTGAAGCACTCTGAGGGGCCCTGGCACTGAAGTTAAACAGCTAGGGTGTATGTGGGAAGTTATTCAGGAGAAAGGAGTTCAGAGTTTCTGCTGTGGGGCAGCGCGACCTTGTCTGTACAGAATCGCACGCAGCAGGGGCTCACGGCAGCTCCCCAGAAGACCCTGTTCATATATGGGCTCAGGGTGCCTTTCCTTGTCTGTGGCCGTGAGTTTGCCAGCTCTGGAAGTGTATGCGAACTGGTGGTGCGTTTGCCTGCGCAGAGCTCTGACGCACTCTGAGGGGCCCTGGCACTGAAGTTAAACAGCGGGGGTGTCTGTGGGCAGTTATTTAGGAAGAGGTAGTTCAGAAATTCTACTGCATGGCCGAGCGCCCTTGACTGTGCAGAATCACACCTCGGGGGCTCTCAGTGGTTCCCAAACACTGCCTGGGTAGTGGGGTGCCTGGGTGCCTATAGGCTGGGAATGCGTCAAATCCTGAGTTCTGGCTCTGGTGAGGGGGAGGTTGTACTTACTGCTTTCAGCGGCGCACTTTTGGAGGTTAAGTTCTCTGGGTCCGTGCATATGCATCTGGGGTGGCAGGTCTTCTACCAGAGTGGCTGTAGTGTCCTGGTTTGCTTCCGAGACCAGACTGGGTGGTGGCTAAGCTAGGATTCTAGTCTCAAGCCGTTCTGTTCTTCAAGATGGTGGGGTCTCTGTCGCCATAGATTTCTTGACGTTAATTTTGTCTCCTGTTACATTGCCAAATTCATTTATTAAGTCTAATAGTTTTTTGATGGAGTCTTTATTTTTTTATGTACAATATCATGTCATCTACAAATAAGGACAGTTTTACTTCTTCTTTTCCAATTTGGATGCCTTCTATTTCTTCTTCTTGTCTAATCACAATGGCTAGTACTTCCTGCACTATGTCGAACAGGAGTGGTGAGAGTGGGCATCCCTCTCTTGTTCCCATTCTTATGGGAAATGGTTTTAGTTTTTGCCTATTGAGTATGATGTTGGGTATGGGTTTGTCATATATGGCTTTTATAATGTCTGGTTACGATACTTCTATTCCCACCTTGCTGAGAGGTATTTTTTTTTTTAATCAAGAAAGGGTGTTGGATTTTGCAAATTCTTTTTCTGCCTCAATTAATATGAATAAGTGATTTTTATCTTTCAATTTGTATATGTGATGTATCATGTTTATTGATTTGCGGATATAGTACAATCCTTGCATCCATAGGATAAATCCTACTTGGTCATGGTGTATGATCTTGCTGATGTACTGCTGGATCTGATTTACTGGAATTTTGTTAAGGATTTTGGCATGTATGTTCATGAGGGATATTGGCCTGTAATTCTCTTTCATTGTGTTGTCTTTATCTGGTTTTGGTATTAGGGTGATGCTGGCTTCGTAGAATGAGCCAGGACGTGTGCCTTCCTCTTGAATTTTTTGGGATAGTATGAGGAGGATAAGTTTTAGTTCTTCCTTGAATGTTTGGTAAAACTCCCCTGTGAAGCCATCTGGTCCCGGCTTTTGTTTGATGGAAGCTTTTTGATGACTGCTTCAATTTCTTCCATAGTTATCAGCCTATTGAGATTTTTAGTATCTTCCTGATTGAGTTTTGGGAGGTTGTATTTGTCTAGGAATATGTCCATTTCCTCCAGGTTGTCTAGTTTGTTAGAATAAAGTTTTCCATAGTATTTTTTAACAATCCTTTCTATTTCTGTGTGGTCTGTTGTTATTTCTCCTCTTTCATTTGTGATTTTGTTTATTGGGGTCCTCTCACTTTGATTCTTGGTGAGTCTGGTTAGAGGTACATCAATCTTGTTTATCCTTTCAAGGAACCAGCTCTTGGTTTCATTGATCTTTTGTGTTGTTATTTTAGTCTATATGTCGTTCATTTCTGCTTTGATCTTTATTATCTCCTTCCTTGTGCTCATTCTGGGCTTTTGTTGTTGCTCTCTTTCTAATTCTTTGAGTTGTAGAATTAGATGATTTATTACCATTTTGTTTTCTTGTTTTTTGAGGTAGGCCTGAAGAGCTATAAACTTTCCTCTCAGGACTGCTATCATTGTGTCCCATAGATTTTGGATTGTTGTCATTTTATTGTCTTTGTATCCAGGATGTTTTTAATTTCTTCTTTGAGCTCTTTGGTAACACAATCATTGTTTAATAGCATGCTATTCAGCTTTCAAGTGTTTGAATTTTTTTGGATTATTTTTATTATATTTCATTTCTAATATTATGCCATTGTACTCTGTGAAAATGCTTGATATCATTTCAACCTTATTAAATTTTGGGAGACTTTGCTTGTGACCAAATATGTGCTTTATTTTTGAAAATGTCCCATGTGCACTTCAGAAGAATGTATATTCCATGGCCTTGAGGTGAAATGTTCTGAAGATGTCAATTAAGTCCATCTGATCTAGCGAGTCATTTAGGATTGCTGTTTCTTTGCTTATTTTTTGTCTAGAGGATTAATCCAGTGATGTCAGTGGTGTATTAATGTCCCCTACTATGATTGTATTGTTGTTGATCTCTCCCTTTATATCTTCCAGTAGATTTTTTAAGTATTTGGGTGCTCCTGCATTGGGTGCATATATGTTTACTAGGGTTATATCCACTTGTTTTTATCAATCCCTTTAGTATAATGAAGTGACTTTCCTTATCTCTTGTTATGGCCTTCATTTTGAGGTCTATTTTGTCAGATATAAGTATTGCGACCCCAGGAGTTTTTTCATTTCCATTTGCCTGAAAGATATTTTTCCATCCCTTCACTTTCAGTCTGTGTGAGTCTCTTGTTCTGAGGTGGGTCTCTTGTATACAGCATATATATGGGTCATGTTTTTTATCCATTCAGCCACCTGATGTCTTTTGATTGGAGCATTGAGTCCATTTACTTTTAAAGTTATTATTGAAAGTTACTTGTTTGTATCCATTTTTATTTTTTGAGCCTGTGTTCCTTCTTACCTTTCTATTTCTTCTTTTTATAGCATTCCCTTTAGCATTCCTTGCATTGCTGGCTTGGTAGTGATAAACTCTCTTAACCTTTTTTTTTTTTTTTTGTCTGTGAAGCTCCTTTCCCCCCCTTCAATTTTGAATAATAGCCTTGGTGGATAGAGTGTTCTTTGATTCAGTCCCTTGCTTTTCCTCATTTTGAAAATTTCCTTCCATTCTTTTCTGGCCTGATGTGTTTCTGTTGAGAAATTGTTTGATAATCTAATCGGAGATCCCTTGTATGTAACTTTCTGTCTCTCTTTTGCAGCCTTTAAGATTCTCTCTTTGTCCTGAACATTTGCCATCATAATTATGATAGTCTTGGTATGGGTCTTTTTGGGTTCATCTTGTTTGGGACTCTCTATGCTTATGTGACTTTTTTCTTCCCCACATCATGGAAGTTTTCTGATATTATTTCTTCAAATAGGTTTTCTAACCCTTGTTCCTTTTTCTGTTGTTCTGGCACCCCTATTATTTGTATGTTGCATCATTTTATGTTGTCCCAATGCTCCCTTAGGCTCTCCTTCTGTCTTTTATTTTTTTTCTCCAATTGTAGTTCAGTTTGGGTGTGTTTTGCTTCCCTGTCTTCTAATTTGCTAATTCGGTCCTCTGTTTCTCCTAGTCTACTGTTGAAACTTTCCATGGTGTTTTTTATTGCAGCTATATCACTCTTCATTTCTTCTTGATTCTTACATAAGTTGTTGATATTTTTATTCATTTCTTCTTGATTTTTACACAAGTTTTTGGATTTTTTCATCCATCTGGTTTATGAAATATATGACCCTTAGTCTGAAATCTTTTCCTGACATATTGCATGCCTCTGTTTCACTAAGATGCTTTTCTGGCGATTCCTCCTTTTCTTTCCTTTGGGGGTTTTCTTTGTCTACCCATTTTTGGTGTCAACGACTTATCTAGATGTTGAGTCATGCAGTGGCTGCTCCTTGGGTGGCAGTGGCTCCTTAAGCTGTGGTTGCAACTCAGGCAGTTGTGGAATCGGCTGCTCCTCAGTTGGCAGCGGCTCCTCTGGTGGGTCTTGTTCGTAGCATTGGTGTCTCCTCTGGCTTGTGGGGGAGGCTGCTTGCACAGCTGCTCTTCCTTGGATGTGGTGGGCTGATCACAAGGCTGCTGCTCCTCAGATGGTGGCAGGCTGCCTGTGGCTGCTTCTCCTTGGACAGTGGTGGGCTCCTCACGTGGCAGCTGCACCTTGGATCAGGCTGGCTGCATGCTGTTGCTGTTCCTCGGATGAGGCAGGCTGCTCAAGAGGCTGCTGTTTCTTGGACATGGGCAGGTTGCTTGCATGGCTGCTGTTCCTTGTAGAGTTGCGAGCTTGTCATGCAGCTTCTTCTCCTTTGACGGCGGATGGGCTGCTTGCGTGGCTGCTACTCCTTGGGTGGGAATGAGCTGAACATGTGGCTACTGATGCTCAGATGGGGGCAGGCTGCTCTTCCAGCTGCTGCTTGTTGGACAGGTGCAGGCTGCATGTGGCTTCTGCTCCTCAGATGTGGGCAGTCTGCTCATGTGCCTGCTGTTCCTTGGACCGAGTTCGGCTGCTCAGGTGGTTGCTGCTTCTCGAATGGGGCGGGCTGCTTGTGGTGCTGTTGTTCGTTGTACAGGGGCATCTGCTCACACAGCTGCTGGTCCTCGGATGGGGGCAGGCTGCTTGTGCTGCTGCTGCTCCTTGGATGGGGGCAGGTTGTTCGCATAGCTGCTGCTCCTCGGACAGGTGCAGTGTGTGGGCTGGATGCAGATGCTTCTCCTTGGACAGAGGCAGGCTGCTCACGGGGCTGCTGCTCCTTGGACAGGAGTGGGCTGCTCACGTGTCTGCTGTTCTCATGGTTGCAATGCCCTGGGATAAAGCATTGGGCTGGTCAGAGGGGAGCGTGCTTCAGAACTCACAGGAGCCTGCGCCCAGTGTGGCTGCACTCATTCACTGTGGGACCATAGCTGAGGTAGCAGATTCCTGGCAGGGGTGGTTGTAGAGTCCCAGTTGTTCTCTGAGGGCACCCTGGGTGGAGTTGAGGCTGGGATCCCCATTATAGCAGCTCTCCCCTTCAAAAAGGTGAGGCCTCTGAGGATGAGCTGGCCTCCTGGTACTGTTTACAACAATAGCAGAGGCTGCCTAGTTAGGCGAGCCTGGTTAGCCTGCCCCCGAAGGTCCTGTGGGATCTAACTGTGCCACACACACACACACACACACACACACACACACCGCATGATCACACACTCCTCTTTTGCTCCCTCCCTCACTCACGCTCTCTCCCTCACTGCCGCCTTATTCCTGCCTCTGTAGTTGGGTCTGGGGTATTATTGACCCATTCGTGGATGGAGTTTCCTCTACAGGTGTCTTTTTATGTGGTTGGCTCTCTAGCACCTGGTCAGACAGGATAAAATTCACCTCAACAAGACACAATACAAAGGGAACAAAGCATGAATGTACTCACAACACCAATAACCCCACTATAAGTGACCATATGAGAAAAGAGAATTAGGGGAGAGAAAAGAGTGCACAAATGATATTGAAGAGAGAGAAAAAGATGAGAGAAAGAAAAAGGAAGAAAAAGGAGAATATATATATATATATATATATATATATATATATATATATATAATGGAAAACACCACAGAACCAATAGATAAACCAAAAAAATACAAACACCAAACACCCAGCAAAGAGGGTGGGGGCAGAATCTGTAGAGAATGAGCTTATATACAGAAAATAAGGTTAAGAATTGGATGAATATGGGGAGGACCTCAGTTCAGTATAGAGGAAGTGCAAAGGGGATGAGTGGATAAGAAAAAAGAGAATGAGAAGAAAATAATAATAATAATAATAATAATAATAAATTTACAAAAAATTGATTTCAAAAATGGTATAAAAATAAAAAATAGCAAATAAAAATAAAATAGAGTGATGGGAAAATGATGCAAAAAGAAATAGAAAATAAAACAACAAACAAAAACAGGAAAACAAAGAAAAAAAAGAAAAAGATAACAAAATAATAATAAAATAATAAAAATAAAAATGAAAAAGTGAAGTGTTGTTCCTTTGGCTGGCTTAAGATCCTAGTCTTCTGTACTGTACTATTTCTCAGTTTCCTCTTGCTGGGACTGAAGGTCTCTCTTTAGGCCAGTCCCTTTGGACTCTCAGGGACTATTTAGATTTTTTTTTAATCCTTTGTGTCATTCAGGGTGGAATCTGGGTGTGGCTGTATTGGTTGCCTGGAGACTGGAGGGAGGTGCTATCTCTTCAGGACAAAATGGCTGCCCAGGTCCCAGGCTTAGGTATGACTCAGCGCCAGACTTGCTGCCACTTCTCTTGGACCCCCTCCTCTCCCCAGATTCCACAGTCCACACCTTCTCCCACACCTCAGCCACAGATAAGTGTCTGTATCCAAAAGGTCCTATGAACTAGGTTCAGTGAAGAAAGGCACCGGCCACAGAGAGGAGAAAGATTGCGCCTCTGCGCACTCCTCTCCTGCCAGCACTGGGCGGTCTCATCAGCCCTTTAGGCTGCCCCCTCTGGGTTCAGCCTTTAGTGACTGTGGACCCAGATCTAGAATCCCCTGCCGTCCAGCAGTCCTGTGGTCCTTCTTTCCACAATCAGATGCTGTGCTTGTCCCCAGGGATGCAGCTTGATGCTGAGTGGATTCCCTTTGACCTTCTGGGTTCAGAGGTCTGGCAGACTCTCCTGCGCAGATCCTTGATTTTACCTTTCTCCTGGGATCCTCTTCCCTTCCTGGCTGCAAACTGTCTCACCAGCTGAGTCTCCTTCACCAGTTCAGGTTGGATGTAATTCATTTCAGCTGTTCATTCTATTTGCTCTGGGACAAGGCTAGGGACATGTCTGTCTATCTAATTTTTTAACACTTGAAACTCATGAAATCTGTCAAAATATTAGCTGAACATAATCTAAAGGAACAGAGACTTCAGTGACTACATATGGCAGTCTTTGCAAAAAATAGTTTGAAAAACACCTCAGCAAATAGACTACTATATTAACAAATAACAATTTTTTAAAAGAGTATTATGCTAAGGAAAATAAGCCAGTAACAGAAAGACAAATAACATATGATTTCACTTATATGTGGAATCTAATGAACAGAATAAACAAACAGACAAAATAGAAAAATACTTATAGATGAAAAGAACAGACTGAGAGCTTTCAGAGGGGCGGGGAGTTGGGTAAAAAAGGTGAAGAGATTAAGCAAAAACATACCCATAGACACAGACAACAGTATGATGATTACTAGAAGGAAAGGGCAGTGGGGAGAGGCAGAAGAGGGTAAAGAGGGATAAATGGTGATGGAAAGAGACTTGACTTTGGGTGGTGAACACACAATACAGTAGATAGATGATGTATTATAGAACATACACTTGAAACCTATATAATTATATTAACCAATGTCACCGCAATAAATTCAATAAAAATTTGAAAACATAATAAAATAAAATAAATTATATAATTAAAAAAGGAATTATATGTTACTAATTAAAAAAAGACTATATAGCCCTAACCGGTTTGGCTCAGTGGATAGAGCATCGGCCTGCGGACTGAAGGATCCCAGGTTCGATTCCAGTCAAGGGCATGTACCTTGGTTGTGGGCACATCCCCAGTAGGGGGTGTGCAGGAGGCAGCTGATTGATGTTTCTCTCTCATCGATGTTTCCAACTCTCTATCCTTCTCCCTTCCTCTCTGTAATATCAATAAAATATATTTTTTAAAAAAGACTATACAAAAACACTACAAATAAATCAAGATGGAATCCTAAAAAATGTTCACATATACTGCAGGAAATAAAGAAAAAGCAAACAGTGAAACAAGAAACAGAAATCAAAGAAAATAATAATAAAATAGCAGAAATAGGCTCTAACATATCAATAATTACCTTAAATATAAATGGTTTATGTACACCAATTAAAAGCAGAGAATTGTATATTGGGTAAAAATAAATAGTCACAAATTGTCTTCAATAATAATTACTTAAATGAATGGAGAATCATTTCTTTAAAAATTAAAAAGAAACAAATAACCATAAAATATTATATTGAGAATGCTCTTTCCTAATTAGGAGGTAAAGTAAATTCTTCCAAATAATCAAAGCCCACAAAATTCTTTAGCTAATAACTGGTTTTATAACCAGAAAAACATTGATCTTCTTTATTAATTTTACCAAGCTAACACGATTATGATACAAATTTTGATGTTTGTAGTGCTATAAGCGCATTTATTTATTATAAATAAAATATTAATTTATAAAACATAAAAGGGTATTTAAACCAAAATTACAATCAATAATGTTTTTCTTGAGAATGTAAGATATTTTAATTTTTGTAATGTATTAATATATGTCATCAAATTAATATGTCAAATGGAAAATATATGAAATAGTCAAAAGATGATAAAATGAAACAAAATTCAAAACAATTTCTGATTTTTAAAATTTTTATACTTTATATAAATTATTTAAAAAATACTCTTTATTGTGCTACATGCTTGTCTACTCAGCTGCCTTATTTGAGTCAAGAATCCTATCTAATAAAATAGTAATATGCAAATTGACCATCACTCCAACACACAAGATGGCTGCCCCCATGTGGACAGAAGATGGCTGCCACAAGATGGCCTGCAGGGGAGGGCAGTTGGGAGGGACCAGGCCTGCAGGGGAGGGCAGTTAGGGCTGAACAGGCTGACAGAGGAGGGCAGTTGGGGGTGACCAGGCCTGTAGGGGAGGACAGTTGGGGGGGACCCAGGCCTGCAGGGGAGGGCAGTTGTGGGGGACCAGGCCTGCAGGGGAGGGAAGTTGTTGGGGGGACCAGGCCTGCAGGGGAGGACAGTTAGGGGTGACCAGGCTGGCAGGGGAGGGCAGTTAGGGGTGATCAAGCTGGCAGGTGAGAGCAGTTAGGGGCAATCGGGCCAGCAGGGGAGCAGTTAGGTGTTGATCAGGCTGGCAGGGGAGTCGTTAGGGGGTGATCAGGCTGGCAGGCAGAAGCAGTTAGGGGCAATCAGGCAGGCAGGCAGGTGAGTGGTTGGGAGCCAAGAGTCCTGGGTTGTGAGTCCTAGGCAGTCAAACATCCCTCGAGGAGTCCCAGATTGGAGAGGGTGCAGGCTGGGCTGAGGGACACCCCCCCATGCATGAATTTCGTGCACTGGGCCTCTAGTGAACTATAAAAAATGAGTAAAACAGAAAAACAATCAATAAGAAACAATTCATGAAATTGGAAATGCAAATAGACAAATAAACACAAAAATATTTGGATTTTTCGCTAGCAAAGAATGAAAAAAATTTCACAAAGTCCTTATAAATTAGTAATTTAATGTTACAAAGGAAGGCATAAAATTAATAGATGACAAAAACATGCATTATTCATGTGTGATTAAGCATCTGGAATTTAAGAATTCCACGCACTGTTGAAAATAAATGTAATTTCAATGAAAATTAGTAAAAAATAAGAAGTGTTGGCCCTGGCTGAGTAGCTCAGTTGGTTCGAGTGTCATCCCAATATGCCAAGGTTGTGGGTTCAATCTTTGGTCAGGCCACATACAAGCATCAATGTATGAATGCATAAATAAGTGGAACAACAAATCTCTATCTCTCTTTCTCCCTCTCTCTCATGCTCTCTCTAAAATAAATAAATAAAAAATCTTATCTGCTAATATATTTCAAGAATCTTAAAACTGTATGCATTACATAGCTTGGTAATTATACTTCTAGAAATATGTCCTGAAAAATAATTTTGATTTTTCTTCAAATAATTATTTGCATTGATGTTTACAATTCATATGAATGCACTTTAAAACAAAATAAAAGTAACTATAAAAACAAAGATGTGTCAGATTCTGTTAGCTGTTTATTCAAAATTCACTATTCATTTTTTCCTCCCTTTCTAACAGAACATTGATTTCATTCTTGGTGACAAGTTGACCAGCCACAAAAACTGATTCTTCATTGGTCTTAGTCAATCATGGCAACCCCATTTCTATTTGGCAGGTACTCCTTTAGCTTCTATTGCAGTATAAAGATACTTGAAGCATGCAGTTCTGGTCCATAAGATATAAGTGAAAATCTCTGGGAGTTCTAGGAAAATACTTCTTACCTAATAACAGTCAAGCTACGTTTCCCCTGAACCTTCTTCCTGACTTTGACTGTAGTGTGAATATGTGATGTTTTGGGTTGTGGCAACCAAGAGGCCACAAGCATGAGGACAAAACATCAAGGTGCCCAAGATGAAGGATAAAAAGAACCTTCACAAAGTTGTTGATCTGCCCAACTAACCACAAAGCTCTCTGCCTCCAAACTTCATTAAATAAATAAATGTGCTATCGTTCAAGCTGTTAAGGGTTTTTGTTACTTTTAACTTAGTACATCCAAATTGAGTCAATGATGAACTAATTTGCCCACAGGAAACCTGGGACTCAAATCCAGGTGTATCTGGTTTATTTTTACTGAACCATTCTGACTTTGAGAAAGTCACTTATCCTCTGTCTTTGAATATTATTTTCCTCATCTAAAACCTATGAGGCTGATAATACCATCTTGGTGAGTCTGAGAGCCAAATGAAATAATGCACGTGAGAGCTCATTACAAGGTATAGACTGCTAAATAAGTATAAGCTATTTATATATAAAGGTTTTGCAGGAGCACAGTATTGCAATTCATTCATTTTCTCTGAGCTTTCTAGTGGTGAAGAAAAAAAAAATGGTACCAGAGAGGTGCTTAGAAAAATGTACATTTAATCATGGGACAATTTTTTGAGAGTTTGATAAGCAGTTTGACATATAGAAACACTTATTGTTCTCCCTTGGAGAAGTTCAGATAGCTAGCTTTACAGATAAAGGCCATGCACATGACAGAAGCATTTGTAAGAGATAGTTTTTTGGGAGTGACATAATTTGTATCATAAAGATCAATGTGAGCTCTACCCAGTTTGGCTCAGTGGGTAGAGCGTCGGCCTGTGGACTGAAGGGTCATGGGTTCAATTCACATGCCTAGGATTTGGGATCAATACCCAGTAGAGGGCATGCAGGAAGCAACTGATCAATGATTCTCTCTCATCATTGATGTTTCTATCTCCCTCTCCCTCTCCCTTCCTCTCTGAAATCAATAAAACTATATTAAAAAAGAGATCAATGTGATATTTAAAATAGATTTTGTAGGAGATTAAAGGTGGAAGTTACATTCACCTCTTCCCAGAACCAAAGTGTAATTACAACTAAAATATAAAAAAAGCCACGTGAATAACCAACTGAAGAGTAGCCAGACAGCAGTTTTATAACTAAGGATTTATAGAAGCCACATAGAGACTAGTAGGAAGTGTGGAGATGTAAAAAGGGCTGGACCCACACCCATGGGGGGTGGCTGAGATTCTGGAGGGATATCTCAGCTGCAAAGGTTCCCCCTTAGGAGGATGGAATCTCAACCCTACAACAGGCTCCCCTGCCCAGAGCACCAGACCAAGGAAGAGTAACCCACATAACATTTGGCTGTGAAAATCAGTAACAATTCTGTCAGCCAGGGAGACAGGAGTCTGCTAGAAACCCAGGAGTCCTCTTAAAGGTCCACAGCACAAAATCTCATTCACATCCACTCACCTAGGGCTTCAGCAGAAGGAAGGTGGCTTGGAGCAGAATAGAGTCCTCTGAGGAAAGACTAAGTTGCGTGGCTCTGGGAAGAAAGCTGAAGGGACAGCCACCAGAGTCCCTGTGCTTTCTTTTCCCATCCCAAAGACACCATCTTTCTTGGGTGGAACATTCCCCTCCATTGAGCATCACCCTCAGGGAATGCAATAGCCCAACCCTCTAGACTCCCAGAGCTTACACTTTGTAGGACAGTTAGCTGTTTGGGTCACGTGAATAACCAACTGAAGAATAGTCCAGAAAGACTCAGTGGATGTCAGAGACAGAGTTATGTGGCACTGGGGTGGAGGTCATTTGCCTCCCCTTCCCAAAAGCCTTACCAGAACAGTCCCCCCATGGGAGATCTACTAGCCCCACCCTCCTGACTCCAGCATCCCTGCCCTGCAGAAGTAGGGTTGTCAAGGAGGTCCAGAGGCAGACTAAATTGTGTGGCTCTAAAATGGGGGCATTTTGCCACTCGTGTTCCCCACCTGCGCAGAACCATCTCTTCCTACAAACATTGATCTGTTTAGGCCTGATGAATGCTGCTGGCCTCACCCTGACAATTCCCTGAGACGCCAGCCCACCACAAAGGTCCACAGGCATCTGGTGGGTGGTTACAGGCCTTGGTGTACCCTGGAACTTTTGCTGATTGGACTGAAACCCATAACTGGAACTAAGTTTGAATCTATATCAATCTAGTAAACACCGCTCACTTTTACCTGGTGACTCACTGAGAACCTATTTCACACAATTCCAGAGATTTTTTTCAGTGACTGACTTAAAAGGCAGCTGGCAGGCAGAGGCAAGTGAAGGTGGAACTGAGGGTGCCTTGAGCATTTTTAAGACTTATCACTAGGTTTGGTGATGGTGAAATCCATCCTTGGTGTGCACCTTGGCCTCTCCTATGCACAAATAGGCCCAGTAGAGGCTGAAACAAACTGTGGGTCACTTTGAAGCACCAAACATCTCAAGGCCAGTCACAAGTAGTGTCTGACATTGGCCTACAATATAGTCCCTCAGTAACAACACACCCAGTGACAGGTTTCAGATCACATAAGAGCAGGACTCAATTAGCTCCACAAGTATCACCTCCAAGGGGAGATCTCAGCAGGAACCAGACCCTGCTAGTGCCAATTCCACTTCATGTGGTCATCACATACACAATAGCTCATATGCTCTGGCAAAGGATAATTCCCACAGTCAGGCAGCCTGAGGGTTGACTCCACTCACAGAGGAGCCAACAATAATCAAGACTCAACTACAATAATAGGGTTCATATAACCCACACATGAGATATTCCTAGATCATCTTGCTTGGGTGATAAGGGAGCCTGTGCTACTGGTACCCACAGGACACCTTGCATAAAGTCACCAAACTAAGACTGGGAGACATAGTACATCTACCTAATACACATAAACAAATAGAAAAAGGCAGCCAAAAAAGGAAACAAAGAAACATGTCCCAAATAAACAAATAGGAGAAATCCCCAGAAAAAAATAATTAAATGAAATAGAGGCAAGCAATCTACCAGATACAGAGCTCAAAGCAATGGTTATAAGGATGCTCAGGAAACTTGGACTTAAACAGAGATACTAAGCATAAAAGAAGACATAGAAACAAAAAAGAATCAGTCATAAATGAATAAAAGATCTGAGATGAAGAATACACTAGAAGGAATCAACAGTAGGTTAGATGAAGCCAAGGATCAAACCAGTGATTTGGAAGACAAGGTAGCAGAAAACAAGCTCCTCTGACCCTCACCTTGGCAGGCTGACTTCTTGTTGGAGCTATAACAGCTATGGTTATAATCTTTGGGTTCCATATTTTGCCCATTGAACTGTATTAAGCACATGTGAGGCTCTCCCAATCTTGGACTCTCTCTATTGCCAGATGGTTCCTAAGATATAACAGAAGAAATATTCTGACCACCAGGACTTACCTTGGAGAGCTCTTGTCCAGGGCCACACAGTTGGCAAGTGACACACTGTCCCCATTGGTCCCAATATTCATTTTCTTGGTAATCCATGGTGGGAGGGCTGTGGGTACAGAACACAAAAAACTAGGGACCTAGTAGAAATAGATTGCAAGGTAAGTAGTAGCTTTGATGTCACTTGATTCATGTGCCCTCTTAATATTATTTATTTATTTATTTATTTATTTATTTATTTTCAAAATTTCTGTGTACTCTTACTAGGTATACCAGTTAATAATGGTGGATTTTGTAATAAAAGAAAACACGATAATTTCAAGAGAAACATCAAAAGTGCTTTATTCAAAGTAATGTGCATCGCTAGCTACACATTTTCCCCATCTTTCAGGTAATTTGTAGATACCATTCAAATAGAACTTTTCTTTTTTTGAGGCAAACCATTCAGAGACCCAATTTTCCATTTCTTCGTACGTTTTGAAGTGCTGCTCAGAAAGTGGATGTGCCATTGATCGGAACAAGTGGTAATCTGAAGGAGCAAGGTCTGGTGAATACAGCGGGTGGGTTAATACTTCCCAGGCAAGATCTTTTAACGTGTCTTTAACTGGTTTTGAAGTGTGTGATGTTGTGTTATCATGAAGCAAAATTACTTTTCCGTGTCTTCTGGCACATTATGGTCATTTCATCATCAAAGTGTGGTTCCAATTGATTATTTGTTGTCGGTAGTGATCAATATTAATGGTTGCACCTGGTTTTAGAAGCTCACAATACACCAAACCTTCCTGATTCCACCAAATGCAGAGCATTATCTTCTTTCCAAAGAGATTTGGCCTTGCAGTCGATGTTGATGGTTGACCTGGATCAACTCATGATTTTGTGCATTTGGGATTCTCAAAATAAATCCACTTTTCATCGCCGGTCACAATTCGATGCAAAAAAGACTTTTGTGCTGTTGAAGCAACATTTTACTGATGACTGTTCGGTTTTTCATTTGTCTTTTGTTCAGTTGATGTGGCACCCATTTTTCTTCCTTTAAAAACTTTCCCATTGCTTATAAATGATCAGAAATTGTTCGCTGAGCAACATTTAATCTTTCTGCAGGTTGTTTTTGAGTTTGACACGCATCTTCATACAAAAATGCTTGTAATTGTTGGTCTTCAAACTTTTCCAGTTGACCTGGACATTCTTTATCTTTCACATAGAAATCATCACTTTTAAAGCGTTTAAACCAGTGTTCACAAGTATCTTGAGATGGAGCATGTTCACCATAAGCTTCCCAAAGTATATGATAACTTTTTCTTCAAAATAAATTAAAACTTCCCACAAATGCTCTTCTTTTGACATGAAATTTGACATTTTTAAGCGTAAAAATACCTATGATGTTAACACCTTTAGCAATTTGACATATGAAGTTTTGAAGCTTGCTGTCAATACAATAAAATAGCATACATATCAAATCGCATATATATCAACATATGTGTAACTCCATCTATTGAAAATAATCCACATTATTAACTGGCACACCTAGTAAACTTGTCTTAGACTCTGAGACAGATGGGTTGGGGAAGCCTGACTAAAACAGCTAATGCAAGATTTCAAGATGGTGGCTGATTAAGTGGAAGCTATACTGACATTTTCTGAGGGCCAAACTGGAGTTACAACTAAAATATAGTAAAACCATCCTGAATAACCAACTGAAGACTAGGTGAGGAGAATCCTTATAAACAAGGACATAAAGAGTAGGCCACATAGAGATTCACTCATCATGTAATACCTTAATCAATAAAGAAAACAAAATCCATAAAAAAAGAAGTAAAGAGAGAGGACCCAAATAAATAAAATAAGAAAAGAGAGAAGTGAAGCAGCAACTGACACCACATAAAGACAGAGATTGTAAGAAAATATTACAAACAACTATAACCCGACAAATTGAATAAACTGGACAAAAGGATAAATTCCTAGAAACATACAGTCTTCCAAAACTGACTCAGGAAGAATCAGAACATCTGAATAAATGAATAACAACTAATGAAATTGAAGCAGTGGTAAAAAACAAACAAGCAACAAAAACAAAAAACAAACCTCCCAGGATACAAAAGTCTTGGACCTGACAGCTTGACAGGGGTTTTTTACCAAGCATTCAAAGAAGAACTAACACTTATCTTCTTCAAAATATTCCAAAAAGTTCAAGAGAAAGGAAGACTTCTAAGGTGTTGTTTTTTTTTTTATGAGGCCAGCTTTATCCTAATTCCCAAACCAGAAAAACAACAATAAAAGAAAATTACTGGCAAAATTTCCCAGATGAACATACATGCCAAAATCCAAAACAAAATATCAGCAAATCGGACCCAGAAATATATTTAAAAGATTATCCATCATGACCAAGCAAAAAATACTATGACCAACTCTATTCCAACAAACTGGACAACCTGGAGGAAATGGACATATTCCTAGAAAAAGGTAACCTTCCAAAACTCAATCAGGAAGAATCTAAACAGCTCAATAAGCCAATAACTATGGAAGAAATTGAAGCAGTCATCAAAAAGCTTCCAGCAAACAAAAGCCCGGAGCCAGATGGCTTCACAGGGGAGTTATACCAAACATTCAGGGAAGAACTAAAACCTATCCTCCTCAGACTATTCCAAAAAATTCAAGAGGAAGGAACACTTCCAAGCTCCTTCTATGAAGCCAGCATCACCCTAATGCCAAAACCAGATTAAGACAACACAATGAAAGGGAATTGCAGGCCAATATCCCTCATGAACATAGATGCCAAAATCCTCAAAAAAATTCTAGCAAATCGGATCCAGCAGTACATCAGAAAGATCATACACCATGACCAAGTAGGATTTATCCCAGGAATGCAAGCCTGGTGCAATATTCGCAAACCAATAATGTGGTACATCACATAAACAAACTGAAAGATAAAAATCATATGATCATATCAATAGATGCAGAAAAAGCATTTAACAGAATCCAGCACAAATTTTTTATAACAACTCTCAGCAAAGTGTATATAGAGCAATTACACAAATAAAGGCCATATATCACAAAACTACAGCCAATATTACTCAATTGGCAAAAATAAAAGCATTTCCCTTAAGAACAGGAACAAGACAGGGGTGCCCGCTTTCACCACCCTTATTTAGCATAGTACTGGAAGTCTTAGCCACCACAATCAGATAAGAAGAAAAAATAAAATTCATCCAAATTGGAAAGGAGGAAATGAAACTCATTATTTGCAGTTTGTCATGATATTTTACATAGAAAACTCTAGACTCCACCAAAAATCACTAGATTTAATAAATGAATTTGGAAAAGTAGCAATGTACAAAATTAACATCTAGAAATCAATGGCAGTTTTATACACCAGTAATGAACTCTCAGAAAGAGAAACTAAAAAAACCCCCAAAAAAACCATTTGTCATTGCAACAACAACAACAAAATATATCTTGGAATAAACTTAACCAATGAGGTAAAAAGCCTATACTCAGAACTACAGGACACTGAGAAAAGCAAGAGAGAAATATACAAACAAATTGAAGAATATACTCTGTTCATGGATTGGAATAATTAACATAATTAAAATGCCCATAATACCCAAAGCAATTTATAGATTCAGCTCAATCCCTCTTAAAATGACAATGGCATCTTTCACAGATATAGAACAAATAGTCCAAAAAATTATTTGGAACCAAAAGAAACTCCAAAAAGTCACAGAAATCTTGAGAAAGGAATACAAAGTTGGAGTTATCACATTACCAGGTATCAAATTATACTACAAAGCCATTGTAATCAGAACAGTCTGATACTGGCACAAGAAACGGCATAAAGATCAATGGAACAGAATAGAACACCCAGAAATTGACCCAAACCATTATGCTCAATTAATACTTGACAAAGGATGCAAGAGCATACAATGGGGTAAAGACAGTGTCTTCAATAAATGGTTTTGGGGAAATTTGACAAGCAAGAAAATAAAACTAGACCACCAAGTTACACCATACAAGAGAATAAACTCAAAATGAATAAAAGACTTAAATGTAAGATGTGCAACTATGAAAATCCTAGAAGAAACCTTCAGCAGCAAAATCTCAGACATATCTCCTAGCAATATGTTTGCTGATACATCTCCTAGGGCAAGGGAAACAAAGGAAAAAATAAACAAATGGGACTGACCACCAGCCCCTGAACGACAGATCAACAGATTACTCCAACACAGTTTCACTGTGAAAGAGAGGGCTAAGGAGCTTGCCTGACTCAAGGGTCCAAGAAGCCCCAATTACCTGCCTCGTTAGGCTTTTATTAGAATTTTATCTTTAGACTATATAAATTTGTGCATGGGGGGTGTTTCCCTCAGCCCAGCCTGCAACCTCTCCAATCTGGGACATCCCTCTCACAATCTGGGACTGCTGGCTCCCAATCACTCGCCTGCCTGCCTGCCTGATTGCCCTTAACCGCTTCTACCTGCCAGCCTGATCACCCCCTAACCATTCCCGTGCCAGCCTGATCTACGCCTAACTGCTCCCCTGCCGGCCCAATTGCCCCTAGCTGCCCTCCCCTGCTGGCCTGGTCACCAATAACTGTCCTCCCCTGCAGGCTTGGTTGCCACTAACTGCCCTCCCCTGCAGGCCTGGTCCCCCCCAACTGCCCTCCCCTGCAGGCCTGGTCCCTCCCAACTGCCCTCCCCTGCAGGCCTGGTTGCCTCCAACTGCCCTCCCCTAAAGGGCTTGTCCCCCACAAGTGTCCTCCCCTGCAGGCCTGGTTGCTCACAACTGCCCTCCTATGCTGGCCCAGTCACCCCTAACTGCCCTCCCCTGCTGGCCATCTTGTGGTGGCCATCTGGTGTCCACATGGGGGTGCCATCTTTGACCACATGGAGGCGGCCATCTTGTGTGTTGGAATGATGGTCAATTTACATATTACCTCTTTATTATATAAGATACAATCAGTAGGGTGAGTAATTTGGGGAGGACACATGTGTTTACATTGCAAGGACATCCAGGGATTAAGCATAAGGATTCCAGGGAACACCCAGGGATCTGCACCATGTACATAGACTTGTTAGGAAAGGTCAAAGAATAATTAGGGGTGCCGCCTTCGACACTTCCCTGAGTCCCCTACATCAGAATTCTGATAAATAGGGCAGACGGCCTTCCACACCCTTCACTTTTCTCAGAATGTCCTCCTTACAAATTTATAACCAAGTTTCGTGTACTCTCTAACATGGGACTGCATCAAAATAAAAAGCTGCACAGGAAGAGAAACCATCAACAACAACAAAAAAGGAATCCCACTGTACGGGAGAACATATTTGCCAATGATACATCTGATAAGGGGTTAATTTCCAAAATATAGAAAGAACTCATAGAACTTAAGAAAAGGAAGAAACAATGCAATTTTTAAAAAATGGGCAAAGTACTGATGTAGACTATTCTCCAAAGAGGACATACTAATGGCCAAGAGATATGAAAAATTGCTCAAGGCAAGTAAACAACAGAGAGATGCAAATTATAATGATAATGAGGTATCACTTCACACCTGCCAGAATGGCTATTCTCAACAAATCAACAAATGAAAATTTTTTAAAAATTTCTTTATTGGTTAAGGTATTACATATTTGTCCTCATCCCCCCATTACGTTCCCCCACACACACTGATGGCCTCACCTGCTGTTGTCTGTGTCCACTGGTTAGGCTTTTATGCATGCATACAAGTCTTTGGTTGATCTCTCCCCCTTACCCAAAACCTCCCCTACATTCCCTCTGAGGTATGACAGTCTGATCAATGCTTCCCTGTCTCTGGATCTGTTTTTTTTTATTTTTATTTTTATTTTTTATTTTATTGATTATTCACAGAGAAGAAGAGAGAGGGATAGAGAGTTAGAAACATCGATGAGAGAGAAACATCCATCAGCTGCCTCTTGCACAACCCCTACTGGGGATGTGCCCGCAACCAAGGTACATGCCCTTGACCGGAATAGAACCTGGGACCTTTCAGTCCGCAGGCCGACGCTCTATCCACTGAGCCAAACCGGTTTCGGCTGGATCTGTTTTTGATCATTAGTTTATGTTGTTCATTATTTCCCATAGATGAGTGAGATCATGTGATATTTATCTTTCCCTGACTGGCTAATTTCACTTAGCATAATGCTCTCCAGTTCCATCCATGTTGTTGCAAATGGTAGAAATTCCTCCTTTTTTTGCGCAGTGTAGTATTCCATTGTGTAGATGTACCACAGTTTTTTAAACCACTCATCTGCTGTTGGGTACTTAGGCTGTTTCCAAATCTTAGCTAAGGTGAATTGTGCCACTATGAACATAGGGTTGCATATATCCTTTCTGATTGGTGTTTCTAGTTTCTTGGGATATATTCCTAGAAGTGGGATTACTGAGTCAAATGGGAGTTTCTTTTTTAGTTTTCTGAGGAAACTCCATACTGTTCTCCACAGTGGCTTCACCAATCTGCATTCGCACCAGCAGTGCACAAGGGTTCCTTTTTCTCTGTATCCTCACCAACATTTGTCATTTATTGATTTGTTGATGATAGCCATTCTGACAGGTGTGAGATGGTACCGCATTGTCATTTTGATTTGCATCTCTCGGATAATTAGTGACTTTGAGCATGTTTTCATATGGCTCTTGGCCTTCCTTCTGTCTTCTTTCGAAAAGTTTCCATTTAGGTTCATTGCCCATTTCTTTTTTTTTTAAATTTCTTTATTGATTAAGGTATCACATATTTGTCCTCATCCCCCCATTCCCATCCCACACCCCTCCACACGCATGCCCCCACCCCCCTGTTGTCCTGAACTGCTGGTTAGGCTATATGCTTGCACACAAGTCCTTTGGTTGATCGCTCCCCTTTACCCCCACCCTCCCTTACCCTCCCTCTGAGGCCCAACAGTCTGATCCATGCCTCCTTGTTTCTGGGTCTGTTCTTGTTCATCAGTCTATGTTTTCATTATTTCCCCTAGATGAGTGAGATCATGTGCTATTAGAAATACACTTATAAGAACCGAAAATGAGACAAGCAATAATGGCTATGGTGACAGGCAAATGAATCAGTCTGTAGTGAGTTTCTTTCTGGGCCAACAGTTCTTTTGAGACCCAATTTCAATGTCCAACAGTTCCTTATGTGTACGTATCAGCACTGACATTTCAGTTCTCGATGGTGGAAAAATGGTGGTAATGCAGGTCCGACTCTCTCTGGTTTGGTCCTGGGCAACCTGCAGTGATGCACAGCTGCTAACTGCTAGTATGGGAAGGCCACATCAGCGTCTTCCGTCTCTGGACTGCTTCTCTTCTGTCTTCATGGCTGGAGTAGTCCTATCGATTCCTCTCTGTTGCTGGAATCCACATGGTCTCGGAGTTGTTTTCTGAAAATATACAAACATCTTCTCGACCAAAAGTTAATAAAGGAATATTTTCTATAAATTTGACTTGGGATACTATTTCATTTTTTGCCCAAATGGTTTTCCTCTGGCTCGTTTTGACACCTTGTGTGTTTTTCATGGGTGTCTTGCTTTTAGCCTTACAATTAATTTTCTAAAGTATTAATTTCCTAGATGTAATTTACTTACAGGGTATTTTTCCTTACATGATATTATTCTACTATCCCCCCCTTTTTTGATTTAAATGTTAGGAGACTTTTGAAAATTTTATAATGTAGTCTTGATGGCTTTTAAATTTTAATTTTTTGCACTATATTATTACTGTTTTAGGTTCATTACATGGTGCACAATTTTATCATGAGATGAAGTACCAATAAAATTTTAGTTAAAACTTTAGGAACAACTTTTTGTCCAGTACAATTAATTTTTCTAGAATATTCGCTTGTTTCAACTAGCCAATTTAAATTTGCCTGAAAACTTGACTACTATTTTACTGTCAAATTTATTACTCTAACAACAATCTTATTTTATCCTGTAAATATTAGTGGAAAGGATTATTTGCCTTCTTGAGTAGGTCTTGAGCATTCCTGGTGGTAGGCTGGATTTAGATATCATAAACCCACTTCCCCACACCATGGGTACAAGACAACTCAAAAAATTCTTTTGGAGTGAGAGGGCAGCTGCTGTCGGCCAAGTCTCTGTTGGTCAACTGGGTCCTGATCTGAGCTGGGCATGGGAAGCACGAAGCAGCCATGGGGGCAGGAGACCTCCCTCAGAAGGGGCTAGGATTCAGGCCCCTGCAATGTTGGGGGGAGGTGAGGGTCTGTGCCCCACCTCTGTTCATCCCCAAATTCTCTCCTGATGGCCCCTCTGCGACTGTGCCTGTCTTAGGTTGTTCCTTCCTTGAGTAATCTTACCCATCTCTGGCTAACCAGCCATCCTCCGGGGCCAAGCAAGGTGACGTGAGGTTCAGTTTTGTCTCCTTGGTAGCCTATGCCCCCGTGGCCTCCATGCCCAGCACCTGCCTTGGGATCCCCTCACCTGCTGGCGGGGCCCCAGCACTGATCACATATCTTGGGGAACCCGGGTTTCTTCTCCAGGGAGGGCTCAGTTCCCCCCACTGGGTGAGAGACAGATCCATGGCACCAGTCATCACAAGACTTCAACCTCGACATGAACAGAGAGCTCATGCAACAGCTGTGAGCAATTGAATTGTCAGAAGAGGGTCTCACTTGACTTAAAGGGTAAGAGGGACCAATGTAGAATGCTCAGGTGCCTTCCCAGGAGGCCCTCTACACAATGAAAAGGATTAAATCCTTACATGTCCTTTTTAAATTGCTGCCAGGCATTCAAAGAATTAGTTTGTAAGTTTGTTTGGAATCATTGTATATTATACTGTTGTAATTCTAAAGTATCAAGAGATGTGTTAAGTTTGTCTCCAAGCACCAAACAGATGATTTTTTTTTTCTTATCCCCAAGGGTGCGAGGAACTATTATAAGTACTGGGGGTGATCCAAATCTGGGAAAAATTTTAATGATAGTGTAGAATAATATCATGTAAGGATATTCTTTGTTCTAGTCCATGGCAATTCCCTTTCAAACTGGCTGTTCATTTCTTTTTATATAGACAAGTTCTTAGTTACATTTTCTGCACCTCTACCAGGGGCAAGTAGTGATAGTAGTGACACCTTTTCTTTGGTGTCCACACAAGCCAGAAACCTCTCTTTAATTGTACACACGAAGGGACATTGTTTTGATTTTGTGTCACACAAAAGGGAAGATGGGTGGAGACCCCTGTGTATTTATACTTTCTTGCCCCACCCATGGACCTCCTGGATGACCAAGGTGTTTGGTATTATTGGTAACTACATTAGCAGAGGATCAGCCCATGTAAGGGGTCTTACCCATGAAGGGTCAGGAGCATAAGACCAAAATACTTACCCTCTTGTCCCAGGTAAAATTACCATACATCTGATGATTGCTAGCATGGCTAGAAAGGCGTTCTCAGGCATTCTTGGGTTACTGATTACCTCACAATTTCTTCCCTGAGGTTTGACGTTCTGATTGATGTTTCTCTGTTTCTGGATCTATTTTTTCCCCATCAGTTTATGTTGTTCATTATATTTCACAAATGAGTGAGATCATGTGATATTTATCTTTCTCTGCCTGGATTATTTCACTAAGTATAATGTTCTCCATCTCCATCCATATTGTTGCAAATGGTAAGAGCTCCTTTTTTACCTCAGCATAGTATTCCATTGTGTAGATGTACCACAGTTTTTTAATCCACTCATCTGCTGATGGGCACTTAGGCTGTTTCCAAATCTTAGCTATGGTGAATTGTGCTGCTATGAACATACGGGTGCATATATCCTTTCTGATTGATGTTTCCAGTTTCTTGGGATATATTCCTAGAAGTGGGATCACTGGGTCAAATGGGAGTTCTATTTTTAGTTTTTTAAGGAAACTCCATACTGTTCTCCACAGTGGCTGCAGCAGTCTGCATTCCCACCAGCAGTGCACGAGGGTTCCTTTTTCTCCACATCCTCCCCAGCACTTGTCATTTGTTGACTTGTTGATAATGGCCATTCTGACAGGTGTGAGGTGGTACCGCATTGTTGTTTTGATTTGCATCTCTCTAATGATTAGTGATTTAGAGCAGGTTTTCATATGTCTCTTGGCCTTCCTTCTGTCTTCTTTCAAAAAGTGTCTATTTAGATCAGTTGCCCATTTTTTTATTGGGTTGTTTATCTTTTTTTTTGTTAAGCTGCATGAGTTCCCTGTAAATGTTGGAGATTAACCCCTTATCGTTGATGTCATTGGCAAATATGTTCTCCCATGTAATGGGCTTTCTTGTTGTTTTATTTATGGTTTCCTTTGCTGTGCAAAAGCTTTTTATTTTGATGTAGTCCCATTTGTTTATTTTCTCTATATTTTCCATTGCCCTAGGAGCAGTATCAGTGAAGTAGTTCCTATTGCATATGTCTGAGATTTTCCTGCCTGTGTATTCCTCTAGTATTTTTATGGTTTCCCATCTTATGTTTAAGTCCTTTATCCATTTTGAGTTTATTTTTGTGTGTGGTGTAAGTTGGTGGTCTACTTTCATTTTTTTGCATGTATCTGTCCAATTTTCCCAACACCATTTATTGAAGAGACTGTCTTGATTCCATTGTATGTTCACGCCTCCTTTATCGAATATTAACTGGGTATAGTGGTTTGGGTCTATTTCTGGGTTCTCTATTCTATTCCATTGATCTATATGTCTGTTCTTGTGCCAGTACCAGGCTGTTTTGAGAACAGTGGTTTTGTAATACAGCTTGATACCTGGTATTGAGATACTGCCTAGTTTGTTCTTCTTTCTCAGGATTGCTGCAGCTATTCAGGGTCTTATTTTTATTCCAGATGAATTTTTGGAGAGTTCTTTCTAGGGCTGTGAAATATGCCGTTGGTATTTTAATGGGGATTGCATTGAATCTATAGATTGCTTAGGGTAGTATGGACATTTTGATGATGTTGATTCTACCAATCCATGAACATGGTGTGTTCTTCCATCTGTTTATATCTTCCTCTATCTCTTTTTTCAGTGTCTTGTAGTTTTTTTAAAAATATATTTTATTGATATTTTACAGAGAGGAAGGGAGAGGGATAGAGAGTTGGAAACATCGATGAGAGAGAAACATCGATCAGCTGCCTCCTACTCACTCCCCACTGGGTATGTGCCCGCAACCAAGGTACATGCCTCTGACTGGAATCAAACCTGGGACCCTTGAGTCTGAAGGTCGACACTCTTTCCACTGAGCCAAACCGGTTAGGGTGTATTGTAGTTTTTTGCATATAGGTCTTTTACCTCTTTAATTAAGTTTATTCTTAAGTATCTTAATTTTTTTGGTGCGATGGTAAATGGGATTGCTTTTTTAGTCTCTCTTTCTGTAAGTTCACTATGGGTGTATAGAAATGCCATAGACTTCTTGGCGTTAATTTTGTATCCTGCTATAGTGCCGAATTCATTTATTATGTCTAATAATTTTTTGATGGAGTCTTTAGGGTTTTCTATGTACAGTGTCATGTCATCTGTGAATAAGGACAGTTTTACTTCTCCTTTGCCAATTTGGATGACTTTTATTTCTTCTTGTTTGATAGCAATGGCTAGTACTTCCAGTACTATGTCAAACAGGAGTGGTGAGAGAGGGCATTCCTGTCTTGATCCTGTTCTTAGGAGAAATGACTTTAGTTTTTGCCCACTGAGTGTGATGCTGGCTTGTCGTTTTTGTCATATATGGCTTTTATTATGTTGAGGTATGATCCTTCTATTCCCACCTTGCTGTGAGTTTTTATCAAGAAAGGGTGTTGGATTTTGTCAAATGCTTTTTCTGCATCAATTGATATGACTATGTGATTTTTCTCCCTCAATTAGTTTATGTGTTGTATCATGTTTATTGATTTGCAGATATTGTACCATCCTTGCATGCCTGGGATGAATCCTACTTGGTCATGTTGTATGATCTTGCTGATGTACTGCTGGATCTGATTTGCTAGAATTTTGTTGAGGATTTTGGCATCTATGTTCATGAGGGTTATTGGGGTGTAATTCTCTTTCATTGTGTTGTCTTTATCTGGTTTTGGTATTAGGGTGATGCTGGTGTCATAGAATGAGTTTGGAAGTGTTCCTTCCTCTTGAATTTTTGGAATAGTCTGAGGAGGATAGGTTTTAATTCTTCCTTGAATGTTTTGTATAACTCCCCTGTGAAGCCGTCTGGCCCTGGGATTTTGTTTGCTGGAAGCTTTTTGATGATTGCTTCAATTTCTTCCATAGTTATTGCCTATTGAGATTTTTAAAATCTTCCTGATTGAGTTTTGGAAGGTTGTATTTTTCTCAGAATACGTTCACTTTCTCCAGGTTGTCTAGTTTGTTGGAATATAGTTGTTCCTAATATATTCTAACAATCCTTTGTATTTCTGTGGGGTTTGTTGTTATTTCACCTTTATCATTTCTGATTTTGTTTATTTGATTCCTCTCTCTTTGCTTCTTGGTGAGCCTGGGTAGAGGTTCCTCAATCTTGTTTATCCTTTCAAAGAACCAGCTCTTGGTTTCATTAATCTTTAGTATTGTTTTTTTCTCTCTATGTCATTTATTTCTGTTGTAATTAATATTTTCTCCTTCCTTCTGCTCACTCTGGGCTTTTCTTGTTGCTCTCTTTCCAATTCTTTGAGTTGTAAGGTTATATGATTTACTACCATTTTTTCTTTTTTTTTTTTTTTTTTTGAGGTAGGCCTGTAGAGCTATAAACTTCCCTCTCAGGACTGCTTTCATTGTGTCCCATAGGTTTTGGATTGTTGTGTTTTTCTTGTCATTAGTGTCCAGAATGTTTTTAATTTCTTCTTTGATCTCATTGGTAACCCAATCAATATTTAAAAATATGCTATTCAGCTTCCAAGTGTTTGAGTGTTTTGGATTGTTTTTATTGTAGTTTATTTCTAATATTATGCCACTGTGATCTGAAAAGATGCTTGGTATGATTTCAATCTTCTTGAATTTTGGGAGACTTTTACTTGTGACACAGTATGTGGTCTATTTTTGAAAATGTCACATGTGCACTTGAGAAGAACGTACATTCCACAGCTTTGGGGTTAAATGTTCTGAAGATGTCAATGAAGTCCATCTGATCTAGTGAGTCATTTAGGATTGCTGTTTCTTTGCTGATTTTTTTTGTCTAGAGGATTTATCCAGTGATGCCAGTGGTGTATTAATGAGAAATCATTTGATAATCTGATGGTGGATCATTTGTAGGTAACTCTCTGTCTCTCTCTTGCAGTCTTTAAGATTCTCTCTTTGTCAATAACATTTGCCATTGTAATTATGGTGTGTCTTGGTGTGGGTCTTTTGGGATTCATCTTGCTTGGAACTCTCTGTACTTGAGTAACTTTTTTCTTCCCCATATCAAGGAAGTTTTCTGTCATTATTTCTTCAAATAAATTTTCTAATCCTTGCTGCTCTTCTTGTCCTTCTGGCAGCCCTTTTATATGTATGTTATTTTGTTTTGCATTGTCCCAAAGCTCCCTTAGGCTCTCCTCCTTCTTTTTAATATTTTTCTCTCGCTGCTGTTCAGATTGGACTTGTTTCTGTACCTGATCTTCTAACTCACTAATCTGGTCCTTTCCTTCTTCTAGTCTACTGTTGAAGCCTTCCATGGTGTTTTTGATTGTAGCTATATCATTTTTTATTTCTTCCTGATTTTTGCATAGGTCAGTGATGGGCAACCTTTTGAGCTTGGTGTGTCAAACTTCACCAAAAAACTGAGCATAACTCGGGTAGTGTGTCACATTGAGGAAAAAAACATTATTTCTCAAATGTTTCATCCTCTGGAGCAGCAAATGTTTAATCTTCGGCATGCGGCTGCGTGCCATCAGAAATGGCTACGCGTGTCAGTGCTGACACGCATGTCATAGGTTGTTGATTTTCTTGTCCATCTGGTGTATGAACTGTATGATCATTACTCTGAATTGTTTTTCTGTCCTGTTTCATGCTTCTGTTTCACTTATTTCCTTTCTTGGCAATTCCTTCTTTTCTTTCCTCTGGGGATTGCTTCATTGTCTCTCTATTCTGACTACCACCAGAAGGTTCAAATGTCGAGTTGCGGGGTCCTGGGCCATGTGCAGTGGGAGTTTTGCACCCCCCAAGTGTCATTGAAGAGCTCTGACACTAAGATGTGTGGTTGCTGTGGGTTGGTGGGAGCCACGCTCACCTTGGATCAGTCACAGGCTCTTAGTGTGGCTTCGTGTATGCACCTAGAATCAGGGACTTAGTGTGGCCTGTGCCACGTTGAAACAGAGAACCCACTGGTGTGTGCCAAAAAATCAAGGTCCCCTGTTGCATATCAGGAGTCAGTGACTCCCTGTGTTCATGCCAAGAATCAAGTATCAGAGTCTCTGTTGCTTGGTGCTACCTCGAACTGAGAATCAAGGTCCCTGTGTGTGCATGTGCCAAGAATTGGAATCGCTGGTTCTTAGTGTGAAAGTACTGGGAATCAGGAATCCCAGGTGCACGCAATGAGGAACAGAGTCTAGTCACTGGTGCTCATTGCTGCCTCTTGCGTGGAGATTCAGGTTCCCCAATCTGCTTGGGAGACCGGGTTGCTTAGTCACACTGTGTTGACAGGAGGTCCACTTCTGCCCTGAGGTAAACAGCCTTCTGTGTGCGCTTGCCCTGAATCAAAGTCAGGTGGCACTTCCACTTAGTGTGGGTGTGAGGTCTGGTCATGCGGGTGTGCACTGTGGAAAACAAACTCCCCGTGTCCATGCACCCAGGCTCCAATTCAGCACTGCCTCCCTGTGTAGGCACAGGGTATGGTTGTGGGGAACAAACTCTCCGAGTCCGCACATCCAGGTTCAAATTCAGCGCACCCTCTTTGCTAAGGTGCAGGGTCTAGTCATGGGAAAGAATCTCCCTGGGTTTGCACCCCCAGGCTCAAATTCAGCGCTGTCTCCCTGCATGGGTGCAGGATCTGGTCACAGAAAACAATCTCCCCAAGATCGTGCATCTATGCTCAAATTCAGGACTGCCTCCCTGCCTGGGCATGGAGACTAGTCGCGGGAAACAAATTCCCCAAGTTCGCAAGTCCAGGCTCAAGTCAGTGCTGTCTCCCTACCCTGCGTGGGCACAGAATCTGGTCGCAGAAAACTACCTCCCTAGCGATGAGCAGCTAGGCTCAAATTCAGCTCAGTCTCCCTGCCTGGGCACGGGGACGAATCTCGGGAAACAAACTTCCCATGTCCGACACCAAGGCTCAAAGTC
Source organism: Eptesicus fuscus (assembly GCF_027574615.1). Classification (NCBI taxonomy): domain Eukaryota; kingdom Metazoa; phylum Chordata; class Mammalia; order Chiroptera; family Vespertilionidae; genus Eptesicus; species Eptesicus fuscus. The sequence continues at coordinate 46,258,170 of NC_072473.1, forward strand.
AGGTAGAGTCACCACTGCTTTGTGTGTGCAGAAAGCCTTATTGTGCAGCTGGGGTCTGGTAGTTTCTATGTCGCTGCTGCAGGGGCAGCGGGGGAGGGAGATTGGCTTTGTGACTCACAGAAATCTGTGTCTGTGGTGCCTGGAGTCTTGGTGTCCCTGGGTCTGCAGCAGTGATCGCAAGTCTTTTACCAGAGTGGCTGTAGGGTCCTGGTTTGCTTCTGAGACCAGACTGGGTGTTGGCGAGGCTAGGATTCTAGTCTTAAGCAGTTCTGTTATTCAAGGTGGCGTGGTCTGTGTGCTGCTGGTGTCCTCCACAGCCATCTAAGACTGCCCAGATTGGCAGCCCCTTGGTAGAACTGCAGGGTCTAACTTTCCCTGTTTCACTCACACACACACCCGCACACATCCACACACACCTGTATCCCTCCCTCACTCTCTCACACGCTCTCCCTCCCTACCTTCCTGCAGGTCACCATGTTGCCTCTCAACAAATGATAATTGTTTATGAGGATGTCAAGAAAAGGGAACCCTGGTAACTGTTTGTGGCAATGCATATGGGTGCAGCCTCTATGGAAAACAGTATGGAGTTTCCTCAAAAAATTAAAAATGGAACTGCCATTTGACCCAGTAATCCCACTTCTAGGAATGTATTCTAAGAATCATGACACACCAATCAGAAAGAATATATGCACCCCTATAATCATAGCAGCGCTATTAACAATAGTTAAGATCTGGAAACAGCCCAAATGACCATCAGTAAATGAATGGATAAAAGAGCTGTGTACATTTACACAATGGAATGCTATGCAGCTGTAAAAAAGATGGATCTCTGACAGTTTGAAACAGAATGGAGGGACCTGGAGAGCATTATGCTAGGCAAAATAAGCCAGTCAGAAAAGATAAGTATCACATGATCTTACTTATGTGTGGAATCTTACACACAAAATAAACCAGCAAACATAATAGATCCAGAGACATTGAAGCATGTAATGGACTGACAAATTTCAGAGAAAGAGAGGCAGGGGCGGGAAGAGATTAACCAAAGAACTTATATGCATATATGCATAACACATAGGCAGAAAATAGTGCAATGAAGGCCTGTGGAGGGGGTTGGGAGTGTGGTATATGGGGTCTATGTGGGGGAAAGGGGGCATTTGTAATACTCTCCACAATAAAGATAATTTTTAATAAAGAAAACAGCTAATGCATATATCATCCTTGACCATGTGCCAGAAACTCTTTTAAATGCTTTACATATAATAATTATTTAAATCCTTAAAACAATCATAGCAGGGATGATTATTAGCCCTAGTTGAATATGAAGAAACTGAGGCACAGAGGCCAAGGAATTGGCCAAAGTTCACACAGTTGCTGGCTATATCACTGCTTAACGAAGAAGAACAAAACGACGAAGCTGATTTCTAGGGGGGCGGAGTGGGGGAGAGGTAGGAGAATAACCACAATCTTTCACATGTGACCAACTATTAATAGTTTAAAAAGCACTTTACATCCAATAATATTTGTTCTACACTCCATCCATGTGAGGTGAGCAATATAGGGGTTATCTTTCATTTGTAGCTGAGAAAGCTGAAGGACACTTCTCTTTTGCCAAAATTGCGTGAAGTACCTTTGAGGACACATAACTGCTATTGCTTCTGTTCTAGGTAGAGCAGAAGTAGAAAATGACCCAGCATGAATAAAAATGACCCAGCATGAATAAATGTCCTGGTTCACTAAGATGTAGAGAAGGTGAAACATTCAGATAATAGTTCTTGGCATACAGACAGCATAGGACAGTAGCATTAGCATTGGCATTGGTCTGAGAGTTGTGAGATATGGGTTCTGATCCTGGCTATAGGTATACCCAATCATCCAGGTTTGCTCATGCATAAAAGGCTTCCCCTTGGCATCGGACTTTCAGTGCTAAAACTGGGACACTATCTGGTAACATTGGATATTTGGTCAATTTAGCTCCTCTTCTTTCAAGCTATTTCCTTGGATGAGTCACTTAATATTTTCTGGCCCCAGTTAATTAATCTGAAAAAGGGGGACAATAGGTTTCTTGCCTAACTTATATAGCTCTTGGTGGAATTATAAGAGCTAAGGTGCATCAAACCATTCTGAAGGCTTTGAAAAGCTGTGCAAAATAAGAATGAGTTAAGTATACAGAGAGATAGTGCTCTACAAAGAAGAATTGTAATGAGGGATAATCAAGTAATTGATGCAAAGGGATTGCACTACTCAAAGATAAAGATGGGGTGAGAGTCTTTTTGCTCATTCCTTAACTTAGGTGAACCTCAGGTGGCTTATCAAAGTACTGAATGTCCTAAATGTGTACTTCCAGTCAGAAGAGAGGATAGTGAGCATTTACTAGTAGACCTTGAGAGGTCATCACTCATTCCGTCAAAAGTCACCAATAGCAATGGAATAAGTCATCTTGTCTGGCAAGCTTGCACATTTTCCCACCATCAACTGGGCCATTCTGGACTACACAATCCATTTTGCACAAGCTGAAGATGCCCCCTCCTGTGTGATTCTGATTACTGGCCTACAGTTATAGCCTCAGTAGACATGCTCCCCTCCCTAACCACCCTTCACATTAAGGACCAAAATAATCAGTGGTTCCATAGCCTTCATGACAAGAGAATTAAGTAACATGGGCAGAGGTCCAGCATACTGGTCTAAACAACTCCCTTGTAATCTTTTCTTGCTCGCAAATATAGAAAAAAACATTGACAGAAGCCAAACAGCAGTCCTGCCCTTGAAATAACCTCCTGACATAGCCAACTGAAATATTCATAGCAGCTTCTTCTGGCTTTTGGGTGTCTGAGACACCCTCTTTTGTTTGGTTTTCAGAGCCCCATCCATCTAATACATCATGTGGCATGAATCTTAACACATTCCCTCTAAGCCTGGCTTTGATACCTATGTATAGCCAACGTAGGCTTATTACAAAATCCCCATATCATCGCCTAGGGAATGAACCGAGGGCTTTATGCGCCCCCTCCCCCCTTTTCTGTCAAACTGTTTATCTGAAGCAAACAATTAAATTGTCTGTCATTATAAGCTTAACAAATTACCTTTATTAAAGAGAGCAAAATCACATAGATGCTGGTTGTTCTGAAGAAATCTGAGCATATGGGTAGAATTGTCTAATAATGATTAAATGTCATTATCCAGGGACAATATCTCAGACCTTATGTCAAATTCTTCCTTGTGGTCAGCAGTGTGCTTTGGCAGATATACTGTCTTTTAAGAGAATAATTGTATTTTGAGAAAGTAAGAGCTACTCTGGGCTGCCCCATAACTGCAGCTAGATAATCTTCTATAGTATCACAGAGGATGTGGCTGAATCCTCTAAACTGCTGGGTAACTCAGCAATATAAACGGGTATAAAATTTTTACATATGTTTACACTTATATAAACACTATCCAGATAAAGATATAGAACCTTTCCATTACCACAGCAGGACTTCTCATGCCCCTTCCCAGTTAATACCATCACATTCTCCCCAGTAATTTCTATTCTGACTTCTGTCACCATTATTAGTTTAACCTGTCCTTAAACTTCATATAAATTGGATTCGTACAAGAGCACTCTTTTGTTTCTGGCTTTCTTTGCTTAAAGTAATGCCTACGAGATTTAGCCACTGTATGTGTAGCAACATTTGTTCCTTACTTTTGCTGTGTGGTAACCTATTGTATGGATATTCCATAATATATTTATACTAGAGGCCCGGTGCACAGCATTCGTGCACAGGTAAGGTCCCTAGGCCTGGCCGGCGATCAGGGCTAATTGGGGCCTTCTTGCTGCTGGCCGGGGCCTTCCTTCCGTCTACTAGTTGGGGCCTTCTTTAGTTCCATGCTGCCCCCTGGTGGTCAGTGCACATCATAGCGAGCGATTAAACTCCCAATCTCCTGGTCGAACTCCCGAGGGGACACTTTGCATATTAGCCTTTTATATATATAGATATTTCTTGGTTGATGAACATTGGGCTATTTCCAATTTGTGGCCATTATAAATAAAGTTGCTACATTATGCTCAATTGATTTTCAAAAAGTGTGCCAATACAATACAATGGGAGAAAATAGGCTTAAAAAAAGATATTGAGACAACTGGCTATCCACATAAAAAAAAGAAAACACAAGAATCAAATTGGACCCTTATATCACACCATACACAACATTAACTCAAAATGGAACAAAACCCTAAATGTGAAAGATGAATCTATAAAATTCCAATAAGAGTTTTCTTATAAGAAAACAAAAACTTTGGCTAAAATATTTAAAAAAAGAAAAAATAAAACAAAAATTTTTATACTGTTTAGATTTTTTTTCCTATAGGTGTAAATCTTTGAGACAGTGGATTAGGCAATGCTTAAAAAAAAGATAAAACATCAAAAGCACAAACAACAACAAAAAAATAGATAAATTATACTTAATAAAAATTTAAAACCTTTGTGCTTCAAAGGACACTCATAAGAAAATAAAAAGAAAACCCACGTAATGGGAGAAAAAATTGTAAATCATAGACATTTGATAATAGACTTATATTTAGAATATATAGAGAAATTTTACAACTCAACAATAAAAAAAGCATATAACCCATTTTAAAATGGCCAAAGTATTTGAACATACATTAATACCAGGTATAAGAAGATATATAATTGGCCAATACACATGAAAGGATGCTCACATCATTAGTAAACAAGTAGGATAATGGAAATCAAAACCACAATAAAATCCACTTTACCCCACTAAAGTGGCTATAATAAAAAAAGGGGGATGATTAAGTGTTAACAAGAATGCGGAGAAATTGAAACCCTCATATATGGCTGGTGGAGAATGTAATGTGGTTTACAATTTGGAAAATGGTTTTTCTGCTGATCAAAATGTTAAACAGAGTTACCATGTAACCCAGAGATTCTACTTTTAGGTGCATACTCAAAAATAATTGAAAATTTACATCCACACAAAAATGTACATTAATATTCCTAGCAACATCCTATATAATAAAGAGGTAATATGCAAATTGACCATCACACCCTCGCACAAGATGGCCGCCCCATGTGGTTACAAGATGGCCACCAAAAATGACCGGCAGGGGAGGGCAGTTGGGGGAAACCAGGCCAGCAGGGGAGAGCATTTGGGGGCAACTGGGCCTGCAGGGGAGGAAGGGCAGTTGGGGGGGACCAGGCCAACAGGGAAGGGCAGTTAGGGGCAACCAGGCCAGCAGGGGAGGGCAGTTGGGGGCAATTGGGCTGGCAGGGGAGCAGTTAGGCGATGATCAGGCTGGCAGGGGAGTGGTTAGGGGGTGATCAGGCTGGCAGGCAGAAGCAGTTAGGGGCAATCAGGCAGGCAGGCAGAAGAGCGGTTGGGAGCCAGCAGTCCCGGATTGTGAGAGGGATGTCTGACTGTCGGTTTAGGCCTAAACCAGCAGTTGGACATTCCCCGAGGGGTCCCAGATTGGACAGGGTGCAGGCTGGGCTGAGGGACACCCCCCCCCCAGTGCACAAATTTCGTGCACCAGGCCTCTAGTTATTCATAACTGCCAAAAAGTAGAAACAACCCAAGTGTCCATGAACTAATAAATGGATAAACAAAATTTTGTCTTTCCATATAATGAAATGTTAATCAACCAGAAAAAGGAATGAAGTATTTGATACATGCTACAACATGGATGATAGTTAAGTGTTACTTGGGTATTCTGATTGGGTTTAACCAAAGGGGCTGATAAATGGCAAAATTATTAGTGTCTCTTTATTTCATCTATCTCTGTCATGTGGAAGCTCTCACTACCCATCCACCTGTCGTGATTGACCCCAAAAATAACTTAGAAGAGTAAGAATGCAAGTAGACAGGAAAGCAGAAAAGTGATGTGGCTGACTTTAATAATAATCCCCACATTAGCTCACTGTACCCTGAATTATCACTGTTGGCCAAGTTTTTGCTGGATATAAGGTACTCAGGTTGCTCTTGGTGCAGCTGCCTCTGGCCATAGCTTGCGGTTGCTGCTCTTCTCAACTTGCACATGCCTGTGAGGTGAAACATGCTCTTTCTATCTAGGACAGGTGGGCTGGACAGGATGACAAAGCTAAATTAAGAATTTAGGTTTTAAGGGAATATACTAGTATTTGCTTTGCCTGGGCAGTGAAAGAGGTGTGGGATTAACGAGGGTAGAAAGACAGCAGCTGGTCCATACCATGTTCATTCTTCTCCTATGAGCCTACACAGTACCCCATGCACAGGACTGGCAAAAATTAAAGCAATTGCTCAGCCTGTCCTTGAAAATCAATCTTCTAATCTGTATAGTGTCCTCATCATTTACAGATGTTTGGCCTGTAATCCAGATGTTGCCTTTTCATTTGGTACTTATTCTTAGCCTTCTCTTTCCTGGCTTTGCTGAGGGCCACCCCTACAGTACACATTCTTCCTTCCCCAGTATTTGTAAGTTTTGTATTCTTCAGTGTGATGTGTGGTCCCAGGCCCAACTCTGCCATCAGAAGCAGGTTTCTCCCCAGTGATGAACTCAAGGAACCCATTCACATCATGAGATTTTGGCCAATCTCCTTGACTAGTGGTTCTCAGTATAGGCTGCACATTAAGAACTAAAAAATATTCTGATACACAGGTTCAATTCCTGAGATTCTGATATAATTAGTCATAGATGTAACCTGAATCTTTGGAATTTTAAACTTTAGGTTACTCTCATGTACAGCCAACTTTGAAAATAACTCTTTTAGGGGATCTTTTTGGCTCTTGTATATTTTGCCTGAATATAAGGTACAGTCAGTAAAAAAGTTTTTCTGTTCTCCACATTAGAGGAAACTTGGTAAAGAAGTAACTTGAGGCTTACCCTTTTCATTTCTAGAAAGAATGGGCAATAAAGGTAAAGGGACTGAGGACAGAGTGGTTCTTTTAAAACATGTTAGATCATGTAATTTCCAACTTCAAAAATTCATTGATGGCTCTCCACCTCAATAAAACAAAAGATCTTATAATTACCAATGAGGGAGAATGAAAAAGATGGTGGCTGGCAGGACAGAGGTGAGGGAGAGGAAGTGAGTGAGTGAGTGAGTGTTTGAAAGGAGAGTGTGTGGATGTATATGGTGTTTGTGTGAGTGAGTAAGGGACAATTAAATCTCACAGGAACAGCAGGGGCTGGCAGACCAGGCTCTCTTGGACAAGGAGAGAATACTACCATGGTGGGCACTGCTTGGACTGCAGGACTCAGGCATGGAACCCACACCATCTTGAAGGGGAGAACAACCTTTTTATAGGAACTCATCAGTACCACCACCCAGACAGGACTTTGACACTGCCTGCTACCCAGCAGCCATTCCAGCCAAAATCCTGCTACCCTGTCTGCAGATCCACGGAACCTGGGACCTACACCTCCAAAGGTGCACTGCTGCTGCAGCAGTAAGTGCATCTTCCCCCTCCCCAGCAGCAGAATTCTGGACACCATTTTCTTTCGTGCTTTTCCAGCCACGCAGGCATCCAGGGCACACCACTCCATAGGCAGTGCCTGGGAGCTACTGGGAGCCCCTGCTGGGTGTGATTCTGTACAGACAAGGGCATGCTGCCCCACAGTAGAAATTCTGAATTTCCTCTGCCTGAATAACTGCCCACAGACACCCCAGGTGTGTAACTTCAGCGCCAGGACACCTCAAAGTATGTTAGAGCTCTGAGCAGGCAAACTCACTGCCATAGACATGCACATTTCCAAATAGCAGGCACCCTGAGCCCATCTATCCACAGGGTCCTCTGGAGAGCTGCTTTGAGCCCCTGCTGGGTGTGATTCTGTACAGACAAGGACGCACTGCCCGCAGTAGAAATTCTGCACTCCTTTCTCCTGAATAACTGCCCACATACACCCCAGCTGCTTAACTTCAGTGCCAGGGCCCCTCAAAGTGCATCAGAACTCTGCGCAGGCAAATGCACAACCAGTTCGTGCACACATTTCCAAAGGGCAGGCACCCTGAGCCCATCTATCCACAGGGTGCTTGTGGGAGCTGCTGTGAGTCCTGGCTGGGTGTGATCTTGGACAAACAGGGACACACTACCCCTGGCAGTAGAAATTCTGAATTCACTCATCCTGGACACCTGCACAGACACCACAACAGTGTAACTTCAGTGCCAGGGCCCCTCAAAGTGCTTCAGAGTTCTGTGTCAGCAAACTCACTGACAAAATTCTGAATTCACTCATCCTGGATACCTGCACATAGACGCCTCAATTATGCAGCTTCAGTGCCAGGGCCCATTAGAGTACTTCAGCGCCCCTCACTGGCAAACACACTGTGGGTGCCCCTGTGATCCTCCACTGGGAGTGTGCGCATATCCACTACAGGTGCAGCAGTAAAAGCTGAGTCTGCCCACCCCACAACTAGAGAATTCTGGACACCACAGTCACGCCTTTCCAGAACGCAGGCCTCCTGAGAACCATCGCTCCAACAGATGGTTCCTGGGTGCCACTGTGAGTCCCCGCTGGACACGTGCGATTTCAATCAAGGGCAAAAGACAATAAAAGTTGGGACACGCCCCTCCATGGCTGCTGACTTCTGGACACTGCAGTTTTAACTTTACAGCTCACAGGCCTACATCAAGAGAACCCAAATAGCTCAAGTAGGAAGCTACACTAGATCACCAAGACCAGGAGACCTGAGAGATCACACCAGTAGCACCATCCCCAAAAGAACCTGAGTATCAAACCAATCAGACCCACAATTAAAACGTTACAGCAAAACATGGGAAGACAAAAAAGCAATCTCCAAAGGAAAGGAAAAGAGGAATCACCAGAAAGGGAGTTAAATGAAATTGAAGCTAGCAGCATATCAGAGAAAGAATTCAGAGTAATGGTTATAAGGATGTTTAAATGGCTGGATGACAAATACACGCAACTCAATGACAAATACACACAACTCAATGAGAACTATAAGGAGCTGAATGAGAATGTCACCAACATGAAAAGGAACCAAGAGGAGATGAAGAACAACATAGGTGCAATAAAGAACACAATAGAAGGCTTAAAGAGTAGACTAGAAGAGGCTGAGGACCGTATCAGCAAATTAGAAGACAAGGTAGGAAAAAACACACAAACACAGCAGCAACTGGAAAGAAGACTTACAAAGAAAGAGGAGAGCCTAAGGGAGCGTTGAGACAACACAAAATGAAACAACATTCGCATAATAGGGGTACCAGAAGGAGAGGAAGAGAAACAAGGAATAGAAAACCTGTTTGAAGAAATGAGAGAAAGCTTCCCTGATATTGGCAAGAAAAAAACTATGTAAGTCCAAGAAGTACATAGAGTCCCAAACAAGTTGAACCCCACAAGACCGACACCAAGACACATCATAATTAAACTGGTGAACAACAACGACAAAGTAAGAAACTTAAAAGCGGCCAGAGAGAGACAGAAAGTTACCTACAAGGGATATCCCATTAAAATATCAACTGATTTCTCAACAGAAACACACCAGGCCAGAAGGGAATGGAATGAAATATACAAAGTGATGCAAAGCAAGGGACTGAATCCAAGAATACTATACCCAGCAAGGCTATCATTCAAAATTGAAGGTGGAATCAGGAGCTTCACAGACAAAAAAGGACCAAGGGAGTTTATTACCACCAAACCAGCAATGCAAGAAATGCTGAAGGGTCTGTTGTAAAAAGAAGAAATAGGAAGTGAAGAAGGAACACAGGGGTAACAAATAAAAATGGTGACAAACAAGTACCTATCAATAAAATGTTAAATGTAAATGGATTAAATGCCCCAATCAAAAGACATAGGGTAACTGAGTGGATAAGAAAATATGACCCATATATCTGCTGTATACAGGAAACCCACCTCAGAAAAAAAAAGACGCACGCAGAATGATGGTGATGGGATGGAAAAAGGTTTTTCAGGCAAATGGAAATGAAAAAAAAAATCTGGGGTAGCAATACTTATATCTGACAAATTAGATTGCAAAGTGAAGGACATAAAAAGAGATAAGGAAAGCCACTTCATAATAATAAAGGGAGCAATCCAGCAAGAAGAAATAACTCTGGTAAACATATACGCTCCCAATACAGGAGCACCCAAATACATAAAAAAAACTCCTGGAGGATATCAAGGGAGAGATTGACAGCAATACAATCATAGTAGGGGACTTTAATACCCCACTATCACCATGGGATAAATCCTCTAAACAAAAAATCAACAAAGAAACATCAATCCTAAATGACTCACTAGACCAGATGGAATTAATTGACATCTTCAGAACATTTCACCCCAAAGCCACAGAATATACATTTAACTCAAATGAACATGGGCCATTTTCAAAGATAGACCATATATTGGGTCACAGGCAAAGTCTCTTCAAATTCAATAAGATAGAAATCATATCAAGCATTTTCTCAGATCACAATGGCATAAAACTGGAAATCAACTACAATAAAAACAATCCAAAAAAATCAAACACATGGAGACTAAATAGCATGCTATTAAACAATGACTGGGTTACCAGAGAGATCAAAGAAGAAATAAAAAACATCATGGCAACAAATGACAATGAAAACACAACAATCCAAAATCTATGGGACACAGCAAAAGTAGTCTTGAGAGGGAAGTTCATAGCTCTATAAGCCTACTGCAAAAAACAATGTTAATAAATTACCTAACCCTACAACTCAAAGAGTTAGAAAGAGAGCAACAAGAGAAGCCCAGTGTAAGCAGAAGGAAGGAAATAATAAAGATCAGAGTGGATAAACGACATAAAGAGCAAAAAGAAACAGTGCAAAAGATCAACAAAACCAAGAGCTCGTTCTTTGAAAGGATAAATAAGATTGATGAACCTCTAGCCAGGCTCACTATGAAGCAAAGAGAGTGGACCCAAATAAACAAAATCAGAAATGAAAGAGGCAAAATAATGACAGTCCCCACCAAAATACAAAGGATTGTTAAAAAATACTATGAATAACTCTATTCCAACAAACTGGACAACCTGGAGGAAATGGACATATTTCTAGAAAAATACAACCTTTCAAAACTCAATCAGGAAGAATCTAAACATCTCAATAGGCCAAATTGAAGCAGTTATCAAAAAGCTTCCAGCAAACAAAAGCCCAGGGCCAGACGGCTTCACAGGGGAGTTTTACCAAACATTCAAGGAAGAACTAAAACCTATCCTCCTCAGACTGTCCCAAAAAATTCAAGAGGAAGGAACACTTCCAACCTCATCTATGAAGCCAGCATCACTCTAATACCAAAACCAGATAAAGACAACACAATGAAAGAGAATTACAGGCCAATATCCCTCATGAATATAGATGCCAAAATCCTCAACAAAATTATAGCAAATCGGATTCAGCAGTACATCAGAAAGATCATACACCATGACCAAGTAGGATTTATCCCAGGGATGCAAGGATGGTACAATATCTGCAGGGCAATAAACGTGATACATCACATAAACAAATTGAGAGATAAAAACTGTTAGAGAGTGGGAATTTTTGAGCACTACTGAGGCCTTGGACTATACCCCAGATAGAGTTGTCAGTGCTGACACCAGGCCTTGGGATATGGTCTCATGGCCCCTTCCCAGCACATAGGCCTTCTTTCATAGAACACTGTCAGCTTTCTGAAGAACAGGATGACCCTTTAAATAACATGGTCGTCAATGGCATGACCCTGATGTTGCTTGGGAAAAACTGTTTTATCTTGAGTTGCTTGCTCTGCAAAAACAGGATGTGGTTAATGTGCTTAAAAGTGGTCTTGCACAAAGGGTCAGGGCTGCTCTCTGGACTCCCTGCATGGAGAGAGAGCAGTCGCCAGCCGGCTAATAAAGGCTCCCTAAATTTTCATTTGGTCTGGACTCCAGTGGTTGTTCACTCACGTTTGCTCCACAACATTTGGAGATGCCCCAGCGAGATAAGCAGCCTTTGACTGGTCCTGTGTCCCGAGCCCACTTGGGTCCCCAGATTATCCGACCCAGGGGGAGATCTCTGAGAGACGTTCCTCAGCCCCGGGACTGGTAGAGGTCGGAGACCTTGCCTGCTAAATTTCCTGATTGACTCTGATCGGAACTGCATGGATCTGGTTTTTACTAGTAAGATAGTTATTTCTGGTTCTGTGGGTGCCCATCTAGGGTCTCTGGAAGGCTGGATGCAGCACTACTTCCAAGACCAAATCCCGGTGCACGATGGTGCCCGGAAAGCCTCAGTTGGTTGTAATTGTCTTTGTTATTCTGTGTTCTAATTGTCTCTATTATTAGAATGGGTCAGTCTGCTTCATGTTCTGTCTGTACTCCCCTGCAAAGTTTTTTTTTTAAATTTTCAGGAATTCAATCAGTGAGCGGATGACTACGGAGCCTCTGTTAATGCTTTTGATTTACACAAATTTTGTAAGTGGGAATGGCCGACTTTCCCATATCCCAGTGAGTGGAAGGGGGAGCTTGATCACCTCCCCAGTCAAAAACTCAGACTGTCTGTTGTGTAATTGTAAGTGTGAGAGTCTGTGTGAAAGATAGTGCAAACCCTGCTTTAGAGGGAAGACAGTATAGAACTTTTAATTGCTTTTCCTTGATTTATAATTTTGCTGTGTTAGTTTAAAATTTTAGAATTCTAGGGTTAATTTGTGAAGGTTGCCAATCCAGAGAAGTTTAAACAAAAGCTTGTTGGGTTAAGATTAGTCATAATTAACTGCTTTGTAGGCTGCCTTTTTTAGCCCTGCTAGCAGAGAATCATGTGGTCCCGAGAACTGCGACCTGCCTGCCGTTCCTGATAGATTTACAGTGGGTCTCTGGGGGAGGAAGAGAGCCAATAACTGCTCCGGAGCAGGTGTGAGAAAGGGTAGAGGCGGTGGAATTCACTCTCAGCCTGCTGAGATAGAGGAGCCCTAGTGTGGGGGACAGGGGATGGTTGGAGATATCAGAAGTGGTGAAGGTTGAGATCTTTTGGGGCCTTGGAGTAAAGAAGAAAAATCTTGGAGGGAGAGCAGGTACTCCTTAAGTGTAAAAAGCCTGGTTATACAGGATCTCAGACCGATTACCTTATTTCCCCTGCTAAGGACAGAGTAAATGGTTAAATGCAGAAAGGGGGGGGGCATCGGCAGGGAGAGCAGGGAGAGATAGGTTTTTGTTGATTTTGCTGGCTACAAGCTGCTCTGCTGGCGTCCTTGGTTTCTTGCTTATCTGAACTATGCTAGACTCAAGGTTTTTTGCAAAACACAGTGGATCTTCATCTTCCCCATTTTAGTACTTCTTGGATGGTGGTGGAATATTCAGCAAAGGAACTTTAAGATATAATATCTTTAATGTTACAGCTAGTTTAAGTTTTGAAAATCTCTGTCTCTCTTTCTCAAAAAACAAAAAAAAAAACACACACACAAACAAAACAAAACAAAACAAAACAAAACAAAAAAAAAACAACCATTTTTACCTGCTCTTAGTTTTATCACAGAAGGTAAGGAATTCTGGATGTTTACATGTTAGGAATCATTAAAGGACTGAGGTTTCAAAGAATAAGGAATACTGAGTAGAAGGTCTGAGGCATGGTTATGCATTTTTAAAGGACATAGAAAGAAGGTTTAAAGGCTAATTTGGAAGTGTAAAATTTATAAAGGTTGTGTATGTAATAAGAAGGAGAAGAGAAATGTTGAAAGGAAATTAATCAAATAATACAGGCCAGTAAGCCAGGAAGAGTACATTCTGCCTCCCTAAACAGAGGATAAATAGCTTATGCCAAAGGACTTAGGGAGGGACTGATAAAAGAAATCTAACAGTTTCTGTTTGTTATAATACATTCAGAAAATATTACTTTGGAAAGTCCATAAAAAGGACTGGCAAGGAAAATTCTATCTTAAAGCAGGTCAGTATATTTTTCTTCTTATACAATTCCTCTGAAATTTGGCAATACTTAAAAAATTAAATCATAGCAATACATTTCTTTGCATAAATTCAATAAGACCGGTTTCCAATAGTAGTTTTATTAACCAGAAACTGACTGGAGTATCATGTTTTAAAGAGCCCTGCCTGAACTCTGAAGACTTGAAGCCAATAAAAGTGCCATAGAGAATGTCTGGCATCCTGCTTGGTAGCCCTGAAAATAGCTGGTGCTGGAGCATCCGGCCCATTCCCTACCATTGCTGGCAGTTGGTCAGAATAAAAGGGGAGCAATAAGGGTGCCTCTGCGTCCCTGCGGGACCCCCATGCACTCTGAGCTGTGACAAGTAGGAGGGCTGAGATGGACCTTGAAGCCTAGGGCATGGGCCCGAGTAGAGCTGCTACAGGTGAGGACTTCACCTAACTCAGCAGATACTACAGGCAGGCCTGACGGCAGCTGGATGGCTTGGCTTCCTGGCCCTACGGGGCACGTTAAGATTCAATCATGAAATTCCGGCAAAGGTAGTCAGTTACCATTCTTGTTATGTTTATGCAAACAATCAGGCCAAATTAAATACAATAGATAAATTAGTCTTGATTTGGTTCTTTTGATAAACATGGGGGTAATTTTGAGGAGAAAAATTCTATTTCAATAGAAGTTATTAAAACTGACAGGTTTTATTTTCCTTCCACTAGACCATTTGTTACAGTTTGTCTCCACCAGGTCACAAGCCCACCTCCTTCTGTACCCAGGCCTCATTGTCCCTCTCACAGACAGCAAGGATCTCTTGGCTCTGAGAGAAACTTCTGACCTGCCTCAGCAGGAAGTAGCTAGAAGAGCCCACCGATGTCCATTTTCCCTAAAATAATTCAGAGCCAGGATCCTTGAGGTAATATATTAGGCAGTTAGACAGATATGAGCAGAGCAAGGACGATGGGCCAACTAGCACTTCCAGATGGAATTAAGTCTTTCCATCTCCACCTATGTGAGACAAGGCGACTCCCCAGATGCAAGAGGGAATGAGGCTGCAGATGAAGCAGCCCAGGAGGCTGCACTAAAACCAGTGGGGCCTCCACAGATTCTAGTAACTCTTCCAAACCCTGACCTACCCACCTCACAAGCTTACATGGAAACCCAATCTAGAAAAGCTGAAATCCATAACCAATCTTTACTCAAGTTCTTATAGGCTTTACAGTCCACCCAGAAAGCTGATCCAGTCCATCCTTCCACCCTGGTGACTCTGTTTGGGTAAATAAATTTTGCCACACAAGGACTGACTCCTACCTGGAAAGGACCACCCCTATAGCAGTCAAGGTCGACGGGATCCGGACATGGCTTCATCACACCTGGCTTAAGACAGCCCAGGCAAAATAGAGAGTCCAGGACTCTTCGGACCCTCTAAAGATTAGTCCTGGCTCTCATTCTGGGCCCTTATCTTATAAACAGGCCCACTGACTTTATTCAGCAAAGAATGAATTCTATCAAACTTATAGTCCTCATGGGTCAATATAACTCCCTCGCCAACAATGACCCAAAAGAGTCAATGATTTGATTTATGTACCTAAAACCAATGGGGAATGTTAGAGAGTGGGAATTTTTGAGCACTACTAAGGCCGTGGACTATGCCCCAGATAGAGTTGTCAGTGCTGACACCAGGCCAGGCCTTGAGATATGGTCTCATGGCCCCTTCCCAGCACATAGGCCTTCTTTCATAGAACACTGTCAGCTTTCTGAAGAACAGGATGACCCTGTAAATAACATGGTCGTCAATGGCATGACCCTGATGTTGCTTGGGTAAAACTGTTTTATCTTAGGTTGCTTGCTTTGCAAAAACAGGATGTGGTAAATGGGTTTCAAAGCAGTCCTGCACAAAGGGTCTGGGCTGCTCTCTGGACTCCCTGCATGGAGAAAGGCAGATCAATCACCGGCCGGCTAATAAAGGCTCCCTAAATTTTAATTTGGCCTGGACTTCAGTGGTCATTCACTCACGTTCGCTCCACAACAAAAACCTCATAGTCATATCAATTGATGCAGAAAAAGCATTTGACAAAATCCAACACCCATTTTTTATAAAACGCTCAGCAAGGTGGGAATAGAAGGATCATATCTCAACATAATAAAAACCATATATGACAAACCCATAGCCAACATCATACTCAATGGGCAAAAGCTAAAATCATTTCCCCTAAGAACAGGAACAAGACAGGGATACCCATTCTCACCACACCTGTTCGACATAGTACTGGAAGTTTTAGCAATTGCAATTAGACAAGAAGAAGAAATAAAAGGCATCCAAATTGGAAAAGGAGAAATAAAGCTGTCCTTATTTGCAGATGACATGATATTCTATGTAAGAAACCAAAAAGACTCCATCAAAAAACTAAGACTTAATAAATTAATTCGGCAATGTAGCAATATACAAAATTAACGTCAAGAAATCCATGGCATTTCTATACACCAATAGTGAACTTACAGAAAGAGAGAATAAAAAAGCAATCCCATTTACCATTGCACCAAAAAAATTAAGATACCTAGGAATAAACTTAACCAAGGAGGTAAAAGACCTATATAAAGAAAACTACAGGACACTGAAAAAAAAGAGAGATGAAGACATAAACAGATGGAAGAACATACCATGTTCATGGATTGGTAGAATCAACATCATTAAAATGTCCATACTACCCACAGCAATCTATAAATTCAATGCACTCCTCATTAAAGTACTAATGGCATATTTCCCAGACCTAGAAAGAACTATGCAAAAATTCATCTGGAATAAAAAAAGGACCCCGAATAGCCACAGCAATCCTGAGAAAGAAGAACAAAATAGGTGGGATCTCAATACCAGATTTCAAGCTGTATTACAAAGCCACTGTTCTCAAAACAGCCTGGTACTGGCACAAGAACAGACATATAGACCAATGGAATAGAATAGAAAACCCAGATATTGGCCCAAACCACTATGTTCAATTAATATTTGACAAAGGAGGCATGAACATACAATGGAGTCAAGACAGTCTCTTCAATAAATGGTATTGGGGAAATTGGACAGATACATGCAAAAAAAAATGAAAGTAGACCACCAACTTACACTGTACACAAAAATAAACTCAAAATGGATAAAGAACTTAAGCATAAGATGGGAAATCATAAAAATACTAGAGAAATCCACAGCTAGCAAAATCTCAGACATATGCCGAAGCAATTTCTTCACCAATACCGCTCCTAAGGCAATGGAAACTAAAAAGAAAATAAACAAATGGGACTACATCAAAATAAAAAGCTTTTGCACCACAAAGGGAACCATCAACAAAACAATAAGAAAGCCCACTGTATGGGAGAACATATTTGCAAATGTTATCACTGACAAAGGTTTAATCTCCAACATCTACAGAGAACTTGTACAACTTAATAAAAGGAAGATAAATGATCCAATAAAAAAATGGGCAATGGACCTAAATAGAATCTTTTCAAAAGAAGACAGAAGGAAGGCCAAGAGACATATGAAAACATGCTCAAGGTCACTAATTATCTGAGAGATGCAAATCAAAAGACAATGCGGTACCATCTCACACCTGTCAGAATGGCAATCAACAAATTAACAAATGACAAATGTTGGCGAGGATGTGGAGAAAAAGGAACCCTGTTGCACTGCTGGTGGGAATACAGACTGGTGCAGCTGCTGTGGAGAACAGTACTGAGTTTCCTCAAAATTCTAAAAATGGAACTCCCATTTGACCCAGTAATCCCACTTCTAGGAATATATCCCAAGAAAATAGAAACACCATTTAAAAATGATATATGCACCCCTATGTTCAATAGCAACACAATTCACCATAGTTAAGGTTTGGAAACAGCTTAAATGCCTATCCACAGATGAGTGGATTAGAAAACTATGGTACATCTAGGCAATGGAATACTATGCTGCTATAAAAAAGAGGCTATTCTTACCATTTGCAGCAGCATGGATGGACCTGGAAAGCATTATGTTAAGTGAAATAAGACAGGCAATGAAAGAAAAATACCACATGATCTCACTCATTTATGGAAAATAAAGAACATTATAACCTGATGAACAAATAGATAGACACAGAGGCAGTAAAGCACAGAACAGACTGTCAAATTACAGCAGGAAGGCTGGGGAGTGTTGGGGAGGGGGGAAAAGAGATCAACCAAAGGACTTGTATGCATGCATATAAGCACAACCAATGGACACACGTCACTGAGGGGGTGGGATGAGGGCATGTGACAGAGGTTAGGGGAGGCTGGGGGAAGGTCTATGGGGAAAAAAAGGAGATATATGTACTACTATATGTAATACTTTAAACAATAAAATAAAATTTTAAAAAATAAAACATCAAAGAATTAGCTGCTTTCTTAAAAAAAATTACCAATGAGGCCTTATATGATCTGCTTACCTCTCCTTAACACATTACCTCTTTGACACCAGGAGCTACTACTCTTCCTCTTATTCTCTTAACTCCAACCATGCTGGCCTCATTTCTATGCCTCAAACTTACCAGGAATGCTCCCACCTTAAGGCTTTCACACCTTCTGTTCCCTCAGTCAGGCATGTTTTTTCCCCAGATATCTTTATGGCTACTTCCCTTATCATCCTCAGTTCGTTGTTCTTATACCAGTGTCTTAGTGAGGCTTCTCTAACCACTGTTTTAAAATTGCAACTTCCCTCCATATTTTCCATCCCCTTTTCCTATTTCATTTTTCTCTATAGCACTTATGGCCACATGACATAATATATATCACATTTACTTCACTATCACCTGTTCCTCCCCCAACTAGAATATAGTGTTCACTAGTTTCTCTCTTATGCTTAAAACAGTGCCTAACACATAATAGGCATTAAATAAATTTGTTGGATGAGTATATGGTAAAAATATACAAAATAACAGTAATAATCTTCTGCCTGAGTGAATGATTTCATAGTCTTTAAAGAGTTTTCAATCAGTTAGCTCAATGGAGACTTAGAGTAATCTTAAGAGTAAACCAGGGATTATTAGCACCATTTATAGATTAAAAAAAAAAAAAAGAAACAAGTTCAAAGAGAAAAGATTTCCCTAAATTTATATAACTAGTAAGAAACAAAACCAGGCCCTAGCTGGTTTGGCTTAGTGGATGGAGTGTTGACCTGCAGAGTGAAGGGTCCCAGGTCCCATTCCAGTCAAGGGCACATGCCTGGGTTGCGGGCTTGATTCCCAGTAGTGGGTGTGCCCACTACTGATTCTCACATCATTGATGTTTCTCTCTCTCTCTCCCTCTCCATTTCTCTTTGAAATCAATAAAAATATATGTTTTTTAAAAAGAAACAAACCCATAACTTATAGGTAATTTAAGATCTATGAGTTTTAAGGTGATTTCCAAGTAGTAGTGCACCCTAAAATAGAGAATGTAGGTCCTCCTAGCCCATCATTGAAATTTAATTTTTCATCAGTAACATTTTAGGTTGGAAAAAAGTATTTTTAAAATATGATTATGCTTTAAATAATGCCTATATAGAGCTAATGCACAAAACTTAAGAGTTTAAGGTCAGAAAAAAAGGTGGTTGCAAAAAGAATAGAAAGAAAGTGATGATGGGAGATCAGACCTTACAAAGAAAGTCAATAGGATCTTACAATTTCATGGATATGAGAGCCAATGGAAAGACATGAGTCAGAGAAGATTCTGAAGGGTTTTGTCTGGAAAAGCAGGAGAACCTCAGGGCCGTGAAAAGTGTGAAAGAGAAGTTGCCTGTTAAAAGAAAAGACAGCATGCTCAGTTTTTCATACTTATTTTAAGTATGTAGAGTTGGAGGAGACAGAGGATCATGTTAATGGTGGTGCCCAGCAGGCAATAAAAATATGTAGAACTAGGTTAGGGCTATAGGTAAGTCAAATGCATAAAAAAGACCAGGTCATGGATGTACATCAGAATCACCTGGGAGACTTTAAAATAATATCTATATGCTAGACCAATTAAATCAAAACCTCTGGGAGGTTGAGAACCACTGGCCTAGAGCAGTGATTTTCAACCTTTTTCATCTCATGGTACATATAAACTAATTATTAAAATTCTGCAGCACACCAAAAGATATATTTTTTGCTGATATGACATAAAAAACAGGTATAATTTTGATTCATTCACACTGGATGGCTATTGTTGTGTTGGCTGTTGTCATTTTCTTTTTTTATAATTTAAGATAAAAAATGATCAAGTATTGCATGTTGTAAAAATTCTTGCAACACACACTTGAAAATCATTGGCTTAGAGCAAAGAAAAATGTCAAGAACAAAACATGAAGGTACATCCATATTTGAAACTAAAAGAAGAAGGACAGCTAGCAGCAACCAAGAAAGAAAGAATAGAACTTGAATAGGGTAATATAGTACAACCGTTTAAGAATTAATGGACACAATACACTGGGGGGAGGATGAGGGCATGTGACAGGGGGTAGGGGAGGCTGGGGGAAGGTCAATGGGGAAAAAAGGATATATATGTACTACTATATGTAACACTTTAAACAATAAAATAAAATTTTAAAAAAAGAATTAAGGGGTGAGGCCCTTCTGAGTCTCCCAAGGCGAATGTCACTTCATACTTATGTTAGAGTGGGAAGGTCCATGCTGGGAGCACATTTCTCCACTTATTGGCTTCCAGTGCAAGATGGCAGCATGGGAAGATCTTGAACTCACCCCCTCTCAGAAACGTATCAAATTTACACTTACAGACAGAGCAATTTTCCCTGAAGAAGAACTGAGGGCTGACTTAACAGCTTCTGCACATCTAACGAGAGAGAGAGAGAGAGAGAGAGAGAGAGAGAGAGAGAGAACACAGAAACAGCCTGCTCCTGTTCTAGCAGCCAGCCGAGTGACTTACCCCCTCCCCCTGCAAGACTCCTCCAGCTTGTGCTGCCCTAGATAAGGCTTCCATACAGGTGTGGCTTGTTCCTGGGACTTCTTGCAGACCAAACACACTTCAGTTTCAGCCCCAGAAGCTTACCTCTGGGAATCTCTATAACTCAAACTTGCTCAACCTTTGGATCCAAGTTCCAGTGTGGCTTGCCCTGGGAATACTCAAGGCCTGAGACCGCTCCAGCTATAGTTGCAGGCCCTAGTAAGTCTTGGATTCCCCTACCCCCAAGACACCCCATGGCCCATGCACACTCCAGATCTCCTGCCAAAGACACCTGGTGCACACAGTCTACAAAGGATGAGAGGGTCTCATCCTACACAAGGTCACTCATTCAAGACCAAGACAGAACGTTGGTTTGACTAGCTCATAGAAACAAACACAGAGAGACAGCAGAAATGAGCAGACAGAAAAGTATGTTCCAAATGAAAGATCAGGACAAACCCCCAGAAAAAGAACCAAATGAAACAGAGATGAGCAATCTATCAGATAAAGAGTTCAAAACACTGGTTGTAAGGATGCTCAATGATCTCCATGAGAACTTCAACAAAGATATAGGAAACATAAAAAAGAACCAGTCAGAAAATGAAGAATACAATAACTGAAATTAAAAATATATTAGATGGAATCAACAGCAAATTAGATGAAGCAGAGGGCCTAATCAGTGATTTGGAAGACAAGGTAGTAGAAAACACCCAATTGGATCAGCAAAAAGAAAAAGGGAACTCTCGGAAGATGGTGGTATAGGTAAATGCCTGTACTCACTGCCTCCCACAACCACATCAAAATTACAACTAAAATATAGAACAACCATCATCCAGAATTGCTGGAAAGCTGGCTTAATGGAAGTCCTACAACTAAAGAAGTAAAGAAGAAAGCACACTGATTTCCTGGTAGAAGGTGTGGAGGAGCTGAATGGGTTAGTCCAGCACCCACATATGCCACTTTTTAATTGGTAGGGAGATCCTCTATGTGGAGGCCACCTGGAGGAGCAAGGAGTCCCCACCCCACACCAGACCCCCAGCCCAGGGTCCCAGAGCTGGGAAAAGAAGTCCCTATGGGCAGGCAGTAAGAACTACAGGCTGTAAAAACCAGTGCAGATTGGGGCTCAGTGACACAGAGGCTGCTGGAGACCCAGCTTTTCCTCCTAAAAGGCTGGCACCACAAACTGAATTTACAAGGTCCTGCTTCCTCCGAGCTCTGGCACCAGGGTGAGGCTCTGTGGAACACAGACAGATAAAAGGAGGAACTGGGTTGTCTGGCATTGGGACAGAAACTCGGGGGGTGGCTTTCTCCCAGTTGGAGGTGCTTGCAGGGATCATTGTTCCTATGCTGGGACCTCCTGGGTCACAGGGCTGACCGGCAACCATTTCTGTTTGCTCCACTTTGGTGATTTCCTAAGACCCCACCTCATCCAATTTACAACCCCAGTCAAGCTGTGTGCAGTAGCTTTTGCATATGAATTGCCTATCCTTGCTCAGGGTGAAACAACTCAAACAATCTGCACCCAGGTCAGGGAACCCCAAACCTATCAATAAAAGGCCCAAGACCTGGTAAAAGCTTAAGCCCGCCTTACTTAATAGCTGGGCCACATATGGACACTTCCAAATCCAATACAAAGAGGAGGAATCTGCAGGTCACTCTGTAGCTCCTGCTGGGTGGCCTCAGGCAGTGGCTGACTTTGCACCCAGTGGTCAGTGTCAGACCATACCAGATTACAACTCTACACATCCATAAGTGACACACTCAAGGGGCAGACTCGGTGAGCACCAAAGTCCTATTGAAATAAGTCCTGCTCCATAGGGGTATCTCCTCCATGGCAGCTCAACCACTGTAGTCACAGTTGGTCCTCACAGCCAATTGGCCTGGAGGGTCAATTCCTCCCAATGATACCAACAGCAATCAAGTCTCAACTACAAGACTATGCTCACAGCTCAGAAAGAGGTGCACCTAGAGCTCTCAACTCAGGTGACTGGGGAGGCTGAGCCACTGGGACCTATAGAACACCTACTACACAAGGTCACTCTACCAACTCAAGGAGACATAGCAGCTCTACCCAATACATAGAAACAAACATAAGGAAGCAGCCAAAATGTGGAGACAAAGAAACATGTCACAAATGAAAGAAATGGAAGAAAGCAAACTACTGGATATAGAGTTCAAAACCAAGGTTATAAGGTTACTCAAGAATCTTCTAGAAACCTCTAAAAAATGGAAAGAGGACCAGTCATAAATTAAGCCAACAATGACTGAAATAAAGAATAATATACAGGGATTTGACAGTGGAGTAGAGGATCAAATTAATGACTTGAAATATCAGGAAGAGAATCAAATTAATGACTTGAAATATCAGGAAGCAAAAACACCCAACCAAAAAAGCAAAAATAAAAAGAATCCAAAAAATGTGTAAGGTGCCTCTGGGACAACTTCAAGGGTAACAGCATTCACATTGTGGGGTTCCAGAGGAGAAGAGAGAGCAAGATATTGAGAACCTGTTTGAAGAAATAATGACAGGAAACTTCCCCTACCTGATGAAAGACATAGGCTTACAAGTCCAGAAAGCACAGAGAGTCCCAAACAAGAGGAACCCAAAAAGGACCACACCAAGACACATCATCATTAAAATGCCAAGGGCTAAAAACAGAGAGAATCTTAAAAGCAGCAAGAGAAAAGTATTTACTACAAGGGAGTACCCATACAACTGTCAGCTGATTTCTCAACAGAAACTATGCAGGCCAGATGGGAGTGGCAAGAAATATTCAAAGTGATGAGCAGCAAGGACCTACAACCAAACTTGCTCTACCCAGCAAAGCTATCATTTAGAATTGAAGATCAGATAAAGAGCTTCACAGACAAGAAAAAGCTAAAGGAGTTCATCACCACCAAATCAGTATTATATGAAACGTTGAAAGGTATTCTTTAAGGAAGGAAGAAAGAAGAAGAAGAAGAAGAAGAAGAAGAAGAAGAAGAAGAAGAAGAAGAAGAAGAAGAAGAAGAAGGAGAAGAAAAGGAGAAGGAGAAAGAGAAGGAGAAGGAGAAGGAGAAGGAAGAAGAAGAAGAAGAAGAAGAAGAAGAAGAAGAAGAAGAAGAAGAAGAAGAAGAAGAAGAAGAAGAAGAAGGAAAATATGAACAAAATGGCAACAAATACATACCTATCAACAATTTAATCTAAAAATCAAAATAAATGAATAAGAAATCTAATAAACAGAATAAACTGGTGAATAAAATAGAATCAGAGGCATGGAAATGGAACAGACTGATTATTTTCATAGGAAAGGGGAAGGGCAGGAAGAGATTAAACAAAGATCTTATATGCATATATACATTACCTATGGACACAGACAATAGGGTGGTGGAGGCCTGGAGCAGGGTGGGAACCGGGTGGAGGAGGCTATGGGGGGAAAAAGAGGGATATCTGTAATAATCTCAACAATAAAGATTTAAAAAAAGAAGAAGAATCCAAATAAAAAATAATGATGAAAAAAGGGGGGATTAAAAAATGAAGATAGTTTAAGGAACCTCTGGAACAACATCAAGGGAAACAACATTTGAATCATATGGGTACCAGAAGGAGAAAAGGTAGAGAAAGAGATAGAAGGCTTATTTAAATAAATAATGGCTGAAAACTTCTCCAACCTAGTGATGAAACAGCCAGCCAGGTCCAGGAAACACAGAGAGTCCCAAATAAGATGAACAAAAAGAGGCCCACACATCATAATTAAAATGCCAAAAGTCAAATCAACAAGGATTCCTTTTTTTACTTCAAAGTTGGAAACAGACAGAAATAAATAAACTTAACTATATACCAAAGGGGTAACAACCATCTTAAACAAAAGAGGAAAGGAAAGAATCCAAGTAACTTTTAGCTGCAATACTTTCACTCCTTCCAATCTGAAGATAAAAGGACTAAAAGAATTGCAAAGAAAACTTAAATGACTTAATAGATTAGTAGGTTTATTGTTAATGGCATAGTTGTAGTAATTCTGAAACAAGCTTATGTGTATTGTAGAATTGAGTAAATATATTGATTTTGTTGGAAGCCAGGCTTCTCACAGCGAGAGAAAGGAACTAAAAATATAAAATGGTGAAAGGCAAGAATGATATGAAATGGCTAGTTTCCCCATCTTTCCACTGAAGGACATGAGCAATGACACCTCAGTGACAATGAGCATACATATCTTCCAGATCTTGGGTTCTAATACCAGTCCACACTAAAAGAAATCAGGGATCCTTACCAAAATGGCTGAGTCCAGGGCTAGGGATAGGAGAGTGAGCCTGGACCATCTTGTGCCAGAAGTAAGAATATGCTCAAAGAATGACAGGCATGGAAGCTGGCTTGAAAGAGCTCCCACTGGCCAAACCTGGGACAATCTGAGCATCCAAACAAGTAATGATACTAATGGTTTATAACCCATTGAATAAAATCATAATCCATGGATCCAAATTGACAGAAGTAAAAAAAAATAAGGGAGAAGGAAAGGTCCTTACATAAAACGTTAAGTAATAAATGCAGAAGAAATGATAGAGTTTAAAAATCACTATCTGGCAATCACCATAGTAATCTCACTCAGATAAGAGCCATCAACTATTATAAGGAACGGGGTATTCACATAACTTCAAGTAATCTCCCTACAGGTTAGTTATGTATTATAAAGGGGAAATAGTAAGTTTACAGTAGAGGACATTCTAACAGAGGACAAAATAAACATAACTTAAATGACTCTAAATTGAGGAGGACTTGGAGGACATTCCCAGGGCAATCAAAGTTATCAATATGGGAACAAGTCACAATTGACTGCCCCCCCAATAGGATCAATGAGAATAACACAGTGTCACTTCTGGGGTATTCCTGTCACCTAGTGCATAACCTGAATCTAATGAAATATCAGACAACCCCAACTCAAAGGACATTCTACAAACTAACTGGACCCACTCTTAAAAGTGTCAAAGTTGAAAAGACAAAGAAAGACTAAGACCAATCCAGATGAAGGATGGCTAAAGAGACATGACAGCTGAAATGCAACAGGTGATCTTGGTTTGGATCCTGAACTTGAAAAATTATTGCTTCAGAGGACAAGTAGGAGAATGAGTGAAATCTGAATAATATCTGTCTGTTGGATAACAGTGTTTTATCAACGTTAATTTCCTGATTTTGTCACATTTTCATTGTGGTTATATAAGAAAATGTCCTTGATTTAAAAAAAAAGAATTAAGGGGTGAGCAATATTGTCAGTTGTTGGTACATGAAGGTGGAGGAGCATCAGGATTTGGGATGCATTATTTTTATTTTATTTTGTAAGCATATGATGTTCAAGTATATTATATGTGATGGAATAGAAACAATTCAGAAACCACAGATGGTTATTACATTTTATAACAAGTTTCTCTTTCCATTTCCAAAGTGACTAAAGAATTTCAACTGATAGTGATAGCAACACCTGCTCCAAGAATGTCAGGAGAATTGTCATATCAACAGAGGAGAATGAAGGGAGCTGTGCAAAATTAAAGAAGCGTCACCTATTTACTTTGTTCTTTATTTGAGTATACAGAGAAACAGATAATGATAAAAATGTTGGGATAGCCCTGACCGGTTTGGCTCAGTGGGTAGAGCGTCGGCCTTCGGACTGAAGGGTTCCAGGTTCGATTCCAGTCAAGGGCATGTACCTTGGTTGCGGGCACATCCCCAGTAGGGGGTGTGCAAGAGGCAGCTGATCAATGTTTCTCTCTCATCGATGTTTCTAACTCTCTATCCCTCTCCTTTCCTCTCTGTAAAAAATCAATAAAATATATTTTAAAAAATGTTGGGATAGAAAAAGAAAAAAAAAACATTTATTAAAAGCAGTTGTCACTGTACAGATGCAATTAATAACCAATTGAACTGGGACATTTCCATTCAGCCAAAAGTAAATGCTAACCATATGAGTTAAATTCTTTCTCCTTCAAAACCTGTGTGAGCACATAGATTCCTAACAAACAAGCACAAACCTAAAAAAAATAAACATAACTTAAAAGACTAAATTGAGGAAGACAAAGAGCTAAAAAGGTATATAAATATTTGGTAAATGTCTGGCAATGGCTGAGGAATAATTGTGCAAGGGAGGAGAAAAAATACTGTGTAGCCAAGACTATAGTGATATCATAATGAAAGCAACCTTTGCGCTGAATATGATGGGAAAATATCATTTTAATGATTGCTAAAACAGTCTTCCCAAGTGGGAACAAAGGCACAAAAACTCCCCTGGATGATGTTCAAGGGAAAATGAGATAATGTATGTGAGAGTGCTCTGGAAACTCTGGGTTGTGCTACACATGTAAGGGGTTGCTATGATTGTTGGTAGTATCTCACTCAAACTTGGGGAGCAAAGGACATTGGAGACAATACACAAGCCAGAAGAACACTCAGCTAATACCTGAAGCCCTTGTTTTGCTTTGCTTGGCCTTAGCCAAACTGATTCACTTATTGATGTACCAATCATGACAAGATACTATGAAATTATGGTATAATCAAAAATTAGTTAGCACTGGGGGTGGATATTAATTGACTTCCCAAGATAGTAATGTTTTTGACTAAGTTGTCTCAGCTGGAAGTTTAATTCATGGTATGATTTTTCTTTTGCAGGGCACAGGACTGGATAAAACTCAGTCATGTACACTAAATTTCTGACTTCTGTTAATGTTTTTTTTTTTTTTTTTGATCTTGCCCCACCTTCTCTCCACCCTGTCCAATTTACCAAGAAATCTGGAATAGCTGCATCTCTTTGAAGATGTCAATAAGAATAGTGCTTTTCCTCCCATAGCAGTCTAAATTATATCAAGTACACTCTCCCTTCATAGACCAGGAAATGAAATATGCTAAAGAAGCAGACATACAAACGGATGGGCATTTTCAAGCATAAGTCAGGATCATTTATCCTTCCAATTGTAATTGGAGAATCAGTCCATAGAATGAAGCCTGCCTGTACATGATGAAAAACTGATACTAAAATATTCCTTGCATGGTTTTAAGATGCCCAAGTTAAAAAAAAAAAAAAGGTATAAGACCTGGCAGGGTAGTGGGGGGAAGATGAAACTGATATAATATGAAGCCTACAATCTCATATGTAAGTGCACATTCTGTAAGACAATTTACAGAATATTACAATCTTGGAGTTAGAAGGAAGTTTAAACTCATCTTAGTTCCAGCTTCCTGTTGCCAAGTAAAAGAATTACCACCCAGCTCTGCTTGAATTCTTTCAGTAACAGCCAAATCAGAATTCACAAGACAGCACATTTCATTATGGTTTATTTTTTCTTCTCTTCAGGAGCTAGTTAAAACTTCAAACCATCAGATAATTGGAAACATGTTGTCATGGAATCCCAAAAGGATTCTTCAAGTTAGATAATCTAATCATATTCCTTGATGATCCATATGGGAAAACTGAGGCCCAGAGAAGAGCTAAAAATTTCCCAAGGTAACATAGTTGGCCAGTGGCAGAGCCAAGCCAAGAATCCAAATCTCCAAAATCAGGGCCCAGAAGCTTGTCTATTTCCCACAATCAAAGAGAAGGGTAGGCCCAAGTACAGGACTGATTGGTTTATACTCAGTGAATATATTACCAAGGCTCTAGCTTCTCTCTCTTTATTTTCTGTACTTTCAAAGCTTAATATTGGCTTATTTTAACCTCAACAGGAACAATTCCAAAGGGCGGGTTGGGTCAGGAGAGGTGGCCCATGGAAAGAAATGGTGCTGTCCACTCCCCTTGGCTTATCCGCATGGTGACTAAAAGTGAAAACGATTTACTCTTTGATTCCACCAATTCATTTTTTTTGGAGAATATTATGAAGTATTTTGGGCGCATTTGATAGATATTATAATTGTAGTCACCCAGTGGTAGGAAGAATGGCTATCTGAAAGTCAAAAATACTTGGCAAAAATCTTTTATTCTGGTCATTCTATTAGGACATGGTGACAAGAGGGAAAATCCGAGCTGGATAAGACATCTTCTTTACCTTTAGGAAATAATAGTCTTGTCAGAAAACAATTACAGCTAATTCTAATCCAAGATAAACTTTAGCCATCCTTATATCTCACATGAGCACAGAATAATATTTCTTCCATTTTACAAACTGATGGTAAAACTGATTCACAACTCATATTAATAACTTAAAGGGAGAACTGATGAATGGGGCTAGCTTCCAGAAAAAGCAGAGAAAAATGGTGTTTCTTTTAATACCAAGCTTCAGCTCTGAGGAATGGTTACAAAAGACCTCTACCTCTCTGAAGGAAGAATTCAGGTGGAATATCTCAAGAAGACATCTAAAGTAGGGTGTTTTTTTTTTTTTTTTTTTTTTTTTGCCTGGCTTGTGTTCTCAGGTAGAGAGGAAGTGCTTGACTCTTCTCTGGGAATAGGGCTTTAGTGTTCCATAAATAGCTTCTCTAAATCAGTTCCTTCAAAGAAGGAAAAAAATTGTTTAGGTAATTAGAGGATCCCTTCTGTACTGCCAAAGTTAGCCTAATTGTCCAGCCTGCACCTTAAATCCAATAAGCCATAAGAAATAGAAATAAATAAATAAATAAATAAATAAATAAATAAATAAATAAATAAAAAATACTGACATGGGAGTAAGAAAAATATGGCTTCCAGTTTTGGCTCAGACACTGACTAAAGTAAACAATTTCTAGCAAGTTTCATTTTCTCTGGGCCTGTTTAGCCACCTGTAAAATTAAGACAAAAACATCTGCACCTTCCCAAGCTGGCGTGAGGTATCATTTGGATGATGGATTTAAATCAACTGGCATATAGTAGTAACTTAAGAAATAGCATATTACAAAAAATAGTATATTATAAAGCAACTTGTCATATTCACCCACCCTGTTCCTTTTGCAATGTTTCTCATCATTTCAAAATTATGACCATTGCCCCAGTTTCTATAGCTCAAAACATCAGAGTCTTATTTGACTTGACACCATGCCATATTGAGAAATGATGGAAGAGCAGGGCTGTTTGACCTTGGAATAGAGGATGCAGAAGGATCTGGTTTCTTGTCATGAGTGGCTCCAGGGAGAATGATGAGTATTTCTGGGTAAAAGCCACAAGAAGACTATGTTCCACTTAATAAAAGGAATAATTTTTGAAGAGTCAAGGCTTTCCATGAAGGGAATGCATTATTTCATAGATCAGTAAGTACACTCCCTCTGGAAATGTATGAAGCAGAGACTATCATGGATGTTTTAAAACTGGGGTGCAAAAACATGATTTTTGAAAGCCTAGGTGGAAGATATTGTTCTAGGTACTTTACAGGGATTATCTCTTTTAATCCTCCCATCAAAACTATAACATGGGCCCTAGCCGGTTTGCCTCAGTGGCTAGAGCATCGGCCTGCAGACTGAAAGGTCCCAGGTTCGATTCTGGTCAAGGGCACATGCCCAGGTTCTGGGCTCGATCTCCAGTGAGAGGCATGCAGGAGGCAGCCAATCAATGATTCTCATCATTGATGTTTCTATCTCTCTCCCTCTCCCTTCCTCTCTGAAGTCAATTATATATATATATATATATATATATATATATATATATATATATATATATATATTTAAACTTTAACATGGGTATTACTAACCATGTCTTTCAGCATAGAAAACTGAGGATCAGAGAAGTTTAGTATTTCTACTGGTATTATAAGTTGTGGAAGGAACAGTTCTTTGTTGCATCAAACTGGTTGGCTCTAAATGCAGTAGTACCTCAGTATTTGTACAAAAAACAAACAAACCACACTCCCTACACATATTTCTAAATGCTTTATGGAAGTGCAATGCTAGTCATGAATGACAGATAAATAATATATTTAGGATCACAAATAGCAGGCAAGCTGAAGACCCAGAATTTATACAGAGCTGTGTCTAATTCAGAAAGCGGATATCCGTTCTGTTGTGCTATTCACAGAAACGGATGAAAGTGGGATTGCAATGCATAATGTTTCAATGTCTAAACTAATCCCAGCAGATTCTGATTCTCTCATTCATTCTTTTTCAATTTCATATAATTTCTCAGCTTCTAAGTTTGGTAGATTCAAGTTTCATAATGCATTGTTAAATTCATTCTCTTCTTTCTATTCCCACTGCCACCACTTCAGTTGCAGAAACTTAGTCCCTTTCTGCATCTGGTTTATCCACCCCTCATGTTTCCCGGTTTCAATCCAGTTAGCTTGCGTGTTTTTTTTTTTTCCTGAAACACAAATTTGACTTTTTTTCTTTAGCTTAGATACTTACAATGCCTTTCCAATGTCTGTCGAATCAAACAGAAAGCATAGCACCCAAAATCTTGCACAGTTTGCCCAGTCGAACCATGGCAACTTGAACTTCCACTTTTCCCCTAACTGTTCTTTAAAATACAGTTCAAGGAGTGTTCTTTTCACATGCCCTGAGCTTCCCTGCCTCCAAACACTTGTTCTAGCTGTTTTATCTGCTTAGACTGCTTTCTGTCCTATGTCCACCTGTTGAAATCCTATCTGTGCTTCATGCTTCATCTTAAATAATAATAATAGTTAACACTTACTGAGTGCTTATTTTTGGTTCAGTCACTGTGCTAAGTGTGTACAAGTATTTTACATGGATTTCTCACTGTGTTTACTAATTTAATCCTCAAAAATTATGATGAAGTAAGCTCTATTATTATCTCCATTTTAACCTACAGTAAATCAGAGAGGGAGAATTAATTCTACTTGTCCAATGTCACACAAGTTTACAAATGGTGGAAGTGGGATTTGAGTTCAAGTAGCCAGGCTCTGGAGTCCTGAGGTGTTACAATAAAAAACACACAATTAAAAAGCCATTTCTGATTTCCCCTGCCTCAACTTGATATGACCCTTACTTGACAACCTCAAAACATTTTGACTGAAGCTTTAAAGCCTATTTTGTGTTATATTTATTTGTTCTTATATCCATGTTGAAACTGTCAGATCTCAGCACAACCTATGTCTTAAACATTTCTGTCTCACATAATGGTGATACCGAGTGGGTGCTCAGTGGATCTGTTACGTTGAATTAAAGGTATGTTGAGGTGAAGCAGGGAGCAGGAGAATTATGTAGAAGAAGATGTCCCCCACTCTCCTGCTATAGCCACCCTGCATGACATGCCAACACCTGTTCAATCCAGACCTTGATATCTTTACTTTCCCAGCCTGGTTTCTGGCAGGTCTCTTCTTGTCCCTTAGTTCTCACAGCTGCTTCAGCATTGACCAGTGTTTGGGGTAAGGCAGGATCAAAATATCACTGCCCTGGGCTTAGCTTTCAGGACTGAAGGGTCACGTGAAACCTAGCTGGCTGCGTGAAGGGGCAGACTGAAAGCCACCAAATAGAGTCTATATGTTCTTTACACAAGCCCTGACTTGACCAAGGACCACATGGGTGGACTGGCAGCTCAACTTCCCTCTGGAGGCTTCACATATCTGATCCAACTCCTCCCTCCCCTAAACTCTCAGCCTTCCTCTCTTCCTTATCTTCCAAATTCAGATGCTCAGGGTAGTTGGGCACAGCCAGGCATGTTCCCAGAGGCCATAAGAATCAAGTAAAAGCCTACACAGGAAGGAACTTGCTTCCATGGCCATCAGAGCACTAGCCCAGGTCCTTGTTACCTGAAACAGCACTCTCTGGATACAGATGGATGGACTGACAGATGGCCACAGGATGCCTTCCCAGCTATTCTGATTTTGTAGTGCCTAAACAAGGTAATCCTAATCTGATCCTGAATTTCCACCCCTATATATCACATATCTGAGCTGCCTTGCCATGCATTTATACCCCATATTTACCCTGTAAATAAATTGATAGATGGATTTTGCTCTAGCAACATAATTCCTGGACAAATGTACCTCAGTGCAGGCCAGACATCCCACCAAACCCCCACCACTCAGCTCCCAGTCTCCATATCATATTCACAGTAGATGAAATCCATTGAAATCAAAGTTCCTCTCTGACTCAGTTCACATCCATGTGTAAGAACAACAACCCAAACCCATCCTCTTTCCCTTTCATGTTATACCCACTTCTCTACTCTGTGAGGCCCAGGAAACAGTTATTGGACTACTAGAGCATTTAGGCATGGCTACACAAAGAAGTGCCACCCCTGACAGGAAAACTGTGGGGAGGGCAAAAAAGGGGGCACACTAAATAGTGACCAAACCACTCCTATTGCAGGAACTGAAAAGCTCTAGGACTGAAGCAGGGGTGAGAAGGAAGATGGGCATAGAGTCAGGTCTATAGAACCTAGTGGAAACAGAGGGAAAGTCAAGTGGTTGGAGGCACTTGCAGATTCCATTTCTTGTGGCTATTTCACAGTGGGATGCATCTCAGCTCCTTAAAGTTCTGTATATGAGTGTTAGCAGGCCTGGAGTTTGACATGGATCATGAGCGTTGGAAAAGTAACAGTTTTTATTTTTTTATTATTTTTTAAAAATTTAATAAATCTTTATTGTTCAGATTATTACAATTGTTTCTCCTTCCCCCCCCCCCCATATCTCCCCTCCACCCGGTTCCCATCTCCCCTTCTACCCTTACCTCCCCCCCCGCTGTCCTTATCCATAGGTGTATGATTTTTGTCCAGTCTCTTCCCGTACCCCCCACACAGACACCCCTTTCCCCCTGAGAATTATCAATCCACTCCGATTCTATGCCCCTGATTCTATTATGCTCACCAGTTTATTCTGTTCCTCAGATTTTTAATTCACTTGACTTTTATATCTTGGAAAGTCACAACTGTGGAAGTAGTGTCTTCATTGCTTTATAATAATCACATCTACCTCTTGGGTTGTCATGTGGAGCATTATGTGTGTGACTACACGTTTATTTTATTTTTTTAATTTAATAAATCTTTATTGTTCAGATTATTACAATTGTTTCTCCTTTTTTGCCCCCATAGCTCCCCTCCACCCGGTTCCCACTCCACCCTCCGCCCTTACCTCCCCCCCCCACTGTCCTCATCCATAGGTGTACAATTTTTGTCCAGTCTCTTCCCGTACCCCCACACCCCTTTCTCCCTGAGAATTATAAATCCACTTCCATTCTATGCCCCTGATTCTATTATATTCACCAGTTTATTCTGTTCCTCAGATTTTTAATTCACTTGATTTTTAGATTCACTTGTTGATTGGTATGTATTTGTTGTTCATAATTTTTATCTTATTTTTTTCTTCTTCTTCCTCTTCTTAAAGAATACCTTTCAGCATTTCATATAATACTGGTTTGGTGGTGATGAACTCCTTTAGCTTTTTCTTATCTGTGAAGCTCTTTATCTGCCCTTCAATTCTGAATGATAACTTTGCTGGGTAGAGTAGTCTTGATTGTAGGTTCTTGCTATTCATCACTTTGAATATTTCTTGCCACTCCCATCTGGCCTGCATAGTTTCTGTTGAGAAATCAGCTGATATGAGTGCTCCCTTGTAGGTAACTAACTGTTTTTCTCTTGCTGCTTGTAAGATTCTCTCTTTGTCTTTTGCCCTTGGCATTTTAATGATGATGTGTCTTGGTGTGTTCCTCTTTGGATTCTTTTTGTTTGGGGTTCTGTGTGCTTCCTGGACTTGTAAGTCTATTTCTTTCATCAGGTGGGGGAAGTTTTCAGTCATTATTTCTTCAAATAGGTTTTCAGTATCTTGCTTTCTCTCTTCTTCTGGCACCCCCATGATTCTGATGTTGGTATGCTTGAAGTTGTCCCAGAGGCTTCTTACACTATCTTAAACTTTCTGAATTCTCTTCTCTTCTTGCTTCTCTGGAGGAATGTCCTTTGCCTCTTTGTATTCCGAATCTTTGACTTGATTCTTGCGTTCCTCTAGTCTGCTGTTGGGTCTCTGTATAACATTTTTTATTTCAGTCAGTGTATGTTTAATTTCTAGTTGGTCCTTTTTCATATCCTCGAGGGTCCCATTAAATTTATCGGCCTTTTCCATGAAATTCTTGAAAAACCTTATAACCGTGGCTTTGAACTTTATGTCCATTTGTTTGTTCTCCTCCATTTCTTTCATTTGTGATCTGTTTCCTTGCCTCCTCATTTTCGCTGCTTCCCTGATTTGGTAGGGTAGCTTTGTGTACTAAGTGTCCTATTGGTTCAATGGGTCAGCCTCCCAGTTACCTGAGGTAGACACTCTTGGTGCACCCCTTTGAGGACTGTGTGTACAGCCTTGTTGTAGTTAAGTCTTGGTTGTTGTTGGTGTCACTGGGAGGAATTGACCTCCAGGCCAATTGGCTGTGAGGACCCACTGTGTCTATAACAGAAGAATTGCAGTGCTGGAGACATGTTTATGAGGCAGGACTGTTTCCAGTATGGCTTTGGTGCTCACTGAGTCTGTATCTTGAATGTGTCCCTTATGAGAGTGGTTGAAATCTGGTGTCGTCTCACACCGACCACTAGATATACTAGTTTTGGATCTCCAATGGGGTGCAGGTCAGCTACTGTCTGAGGCCACCCAGCAGGAGCTACAGCAAGAACTACAGTTTTCTCCTCTTTGCTTGGGCTTTGGCAATTTTGGAGCAGTCTGACTGGAGTGGCAGTTGATTTGGTTAAGCTTCCACAGAACAGGCCATTTATATGTAAAAGCCACTGTGTGGAGCCTACATTGTAGAATGTGCGGGGCATGGTCTCAGGGCAGGGCGGGATCTCAGGGCGGGGTGGAGTCTCAGGGCGTCACTAGGCTAAGGCGTGGCAAACGTCGATGGCTGCCGTCAGCAGTCTCTGCCTTTCCGCATTTCCAAGTCCCTGCGTCCTGCGCTCCAGAGCAGTAAACAATGATTGCTGGGCACACCTCTGCAAAAAAGTCACTCTCACTTTCCGACCTGATGGCCGGGGATCCAGCTTCTCCCTGTAGGCCTCTGGGTCCCCCGTGTGTCCCCAGAAACTGGATTTCAGAGTGAATTGGAGCTTGTCTCCCTTCGGGTTGAAAAAAAGCCATGCGCCCAGTCGCCTGCCACCAGCCCGATTCGCGCACCTCTGTACCTCAACTTTTCAGCATTTGGCTCCTTTCTCTTTCCTTCTTAGTTGTAAATCTTCCACTCATCCAGCTTTCCCATGGTTCTGGGTGGTAGATGTTTTGTCTTTTAGTTGTAGTTTTGAAATTGTTGTGCGAGGTGGCAGTTTAGTTGTTTACCTTTGCCGCCATCTTTCCTCTCAAAAAGGACTCTTCGAAAAGAAAGTTTTTAGACTCATGGAAAAAACACTTCCCAGCTCTGGCCCTGACTTTTAAAAACAAACAAAACAAAAAACCACCCACTCTTCCTTTTAGAAGGGTAGGTAGGATTTGGCTAGGAGGAGGAGAGGAGACATAAAGCAGGGGGAAACCACTAAAATCAAGGAGAATTGTATTGGAATAACTTTCTCTGGGCCCCAGAGTGCCTGTGCAAAGAAGGAATAGGGCTAGATATCCTCTAAGGCCTTTATAGCAATTACACTATGTGAGTTTATGAGTCTATGATCTCAGAGGCAGCAGTGAAGAAGTCCTGGAATATTACTAGGCCCTTATCTTGAAGAACTTACAGAGGAGTTGGGGAGATAATACAGACTATGTAGCCAAAGAATAGCATACAGTATAGAATTAAGGCCAAACTGTGAGGTACAGGGTAGAAGGGCAGAGAAGGGTCAGGGGGAGAGAGAGTGAGAGAGGGGGAGAGAGAGAGAGAGAGAGAGAGAGAGAGAGAGAGAGAGAGAAAGAGATGCTGTTGGATATTTGGATAGATGGGGGGGCATAAAAAACATGAAGAAAAAAATAGTATTATAGGTAGAGAGAAAGGAAATTTCCAGCCAAGGTATGGGAGAGGGTGACCAAGCAATGTGCCATGATCAGACTTCCTACCTGGCATGGGCAAAAGCTGTATGCTATGAATTTAGGGTGGAGTCTCAGTACAAGGGCAGCAAAGTTTTTGGTAGACAAACAGGCTGAATAGGCCCTGACGTGATTTTGACTAGGTCCTAAGTGAATTAAACATATGGACCATGATTAGAGCTGGGGGAAGATTGTGGTCTCTCTTTTTTTTAAAAGTATATTTTATTGATTTTTTACAGAGAGGAAGAGAGAGGGATAGAGAGTTAGAAACATCGATGAGAGAGAAACATCAATCAGCTGCCTCTTGCACACCCCTACTGGGGATGTGCCCACAACCAAGGTACATGCCCTTGACCGGAATCGAACCTGGGACCCTTGAGTCCGCAGGCCGACACTCTATCCACTGAGCCAAAGCGGTTTCGGCAGATTGTGGCCTCTTACACTGCTACTGTGAATTGAGGTTTAGAAGGAAGGAAACTGCCAGAGCTGGAATCCTGGTTCTGGCCCTGCTAGCTGTGTGACCTTGAGCACGTTACTTAATTGCTCTGTGATTCAGTAATCTCATGTGTAAAATGGGAACAATAATAATCCCTTATTCATAAGGCTGTGTTGAGGACTACATGAGTTAGTATATAAAATAGTGTTACTATGTGTAAGTTTAAAACAGTGTCTGATGCTATCGTATAAGTGTTTATTGAATTTAAATAAATTCTAAGCACATAGGAGTCAGAGAGCCTAATTTCAAATCCTGGTTGTGCCACTTCTCTGAGCCCCTTCTGGAATGTTAGACAATTTTTTTTTAACTTTTTACTTCGACTTCCTCATGTCTGAAATGGAGATTAAAGTAGTACCTATTACATAGAGTTGCTCTGAGGATTGAATGAATTGATGCATGTAACATATGGCATATGACAAGTATTATATAAGTATCTGCTGTCATTATTTATTGGGCCCATAGTCATCACATCATGAGTAAAATAAATGCTCATGGAGGCAGCTGGAATGAATATAGACTCTAGAATCCAGAGACCTCTATTCCAACTCTAATTGTAACATCTACTATGTATTGGCTTTTCAGCAGAGGATTTATCTTCTCTGAGACTCAGTTGTCCCATCTGCAGATAGAAGCTAATAATATTTTTCATGATGTTGTGAATGTTAAATGAGCCAATGTTCATAAATCAAGTAGAATACGGTATGTGCTCAAAGGATACTCTAGGTCCTAACTCTGATGATCAGCCCTTTATTTGTTTATAAACAAAAGGAATTACTATCCACATCTTACATCAAAAGGGAAAATGTAAGCAAGAGAGATAGTGCAATTAAAATTGTGAAGTTACTCTATGTGGTGTCAAGGGAGAATTTGAGTCTTTGTGGCAGAGTCACTTTCTTATATAAGCCTCACTAATCTAGTCATCCCACTTTTCCCTGTACCCTGTTTATTTCCTTTTTTTTTGATACCCATAGATAGTAATTTTTTCAATTTTTTTATTAATTAAGTTATTACATGTGTCCATATATCCCCATTGCCCCCCAACCCACTAACATAATGCCCTCACCCCCCAGTGTCTTGCGTCCATTGGTTATGCTTATATGCATGCATACAAGTCCTTTGGTTGATCTCTTACCTCTCCCCACTCCCCAGCCTTCCTGCTGTAATTTGACAGTCTGTTCGATGCTTCTCTGCCTCTGTATCTATCTTTTTGTTCATCAGGTTATAAAGTTCTTTATTATTCATAAATGAGTGTGATCATGTGGTATTTTTCTTTCACTGACTGGCTTATTTCACTTAGCATAATGCTCTCCAGTTCCATCCATGTTGCGGCAAATGGTAAGAATTCCTTCTTTTTTAAAGCAGTGTAGTATTCCATTGTGTAGATGTACCACAGTTTTCTAATCCAGTCACCTGCTGATGGGCACTTAGGCTATTTCCAAATCTTAGCTATGGTGAATTGTGCCACTATGAACATAGAGTTGAATATATCCTTTCTGAATGGTGTTTCTGGTTTCTTCGGATATATTCCTAGAAGTGGGATCACTGGCTCAAATGGGAGTTCCATTTTTAGTTTTTTGAGGAAACTCCATGCTGTTCTCCACAGTGGCTGCACCAGTCTGCATTCCCACCAGCAGTGCACGAGGGTTCCTTTTTCTCCGCATCCTCGCCAGCACTTGTTGTTTGTTGATTTGTTGATGATAGCCATTCTGACAGGTGTGCGATGATACTGCATTGTCCTTTTGATCTGCATCTCTCGGATGATTAGTGACTTTGAGCATGTTTTCATATGCCTCTTGGCCTTCCTTATGTCCTCTTTCAAAAAGTATCTATTTAGGTCCGTTGTCCATTTTTTGATTGGGTTGTTTATCTTCCTTTTGTTAAGTTGTATGAGTTCCCTATAAATGTTGGAGATTAAACCCTTATCGGAGATAACATTGGCAAATATGTTTCCCATGCAATGAGCTTTCTTGTTGTTTTGTTGATGGTTTCTTTTCCTGTGCAGAAGCTTTTTATTTTGATGTAGTCCCATTTGTTTATTGACTCTTTAGTTTCCATTGCCCTAGGAGCTATATTGGTGACGATATTGTTTCAGCATATGTCTGAGATTTTGCTGCCTGTATATTCCTCTAGTAGTTTTATGGTTTCCGTCTTACATTTAAGTTTTTTATCCATTTTTTTAATTTTTTTTTATTGAGGTATTATATGTGTACTAATCTTAGCATTACGCCCCCCACCCCACACCCATACATGCCCTCACCCCCCAGAGTTTTGCGTCCATTGTTTATGCTTATATGCATGCATACAAGTCCTTCGTTTGATTTCATAACTCCCCCACCTCTCCCTAACTTTCCCCCTGTAATTTGAAAGTCTGTTTGATGCTTTACTGTCTCTGTATCTATCTTTTTGTTCATCACTTTATAATGTTCTTTACTATCCCTAAATGAGTGAGATCATGTGGTATTTTTCTTTCATTGACTGGCTTATTTCACTTAGCATAATGTTCTCCAATTCCATCCAGGTTGCTGCAAATGATGAGAATTCCTTCTTTTTATGGCAGCATAGTATTCCATTGTGTAGATGTACCACAGTTTTCCGATCCAGTCATCTGCTGATGGGCACCTAGGCTGTTTCCAAATCTTAGCTATTGTAAATTGTGCTGCTATGAACATAGTGGTGCATATATCCTTTCTGATTGGTGTTTCTAGTTTCTTCGGATATATTCCCAGGAGTGGGATTACTGGGTCAAATGGGAGTTCCATTTTCAGTTTTTTGAGGAAACTCCATACTGTTCTCCACAGTGGCTGCAACAGTCTGCATTCCCACCAGCAGTGCACAAGGGTTCCTTTTTCTCCACATCCTCGCCAACACTTGTCGTTTGTTGATTTGTTCTGACAGGTGTGAGATGGTACCTCATTGTTGTTTTGATTTGCATCTCTCGGATAATTAGTGACATTGAGCATGTTTTCATGTGTCTCTTGGCCTTCCTTCTGTCTTCTTTTGAAAATATTCTGTTTAGCTCTGTTGCCCATTTTTTTATTGGATTATTTATCTTCCTCTTATTAAGTTGCATAAGCTGCCTGTAGATGTTGGACATTAGACCTTTATCAGTGATACCATTTGCAAATATGTTCTCCCATGCAGTGGGCTTTCTTGTTGTTTTGTTGATTGTTTCTTTTGCTGTAAAAAAGCTTTTTATTTTGATGTAGTCCCATTTGTTAATTTTCTCTTTAGCTTCCATTGCCCTAGGGGCAGTGTCAGTGAAGAAGTTCTTTTGGCATATGTCTGAGATTTTGTTGCCTGTGGATTCCTCTAGTATTTTTATGGTTTCCCGTCTTATGTTTAAGTCCTGTATCCATTTTGAGTTTATTTTTGTGTATGGTGTAAGTTGGTGATCTAGTTTCATTTTTTTGCATATATCTGTCCAGTTTTCCCAACCCCATTTATTGAAGAGACTGTCTTGACTCCATTGTATGTTCATGGCTCCTTTGTCAAATATTAATTGAGCATAGTGGTTTGGGTCGATATCTGGGTTCTCTATTCTGTTCCATTGATCAATATGTCTGTTCTTGTGCCAGTACCAGGCTGTTTTGAGAACAGTGGCTTTGTAATACAGCTTGAAGTCTGGTATTGAGATCCCACCTACTTTATTCTTCTTTCTCAGGATTGCTGTGGCTATTCGGGATCTTTTTTTATTCCAGATGAATTTTTGGAGAGTTCTTTCTAGGTCTGTGAAATATGCTGTTGGTATTTTGATGGGGAGTGCATTGAATCTGTAGATTGCTTTGGGTAGTATGAACATTTTAATGATGTTGATTCTATCAATCCATGAACGTGGTATGTTCTTCCATCTGTTTATGTCTTCCTCTATCTCTTTTTTCAGTGTCCTGTAGTTTTCTGCGTATAGGCCTTTTACCTCCTTAGTTAAGTTTATTCCTAGGTATCTTAATTTTTTTGGTGCGATGGTAAATGGGACTGCTTTTTTAGTCTCTCTTTCTGTAAGTTCATTATTGGTGTATAGAAAAGCCATAGATTTCTTGGCGTTAATTTTGTGTCCTGCTACATTGCCGAATTCATTTACTAAGTCTATTAGTTTTTTTATGGAATCTTTTGGGTTTTTTATGTACAATATCATGTCATCTGCAAATAAGGACAGCTTCACTTCTTCTTTTCCGATTTGGATGCCTCTTATTTCTTCTTCTTGCCTAATTGCGATAGCTAATACTTCCAGTACTATGTCAAACAGGAGTGGTGAGAGTGGGCATCCCTGTCTTGTTCCTGTTCTTAGGGGAAATGGTTTTAGTTTTTGCCCATTGAGTATGATGTTTGCTGTGGGTTTATCATATATAGCTTTTATTATGTTGAGGTATGATCCTTCTATTCCCACCTTGTTGAGAGTTTTTATCAAGAAAGGGTGTTGGATTTTGTCAAATGCTTTTTCTGCATCTATTGATATGACTATGTGATTTTTATCTCTCAGTTTGTTTATGTGATGTATCACGTTTATTGATTTGGGGATATTGTACCATCCTTGCATTCCTGGGATAAATCCCACTTGGTCATGGTGTATGATCTTTCGGATGTACTGCTGGAGCCGATTTGCTAGAATTTTGTTGAGGATTTTGGCATCTATGTTCATGAGTGATATTGGTCTGTAATTCTCTTTCATTGAGTTGTCTTTATCTGGTTTTGGTATTAGGGTGATGCTGGCTTCATAGAAGGAGCCTGGAAGTGTTCCTTCCTCTTGAATTTTTTGGAATAGTCTGAGGAGGATAGGTTTTAGTTCTTCCTTGAAAGTTTGGTAAAACTCTCCAGTGAAGCCGTCTGGCCCCGGGCTTTTGTTTGCCGGAAGCTTTTTGATGACTGCTTCAATTTCTTCCATAGTTACTGGCATGTTGAGCTGTTTAGATTCTTCCTGATTGAGTTTTGGAAGGTTGTATTTTTCTAGGAATATGTCGATTTCCTCTAGGTTGTCCAGTTTGTTGGAATAGAGTTGTTCGTAGTATTTTGTAACAATCCTTTGTATTTCGTCGGGGTCTGTTGTTATTTCACCTCTTTCATTTCTGATTTTGTTTATTTGGGTCCACTCTCTTTGCTTCTTGGTGAGCCTGGCTAGAGGTTCATCAATCTTGTTTATCCTTTCAAAGAACCAGCTCTTGGTTTTGTTGATCTTTTGTATTGTTTCTTTGGTCTCTATGTCGTTTATCTCCGCTCTGATCTTTATTATTTCTTTCCTTCTGCTTACACTGGGCTTATCTTGTTGCTCTCTCTCTAACTCTTTGAGTTGTTGGGTTAGGTAATTTATTACCATTGTTTCTTTTTTTTTGCAGTAGGCTTGTAGAGCTATGAACTTCCCTCTCAAGACTGCTTTCACTGTGTCTCATAGATTTTGGATTGTTGTGTTTTCATTGTCATTTGTTGCCATGATGTTTTTTATTTCT
This sequence comes from Eptesicus fuscus, assembly GCF_027574615.1. Classification (NCBI taxonomy): domain Eukaryota; kingdom Metazoa; phylum Chordata; class Mammalia; order Chiroptera; family Vespertilionidae; genus Eptesicus; species Eptesicus fuscus. The sequence continues at coordinate 46,300,653 of NC_072473.1, forward strand.
TCCTTGATGTCTTTGGTAACCCAGTCATGGTTTAATAGCATGCTGTTTAGTCTCCATGTGTTTGATTTCTTTGGGTTGTTTTTATTGTAGTTGATTTCCAGTTTTATGCCACTGTGATCTGATAAGATACTTGATATGATTTCTATCTTCTTGAATTTGGAGAGACTTTGCCTATGTCTTAACATATGGTCTATCCTTGAAAATGACCCATGTGCACTTGAGAAGAATGTATATTCTGTGGCTTTGGGGTGAAATGTTCTGAAGATGTCGATTAATCCCATCTGTTCTAGTGAGTCATTTAGGATTGATGTTTCTTTGCTGATTTTTTGTTTAGAGGATTTGTCCAATGGTGATAGTGGGGTATTGAAGTCTCCTACTATGATTGTATTGCTGTCGATCTCTCCTTTGATATCTTCCAGGAGTTTTTTAATGTATCTTGGTGCTCCTGTATTGGGTGCATATATGTTTACCAGAGTGATTTCTTCTTGTTGGATTTCTCCCTTTAGTATTATGAAGTGGCCTGCATTATCTCTAGTTATGTCCTTCACTTTGAGATCTAATTTGTCATATATAAGTATTTCTACCCCAGCTTTTTTTTCATTTCCATTCGCCTGGAAAACCTTTTTCTAGCCCTTTACTCTCAGTCTGTATGCGTCCTTTTTTTTGAGGTGGGTTTCCTGTAGACAGCAGATATATGGGTTTTGTTTTCTTATCCAATCTGTTACCCTGTGTCTTTCGATTGGGGCATTCAATCCATTTACATTTAAAGTTATTATTGATAGGTACTTATTTGACGCCATTTTTATTCTATACCCCTGTGTTCCTTCTTTGCTTCCTATTTCTTTCTTTCTTTCTTTTTTTTTTTTACAGCAGACCCTTTAGCATTTCTTTCATTGCTGGTTTGGTGGTGATAAACTCCCTTAGTCCTTTTTTGTCTGTGAAGCTCCTGATTTCACCTTCAATTTTGATTGATAGCCTTGCTGGGTACAGTATTCTTGGATTTAGACCCTTCCTTTGCATGACTTGGTATATTTCATTCCATTCCCTTCTGGCCTGATGAGTTTCTGTTGAGAAATCAGTTGCTAGTCTGATGGGGGTTCCTTTGTATGTAACTGTCTGTCTCTCTCTGGCCGCTTTTAAGATTCTTACTTTGTCGTTGGTGTTTGCCAGCTTAATTATAATGTGCCTTGGCGTCGGTCTTTTGGGGTTCATTTTGCTTGGATCTGTGTGAGCTTCTTGGATTTGTGTGGGTTTTTTCTTCCCTATATCAGGGAAGTTTTCTGTTATTATTTCTTCAAACAGGTTTTCTATTCCTTGCTCAGTTTCCTTTCCTTCTGGCACCCCTATTATCCTGATGTTGTTTTGTTTTGTGTTGTCCCGAAGTTCCCTTAGGCTCTCCTCAATCTTTCTAATTTTTGTTTCTAGAAGCTGTTGTAATTGGGTATTTTTTTCCATCTTGTCTTCTAGCTCACTTATGCGGTCCTCTGCATCCTCTAGTCTACTCTTGATGCTTTCTATTGAGTTCGTTACAGCAGCGATGTCATTTTTCATTTCTTCTTGGTTCTTCTTCATTTCTTCTTGGTTCTTACTCATATTGTCGAATTTGTCTTCCATCCTTTTCAGCCACTTTATGACCATTTCTCTGAATTATTTCTCTGATAGGTTGTTTGCCTCTAAATCGTTTACTTCCTTTTCTGGTGATGCCTGATTCTCTTTCCTGTGGGGGCTATTTCTTTGTCTCCTCATGGTCTCTCTTCTCCGGATGTCTGGTTATATAGATGTCTCTCTCCGGCGTTGATTTAAAGGTATAAAATACAACACAATCATCACAACAGACAAGGCACTGAACAGAATTGTATTCACGATATTAATAACCTCCAATAAAGGTAAGCACCAGAGAAAGACAAATTAGGGAATAGGATTGGAAGAGGGAGAGTAAAAAGAAAGAACAACAACAACAACAAAAAACAAAGAGTGTGAATCTGAACTTGGGAAAAGAGCAGAAAGAAAGAAAAGAAAAAGAAAAAAAAAAGAAAAGAAAAAAAAAGTAAGAGAGACAAGAATGATACTAAGAGAGAAAAGAGGAACAAGCTATATATATGGGGAGTAAACTCCACTAGAACAACCACTATTCCCAGCAAATTCCAGCAACACGAGTCTGGAGATTAATACAAACTGCAACACCAGCTAATATCAAGTGAGGCAAGGGAAAACAAAAGTAAAAAACAAACAGAAACAAAGCAAACAAAAGAACCAACCAAATCAACAAAAAGAATAATCAAAACAATCTCATAAAAAAGCATAAAAATTCAATCTAATCAACATTCAAGCAAACAACAACAAAAGGCCAGAGAGAAAAATAATTTTTTTAAGGTAGCATAGAGAGAGGTTTGTATGGATTTGGAGCAGGGGGTTGGGAATTAGATATATAAGTAGGGTGAAGTTTTAGCAGAGAGTAAACTGAAAAATTAGGGAAAATCTAAAGCCAGAAAGGGTTAAGATAAACTGGAGACCAAAAGGGGAAAGGTTAGGAGGAGAGTGATGGCATAATGTTAGCTTTGAGATAGGGTAAAACGATTGTAAGGGAAAGATGCAAATCGAATGTAGGACACCAATCCAAAAATAAAAGAAAGAGAAAATCAAATGACATTAAAAAAAAAGTAAAATAATAGTAATAATAATGCTGATTGAAAATAAAAATGTAATAATTAAAAAAGTGAAAATCGAGTGAGGAAAAAGAAAAAAAATTAGTTTCTTAAGTAAAAGATGCAAAAAATGAAAATAAAAAATATGAGAATAAAAAATTTAAAAAATTGAAAAAAGAATTGAAAATTAAAAAATAGGAAGACTAAAATGTGCAGTAGCGGCTGTCATTCACTTCCTCTATTATTCTGTTTGGTACGCCTGTTTCCCAGTCTGGGTGGTATTTCAGTTCAGCTTCATTCCAGGGCTCCTCAGTGTTGGAAGCCAGTCCTGCTTTTTAAGTGGGCCGTGTCTTAATTTCTCGTATTTATTTTTGATTACACCAGAGACAATTAGCGTTTCAGCCCCTGGGTGGCGGTGTTTCTGAATTGACTTCCGGGCCTCTCTAGCTTTTTTTTTTTTTCCCCTCTATGGCACTCACTACCGGTTTGTGGAGGTGTGTGCCTCAGAGCTTGTGGAGGTGTGTGCCTCAGAGCTGCCTCTCTGATGGTCAAACCCAGCTCTGGTCCCCAGGTTCCGAAAAAACAACTTCCCCCTGCAGTCTTTCAGGGTTTCCACCTGGGTTTACCTCTGTATTGGGCTTAGCAATCAGAGTCGGAAAGAGCCCAAGTGTGCGGACCGTGGGTCTGTGCGCCAGACTAAGGATCCTGCACTCCTTTGAAAATTCTTAGTCTGACCCTCCTCGTCTGATTAAAATGAGTTGCTTTCAAGAGGTCACTTCTGTTAGCAGCTCAGAAGACCCCCCTCCACATTCACGGATCACGGCAGTTCCAACTGCCACCGATTTTTCTAGGCACAGACCTCCCGGCTCCTGCAGGTCCTGCGGCTGCCGCGCTTCCCTCACCCAGCGCTTCCCTCACCCACCGCAGGGATTAGAAACCACTCCTTATTTCAGGCGAAATCTGACCTTTCCATGGTGCAGTGAAGAGTTCCTTTGAATCCGAATGTTTGCGCTGATAGGGGACCGGTGGTCTGGTGATAGCAGCAGTTCAGTGTTTGCAGTTGTCACGGAAATTCAGGTTTCCATAAAATCCTCCTTTTCTTGCAAGATGGCGAGGCGCCCGGTGAGCCCGCAGCTCCGGGAGGGGACCCAGCCCCTGTGGGTGCTGCAAGGTCAGGGGAACACTGCCCAGCACTCCCCCGCCTTCTCCTGGAGTTTAGCTGTCCCTTGGCTTGCCCACATACACTCCCTCTGGGAGCCTCTGCTTCTCCTACACTCCACCCCAGGAACAGACTCCAAACCCGACTCTATTCCGTCGCCATTTTTTTCCCTCTCTCTTTATCCATTTTGAGTTTATTTTTATGTATGGTGTAATTTGGTGGTCTAGTTTCATTTTTTTTTGCATGTATCTGTCCAATTTTCCCAACACCATTTATTGAAGAGACTGTATTGACTCCATTTTATGCTTATGCATCCATTGTTGAATATTAATTGAGCATAGTGTTTTGGGTCGACTTCTGGGTTCTCTATTCTATTCCCTTGATCTATATGTCTGTTCTTGTGCCAGTACCAGGCTGTTTTGAGAACAGTGGTTTTGTAATACAGCTTGATATCTGGTATTGAGATTCCTCCTATGTTGCTCTTCTCTCTCAGGATTGCTGCAGCTATTAGAGGTCTTTTTTTATTCCAGATGAATTTTTGGAGACTTCTTTCTATGTCTGTGAAATATGCCATTGGTATTTTCATGGGGAGTGCATTGAATCTATAGATTGCTTTAGTAGTATGGGTATTTTAATGATGTTGATTCTACAAACCCATGAACACAGTATGCTCTTCCATCTATTTATGTCTTCCTCTATCTCTTTTTTCAATGTCTTGTAGTTTTCTGAGTAGAGGTCTTTTATCTCCTTAGTTAAGTTTATTCCTAGGAATCTTAATTTTTTTGGTGTGATGGTAAATGGGATTGTTTTCTTAGTCTCTCTTTCTGTATGTTCACTGTTGGTGAATAGAAATGCCATAGATTTCTTGACGTTAATTTTGTATCCTGCTACATTGCCAAATTCATTTATTAAGTCTAATATTTTTTGATGGAGTCTTTAGCGGTTTCTATGTACTGTAGCATGTCATCTGTGAAAAATGACAATTTTACTTCTTCTTTAGTAATTTAGATGCCTTTATTTCCTCTTCTTGTCTGATTGCTGTGACTAGCACTTCCAGTACTATGTTGAACAGGAGTGGTGAGAGTGGGCATCCCTGTCTTGTTCCTATTCTTTGTGGAAATGGTTTTAGTTTTTTCCCATTGAGTATGATGTTGGCTGTAGGTTAGTCATATAAGGTTTTTATTATGCTGAGGTATGATCCCTCTGTTTCCACTTTGCTGAGCGTTTCTATCAAAAGTGTGTTGGATTTTTTCAAATGACTTTTCTGCATCAATTGATATGATTATGTGATTTTTGTCTCTCCCTTTGTTTATGTGATGTATCACATTTATTGATATTTGGATATTTTACCAGCCTTGCATTCCTGGAATAAATCCCACTTGATCATGGTGTATGATCTTTCTAATGTAATGCTGGATCCCGTTTGCTACAATTTTGTTGAGGATTTTAGCATCTATGGTCATCACGAATATTGGCCTGTAATTCTCTTTGTGGTGTCTTTCTTTATCTGGTTTGTGATTAGGGTAATGCTGGCTTCATAAAAAGAGCTTGGAAGTGTGCCTTCCTCTTGAATTTTTTGGAATAGTTTGAGGAGGATAGGTTTTAGTTCTTTGAATGTTTGGTAAAACTCCCCTGTGAAGCCATCTGGTCCAGGGCTTTTGTTTTCGGGAAGCTTCTTGATTAATGTTTCAATTTCATCTGTAGTTATCGGCCTATTCAGGTTTTTTAAATCTTCCTGGTTGAGTTTTGGAAGCTTGTATTTTTCTAGGAATATTTCCATTTCATCTAGGTTGTCGAGTTTGTTGGAGTAGAGTTGTTCATAGTATTTTTTTTTTTTTACAATCCTTTGAATATATGTGGGGTCAGTTGTTACATCAACTCTTTCATTTCTGATTTTATTTGGGCCCTCTCTCTTTGTTTCTTGGTGAGTCTGGATAGAGGTTCATCAATCTTGTTTATTATTTTAAAGAACCAGTTCTTGGTTTCATTGATCTTCTTTATTGTTTTTTTTTTTTGGTCTCTTCGTCATTTATTTCTGCTCTGATCTTTTTTTTTTCAAATTTTTTATTAAGGTATTATATGTGTACATATCTTACCATTGCCACCCCCCACCCCACTCCCATATATGCCCTCACCCCCCCCAGAGTTTGCATCCATTGGTTATGCTTATATGCATGCATACAAGTCCTTTGATTGATCTATTATCTTCCCCACCTCTCCCTAACCTTCCCCCTGTAATTTGACAGTCTGTTTGATGTTTACTGTCTCTGTATCTATCTTTTTGTTCATCACTTTATAATGTTCTTTACTATCCCTAAATGAGTGAGATCATGTGGTATTTTTCTTTCATTGACTGGCTTATTTCACTTAACATAATGTTCTCCAATTCCATCCAGGTTGCTGCAAATGATGAGAATTCCTTCTTTTTTATGTCAGCATAGTATTCCATTGTGTAGATGTACCATGGTTTTCTGATCCAGTCATCTGCTGATGGGCACCTAGGCTGTTTCCAAATCTTAGCTATTGTAAATTGTGCTGCTATGAACATAGTGGTGCATATATCCTTTCTGATTGGTGTTTCTAGTTTCTTCGGATATATTCCCAGGAGTGGGATTACTGGGTCAAATGGGAGTTCCATTTCCAGTTTTTTGAGGAAACTGCATACTGTTCTCCACAGTGGCTGTACCAGTCTGCATTCCCACCAGCAGTGCACGAGGGTTCCTTTTTCTCCGCATCCTCGCCAACACTTGTCGTTTGTTGATTTGTTGATGATAGCCATTCTGACAGGTGTGAGGTGGTACCGCATTGTCGTTTTGATTTGCATCTCTCAGATAATTAGTGACTTTGAACATGTTTTCATGTGTCTCTTGACCTTCCTTCTGTCTTCTTTTGAAAATATTCTATTTAGGTCTGTTGCCCATTTTTTTATTGGATCATTTATCTTATTTTATTAAGTTGTATAAGCTGCCTGTAGATGTTGGACATTAGACCTTTATCAGTGATACCATTTGCAAATATATTCTCCCATACAGTGGGCTTTCTTGTTGTTTTGTTGATAGTTTCTTATGCTGTGAAAAAGCTTTTTATTTTGATGTAGTCCCATTTGTTTATTTTCTCTATAGCTTCCATTGCCCTAGGGGCAGTATCAGTGAAGAAGTTATTTTGGCATATGTCTGAGACTTTGCTGCCTGTGGATTGCTCTAGTATTTTTATGGTTTCCTGTCTTATGTTTAAGTCCTATATCCATTTTGAGTTTATTTTTGTGCATGGTGTAAGATGGTGATCTAGCTTCATTTTTTTGCATGTATCTGTCCAATTTTCCCAACACCATTTATTGAAGAGACTGTCTTTATTCCATTGTATGTTCATGCCTCCTTTGTCAAATATTAATTGAGCATAGTGGTTTGGGTCGATATCTGGGTTCTTTATTCTGTTCCATTGATCTATATGTCTGTTCTTGTGCCACTACCAGGCTGTTTTGAGAATAGTGGCTTTGTAATACAGCTTGAAATCTGGTATTGAGATCCCTCCTACTTTATTCTTCTTTCTCAGGATTGCTGTGGCTATTTGGGATCTTTTTTTATTCCAGATTAATTTTTGGAGAGTTCTTTCAAGGTCTGTGAAATATGCCCTTGGTATTTTAATGGGGAGTGCATTGAATCTATAGATTGCTTTGGGTAGTATGGATATTCTAATGATGTTGATTCTACCAATCCATGAACGTGGTATGTTCTTCCATCTGTTTATGTCTTCCTCTATCTCTTTTTTCAGTGTCCTGTAGTTTTCCGTGTATAGGTCTTTTACCTCCTTAGTTAAGTTTATTACTAGGTATCTTAATTTTTTTGGTGCGATGGTAAATGGGATTGCCTTTTTAGTCTCTCTGGCTGTAAGTTCACTGTTGGTGAATAGAAATGCCATAGATTTCTTGGCGTTAATTTTGTATCCTGCTACATTGCCGAATTAATTTATTAAGTCTATTAGTTTTTTGACGGAGTCTTTCGGATTTTTTATGTACAATATCATTTCGTCTGCAAATAAAGACAGCTTTACTTGTTCTTTTCCAATTTGGATGCCTTTTATTTCTTCTTCTTGTCTAATTGCAATGGATAATACTTCCAGTACTATGTCAAACAGGAGTGGTGAGAGTGGGCATCCCTGTCTTGTTCCTGTTCTTAGGGGAAATGGTTTTAGTTTTTGTCCATTGAGTATGATGTTTGCTGTGGGTTTATCATATATAGCTTTTATTATGTTGAGGTATGAGCCTTCTATTCCCACCTTGTTGAGAGTTTTTCTCAAAAAAGGGTGTTGGATTTTGTCAAATGCTTTTTCTGCATCAATTGATATGACTATGTGATTTTTATCTCTCAGTTTGTTTATGTGATGTATCACGTTTATTGATTTGCGGATATTGTACCATCCTTGCATTCCTGGGATAAATCCTAATTGGTCATGGTGTATGATCTTTCTGATGTACTGCTGGATGCGATTTGCTAGAATTTTGTTGAGGATTCTGGCATCTATATTCATGAGGGATATTGGTCTGTAATTCTCTTTCATTGTGTTGTCTTTATCTGGTTTTGGTATTAGGGTGATGCTGGCTTCATAGAAGGAGCTTGGAAGTGTTACTTCCTCTTGAATTTTTTGGAATAGCCTGAGGAGCATAGGTTTTAGTTTTTCCTTGCATGTTTGGTAAAACTCTCCTGTGAAGCTGTCAGGCCCCGGGCTTTTGTTTGCTGGAAGCTTTTTGATGGTTGCTTGAATTTGTCCATAGTTACTGGCCTAATGAGCTGTTTAGATTCTTCCTGATTGATTTTTGGAAGGTTATATTTTTCTAGGAATATGTCCATTTCCTCCAAGTTGTCCAGATTGTTGGAATAGAGTTGTTCGTAGTATTTTGTATTGATCTTTTGTATTTCAGTGGGGTCTGTTGTTATTTCACCTCTTTCATTTCTGATTTTGTTTATTTGAGTCCTCTCTCTTTGCTTCTTGGTGAGCCTGGCTAGAGGTTCATCAGTCTTGTTTATCCTTGCGAAGAACCAGCTCTTGGTTTTGTTGACCTTTTGTATTGTTTCTTTGGTCTCTATGTCCTTTATCTCCACTCTGATCTTTATTATTTCATTCCTTCTGCTTACACTGGGCTTTTCTTGCTGCTCTTTTTCTAACTATTTGAGTTGTAGGGTTAGGTAATTTATTACCATTGTTTCTTGTTTTTTTTCAGTAGGCTTGTAGGGCTATGAATTTCCCTCTCAAGACTGCTTTCACTGTGTCTCATAGATTTTGGATTGTTGTGTTTTCATTGTCATTTGTTGCCATGATGTTTTTTATTTCTTCCTTGATCTCTCTGGTGACCCAGTCCTTGTTTAATAGCATGCTGTTTAGTCTCCATGTGTTTGATTTCTTTGGATTGTATTTATTGTAGTTGCTTTCCAGTTTTATGCTACTGTGATATGTGAAGATGCTTGATATAATTTCTATCTTCTGGAATTTGAAGAAACTTTGCCTGTGTCCCAACATATGGTTTATCTTTGAAAATCATCCATGTACACTTGAAAAGAATGTATATTCTGTGGCTTTGGGTTGAAATGTTCTGAAGATGTCAATTAATTCCATCTGGTCTAGTGAGTCATTTAGGATTGATTTTTCTTTGCTGATTTTTTGTTTAGAGGATTTGTCCAATGGTGATAGTGGGGTATTAAAGTCTCCTACTATGATTGTGTTGCTATTAATCTCTCCCTTGATATCCTCCAGGATTTTTTTTATGTAGTTGGGTGCTCCTATATTGGGTGCATATATGTTTACCAGAATTATTTCTTCTTGTTGGATTTCTCCCTTTAGTATTATGAAGTGGCCTTCCTTATCTCTTGTTATGGCCTTCACTTTGAGGTCAATTTTGTCAGATATAAGTATTGCTACCCCAGCCTTTTTTTTTTTTCATTTCCATTTGCCTGAAAGATATTTTTCCATCCCTTCACTTTCAGTCTGTTTGTGTCCCTTGTTCTGAGGTTGGTCTTTTGTAGACAGCATATATATGGGTCATATTTTTTTATCCATTCAGCTACTCTATATCTTTTAATTGGAGCATTTAGTCCGTTTATGTTTAAAGTTATTATTGAAAGGTACTTGTTTGTAGCCATTTTTATTTTTTGAGGCTGTGTTCCTTCTTATCTTTTTTATTTCATCTTTTACAGCATTTCCTTTAGCATTTCCTGCATTGGTGGCTTTGTAGTGATAAAATCCCTTCCCTTTTTTTTTTTGTCTGCGAAGCTCCTGATTTCCACTTCAATTTTGATTGATAGTCTTGATGGATAGAGTATTCTTGGATTCAGTCCCTTGCTTTGCATCACTTTGCATATGTGCTTCCATTCCCTTCTAGCTTGATGTGTTTCTTTTGAGAAATCATTCGATAATCTGATGTGGGATCCTTTGTAGGTTTCTCTGTGTGTCTCTCTTGCAGCCTTTAAGATTCTCTCTTTGTCAATAATATTTTCCATTGTAATTATGGCGTGTCTTGGTGTGGTCTTTTGGGATTCATCTTGCTTGAGACTCTGTACTTGTGTAACTTTTTTCTTCCCCAAATCAGGGAAGTTTTCTGTCATTATTTCTTCAAATAAATTTTCTAATCCTTGCTGCTCTTCTTGTACTTCTGGCAGCCCTAATATACATATTTTATTTTGTTTTGCATTGTCCTAAAGCTCCCTTAGGCTCTCCTCCTGCCTTTTAATATTTTTCTCTAGTTGCTGTTCAGATGGGGCTTGTTTCTGTAACTGATCTTCTAACTCACTAATCCGGTTCTCTCCTTCTTCTAGTCTACTGTTCTAGTCCATCCGGTGTATGAACTGTATGGCCATTACTCTGAATTCTTTTTCTGTCATGTTGCATGCTTCTTGTTTCACTTATTTCCTTTCTTGGCGATTCCAACTTTTCTTTCCTCTGGGGATTGTTTCGTTGTATCCCCATTCTGACTATCACCAGAAGGTTCAAATGTCGATTTGTGGGGGCCTGGGCCATGTGCAGTGGGAGTTTTGCACCCCCAAAGTGTCACTGAAGAGCTTTGCCACCAAGACATGTGGCTGCTGTTGGTTGGTGGGAGCCACGCTCCCCTGGATCAGAGTCACAGGTGCTCAGTGTGGCCTTGTGCATGCACCTAGAATCAGGGACCCTACCTGCGCCACGTTGAAACAGAGAACCCACTGGCATTTGCAAAATCAAAGTCCCCTAGTATGTGTCAGGAGTCAGAGGCACCCTGAGTCCAGGCTGATAATCTAGTATCACAGTCTCTGTTGCTTGGTGCTACCTCGCACTGAGAATCAGGGTCCCTGTGTGCCCATGCACCAAGAATTGGAGTCGCTGGCTCTTAGTGTCAATACACTGGAAATCAGGGATCCCAGGTGCACACAATGAGTAACAGAGTCTAGTCACTGTTGCTCATTGATGCTTCTTGCGTGGAGATTCAGGGTCCCCTATCTGCTTGGGAGACCGGGTTGCACAGTCGCACTGTGTTGGCAGGAGGTCCACTTCTGCCTTGCGGTAATTAGCCTTCTGTGTGCGCTTGCCCTGAATCAAAGTCAGGTGGCACTGCTGCTCAGTGTGGGTGTGGGGTCTGGTCAGGCGGGTGTGCACTGCTGGAAATAAACTCCCCCTGTCCATATACCCAGGCTCAAATTCAGCGCTGCCCCCCCCCCCCCCCTGTGTGGACACAGGGTCTGGTTGTGGAGAACAAACTCCCCGGGTTCGCTCTTTCAGGTTCAAATTCAGTGTAGTCTCCCTGCTTGGGTGCAGGGTCTGGTCTTGAGAAACAAACTCCCTGGGTTCTTGCCCCCACGCTCAAATTCAGCACTGTCTCCCTGCGTGGGCATGGGATCTGGTCACAGAAAACAATCTTCCCAAGGTCTTGCACCAGCCTCCGTGCCTGGGCGTGAAGCCTAGTCACAGGAAACAAATTCCCCGAGTTAGCAAGTCCAGGCTTAAATTCAGTGCAGTCTTCCTGACCTGTGTGGGCGCGGCATCTGATTGCAGAAAACAATCTCCTCAAGGATGCACAGCTAGGCTCAAATTCAGCAGTGCCTCCCTGCCTGGGTACAGAGCCTAGTCATGGGAAACAAATTCCCCAAGTTTGCATGTCCCTGTTCAAATTCAGTGCTGTCTCCCTGCCCTGCCTGGGTGCTGGATCTGGTCACAGAAAACAACTTCCCTAAGGATGTGCAGCTAGGCTCAAATTCAGCAGTCTCCCTGCCTGGGCATGGAGCCTGGGCATGGGAAAAAAATTCCTGTGTCCAACACCAAGGCTCAAAGTCAGGTAAAGGTGCCACTGCTATGTGTGTGCAGAAAGCTTTATTGTGCGGGCGGGGTCTGGTAGTTTTATGTCACTCCGTAGGGGCAGCAGGAGAGTGGGTTGGTTTTGTGAGTCACAGAAATCTGCTGCTGTGGTGCCTGGAGTCTTGGTGTCCCTGGGTCTGCAGCTGAGGTCGCAGGTATTTTACCAGAGTGGCTGTAGGGTCCCGGTTTGCTACCGAGACCACACTGGGTGTTGGCGAGGCTAGGATTCTAGTCTCAAGCAGTTCTGTTCTTCAAGATGGCGTGGTCTCTGTGCCGCCAGTGTCCTCCCCGGAGTGTTTGTGGCAGCAGCGGGATTTTGCCGATGAAGACTGCCCGGATTGGCAGACCCTTGGAAGACCTGAAGGATGTAACTGTCCCTATTTCACTCACACACACACACACACACACACGTCGACACACTCCTCTATCAGTCCCTCACTCTCTCACACACTCTCTCACCCTTCTTGCTGATCGCCATCTTGCAACACCCTCATTGTATTTTTGATTTGTATTTCTGTAATAACTAGTGAAGTTGAGCATCTATTCATACTCCTGTTGGCCATTTGAATATATTCTTGGGAGAAATGTGTGTTCAGGTCCTCTGACTATATATATATATATTTATTGTTTAAAGTATTACAAATAGTAGTACACATGTCTCCTGTTTTCCCTCATTGATTTTTCCCCGGCCTCCCCTACCCCTGGGCACATGCCCTCACCCCACCCCCAAGTTTCTTGCATTCATTGGTTATGTTTATATGTATGCATACAAATCCTTTGGTACATCACTTATCTCCCTCCCCTCTCCAGCCTTCCCACTGTAATTTGACAGTCTGTTCGATGTTTCTCTGCCTCTGTATCTATCTTTTTGTTCATCAGATTATAATGTTCTTTATTATCCATAAATGAGTGAGATCATGTGGTGTTTTTCTCTCACTGACTGGCTTATTTCACTTAGCATAATGCTCTCTAGTTCCATCCATGCTGCTGTAAATGGCAAGAATTCCTTCTTTTTTATAGCAATATAGTATTCCATTGTGTAGATGTACCATAGTTTTCTAATCCACTCATCTGCTGATGGGCATTTAGGCTGTTTCCAAATCTTAGCTATTGTAAATTGTGCTGCTATGAACATAGGGGTGCATATATCCTTTTTGATTGGTGTTTCTGTTTTCTTAGGATATATCCCTAGAATTGGTATTACTGGGTCAAATGGCAGTTCCATTATTAAATTTTTGAAGAAACGCTGTACTGTTTTCCACAATGGCTACACCAGTCTGAATTCCCACCAACAGTTAAGGAGAGTTCCTTTTTCTCTGCATCCTCTCCAGCACTTGTTCTTTGTTGATTTGTTAATGATAGCCATTTAGACTGGTGTGAGGTAGTACCTCATTGTTGTTTTGATTTGCATCTCCTGGATGATTAGTGACTTTGAGCATATTTTCATATGTCTCTTGGCTTTCTGAATGTCCTCTTCAAAAAAGTATCTATTTAGATCCTTTGCCTATTTTTTAATTGGATTGTTTATCTTCCTTTTGTTAAGTTGTATGAGTTCCCTGTAAATGTTGGAGATTAAACCCTTATCGGAGAAAACGTTGGCAAATATGTTCTCCCATGCAGTGGGCTTTCTTGTTGTTTTGTTGATGGTTTCCTTTGCTGCAAAGAAGCTTTTTATTTTGATGTAGTCCCATTTGTTTATTTTCTCCTTAGTCTCTCTTGCCCTAGGATCTGTGTCTGTAAAGATATTGCTACGACATATGTATGCAATTTTGCTGCCTATGGAGTCTCATAGGATTTTTATGTTTTCCTGTCTTAAACTCCATTCCTTTAGCTTTTTTGAGTTTGTTTTTGTGTATGGTGTAAGTTAGTGATCTAGTTTCATTTTTTTGCATGTATCTGAACAAGTTTCCCAGCACTATTTATTAAAGAGATTGTTTTGACTCCATTGTAAGCTCTTGCCTTCTTTGACAAACATTAATTGAGTATCATGGCTTTGGTCAATTTCTAGGTTCTCTATTCTGTTCCATTGGTCTATATGTCTGTTCTTGTGCCAGTACCAGGCAGTTTTGAGAACCGTGGCTTGGTAATATAGCTTGATGTTTGGTACTGTGATCCCTCCAACATTGTTCTTTCTCAGGATAGCTGTGGCTCTTCAGGGTCTTTTTTTGTCCCAGATGAATTTTTGTAGAGTTTGTTCTAGATCTTTGAAATATGCCATTGGTATGTTAATAGGTATTGCATTGCATCTATAGATTGCTTTAGGTAGTATGGACATTTTAATGATGTTGATTATACCAATTCATGAACATGGTATGATGTTCCATTTGTTTATGTCTTCCTCTATCTCGTTTTTCAATGTCTTGTAGTTTTGTGAGTACAGGTCTTTTACATTCTTAGTTAAGTTTATTCTTAGGTATCTTAATTTTGTTGGTGCAATGGTAAATAGTATTGATTTTTTTTTCTTTTCTCTTTCTGTGAGTTCATTATTGGTGTATAAAAAGGCCATATATTTCTGGGTGTTAATTTTGCATACTGCTACATTGACAAATTCTTTTATTAGGTCTAGTAGTTTTTTTATGGTGTCTTTGGTGTTTTCTAGGTATAGTATCAAGTCATCTGCAATTAAGAATAGTTTTACTTATTCTTTTACAATTTGGATGCCTTTTATTTCTTCTCCCTATCTGATCGCTATGGCTAGTACTTCTAGTACTATGTCCAACAGGAGTGGTGAAAGTGGGCATCCTTGTCTTGTTCCTGTTCTAATGGAAAATGAGTTTAGTTATTGCCCATTGAGTATGATGTTGGCTGTAGGTTTGTCATATAGGGCTTTTATAATATTGAGATATGATCCCTCAATTCCCACTTTGATGAGAGTTTTTATAAAAACAGGGTGTTGTATTTTGTCAAATGCTCTTTCTGCATCAAGTGATAAGATTATGTAACTTTTGTCTCTCAGTTTGTTTATGTGATGTATCACTTGTATTAATTTCGGATATTGTACCATCCTTGCATCCCCAGATTAAATCCCACTTGGTCATGGTGTATGATCTTTCTGATATACTGCTGGATCCGATTTTGTGAAATTTTGTTAAGGATTTTGGCATCTATGTTCATGAGGAATATTGGCCTGTATTCTCTTTCATTGTGTTGTATTTATCTGGTTTTGGTATTAGAGTGATGCTGGCTTCATAGAAGGAGCTTGGAAGTGTTCCTTCCTCTTGAATTTTTTTGAATAGTCTGAGGAGAAAAGGTTTTAGTTCTTTGAATGGTTGGTAGAACTCTCATGTAAAGCCTTCCAGATCAGCGCTTTTGTTTGCTGGAAGATTTTTTATCGCGGTTTCAATATCTTCAGTAGTTATCAGCCTATTCAGGTTTTTTTATTCTTCTTGGTTGAGTTTTGGGAGCTTGTATTTTTCTAGGAATATGTCCATTTCATCTAGGTTATCCATTTGATTGTAATAAGTTGTTCATAGTATTTTTGTCATAATCTTTTGTATTTCTGTGGGGTCGGTTTTTACTTCACCTTTTTCATTTCTGATTTTGTTTATTTGGGTCCTCTCTATTTGCTTCTTGGTGAGCCTGGCTAGAGGTTCATCAATATTGTTTATCCATTCAAAGAATAAACTATTGGTTTTCTTGATCTTTTTTATTGATTTTTGGTCTCTATGTCATTTATCTGAGCTCTGATCATTATTATTTTCTTCCTTCTGCTTATGCTGGCTTTTCTTGTTGCTCTTTTTCTAACTCTTTGAATTGTAGGGTTAGAAATTTTATTACCTTTTTTCTTGTTTTTGATGTAGGCCTGTAGAGCTATAAACTTCCTTCTCAAGACTACTTTCACTCTGTTCCATAGATTTTGGATTGTCTTGTTATCATTGTCGTTTGTTGCAATGATGTTTTTCATTTCTTCTTTGATTTATCTGGTAATGCAGTCTAGTTTAATAGCATGCTATTTAGCCTTCAGGTCTTTGATGTTTTTAATTGTTTTCACTGTAGTTGATTTCTAGTTTTATGCCATTATGATCTGAGAAGATGCTTGATATGATTTCTATCTTCTTGAATTTGAAGAGGCTTTGCCTGTGTCCCAACATGTGGTCTATCTTTGAAAATGTCCCATTTGCATTTGAGAAGAATGTATATTCTGTGGCTTTTGGTAAAACATTCTGAAGATGTCAATTAATTCTATCTGATCTAGTGTGTCATTTAGGATTTAAATTTCTTTACTGATTTTTAGTTTAGAGGATTTGTCCAGTTCTGTTAGTGGGGTATTAAAGTCCCCTATATGTCTGTATTGCTGTCAATCTCCCTTGATATCCTCCAGAAGTTTGTTTTTTTGTGTGTATTTGGGTGCTCCTGTATTGGGTGCATATATGTTTACCAGAGTTATATCTTCTTGATAGATTGCTTCCTTCAGTATTATGAAGTGGCTTTCTTTATCTCTTGTTATGTCCTTCACTTTGAGATCTAATTTTTCAGGTATAAATATTGTTACCACAGCATTTTTTTTCATTTCCATTCGTCTGAAATACCTTTTTCCATCCCTTCACCCTCAGTCTGTATGAGTCCTTTTTTCTGAGGTGGGTTTTCTATAGACATCAGATATGTAGGTCATGTTTTCTTATGCACTCAGCTACCCTTTGTCTTTTGATTGGGGCACTTAATCCATTTACAGTTAAAGTTATTTTTGATAGGTATTTGTTTGTCACCATTTTTATTCTTTATGCCTGTGTTCCTTCTTTGCTTCCTATTTCTTCTTTTTACAACAGACCCTTTAGCATTTCTTGCATTGCTGGTTTGGTGTTAATAAACTCCCTTAGTCCTTTTTGTCTGTGAAGCTCCTGATTGCCCCTTCAATTTTGATTGATAACCTTGCCAGGTACAGTATTCTTGGATTTAGACCCTTCCTTTGCATGACTTTGTATATTTCATTCTTTTCCCTTCTGGCCTGATGTGTTTCTGTTGAGAAATAAGTCATTATTCTGCTGGGAGATCCTTTGTATGTAACTTTCTGTCTCTCTCTGGCTGCTTTTAAGATTCTTACTTTGTCGTTGGTGTTTTCCAATTTAATTATAATGTGACTTGGCATCGGTCTTTTGGGGTTCATTTTGTTTGGGACTCTGTGAGCTTCTTGGACTTGTGTGAGTTTTTTTCTTCCCTATATCAGGGAAGTTTTCTGTCATTATTTCTTCAAACTGGTTTTCTATTCCTTGCTCATTTTCCTCTCCTTGTGGCACCTCTATTATTGAGATGTTGTTTCGTTTCGTGTTGTCCTAATGTTTCCTTAGGCTCTCCTCTTGTTTTTTAAGTTTTTTTTCTAGATGCTGCTTTGCTTGTGTATTTTTTCCTACCTTGTCTTCTCGTTCAGTGTTGCAGTCCTCAACTTACTCTAATCTACTTTTGAGGCTTTCTATTGAGTTCTTTATTGCAGTGTTGTCATTTTTCATTTCTTCTTGGTTCTTACACATATTGTTAAATTTGTCTTCCAACCTTTTCAGCCACCTTATGACCATTTTTCTGAATGTTTTCTCTGACATATATCTTGCCTCCATTTCTTTTACTTCCTTTTCTGGTGATGCCTCTTTTTCTTTCCTATGCAGGCTGTTTCTTTGTCTCCCCATGATCTCTCCACTCCAGGTGTCTGGTTATGTAGCTCTCTCTCTCTCCTGCATTGACTTAAAGGCACAAAATACAACACAACAAGGCACAATGCACAAGGCACTGAACACAAATGTATTCATGATACTAATAACCCCAAATTAAGGTGACCACCAGAGAAATAAGAATTAGGGGATAAAAAATAAGTGAAAAAATGATATTGAGAAAAAGATAAAAAGTAAGAGAGAAAAGAAAGAGACTATAAAAGAAGGGGAAAAACTATTTATATGGGGAAAAAACTTCAATAGATAAACAACTATTCTAAATATATGGAAACAACTAACAGCCAGATATGATTGCAAACTACAAAGAACAACTAATATCAAGCAAGGAGAGAAAAAAACAGAAGCAAAAACAGAGAAACATTCACACAAACAAGCAAAAAAAAACCCATCTAATCAACAATCAACAACAATAAGACAGAGAAAGAAAGGCATAACAAAATAAAACATAAAAACAAACAAACAAACAAACAAAAATCAAACCAAAAAAAATGGGAGCGAGAACTAATTTGGATAATGAAGAAAGAGAAGAGATAAGTGTGTATGGACTTGGAGTAGGGGATCAGAAATTAGATATATAAGTAGGATGAATTTTTAACAGGGGGTAGAAAGAAGGAATAAGGACAATCTAAAGCAGGAATAGGGTAAGAGAAACAGGACAACAAAATGAGAAATGTGAGAAAGGGAGTGTTGGCATAAAGGTAAATTTGAGATAGAGTAATGTGATGCTTAAGGGAAAATGAAAATAGAATGTAGAGCACTAATCCCAAAATAAAATAAAATAAAGAGAAAATAAAATGAAACTTAAAAAAGGTAAAATAATAGTAGTAATAATACTGATTAAAATAAAAATATAATTAAAAAGGTAAAATCAAGTGAGAAAAAAAAGAAAATTTAGTTTCTTAAGTAAAAGATAAAAAATAAAAATGTGCAGTAGTGAAGGTCATTCACTTCCTCTACTTTTCTGTTTGGCACGCCTGTTTCCTGTCAGGTAGTCAGGACAGAATTGAAGTTCCCTGCATTCCACCGCTCCTCTGTGTCCTAAGTCACAATCCTGTTTCAAGCGGCAGTATTTCTTTGTTTCTCAGCATGCCTGTGGTTGTATTTACACAAGAGTCAGTTTGTGATTCAACTCCTGGGTTGTAGTGTTTCTGTATTGACATCCAGGGCTATAAGTCATCTCTACCCAGTATTTAGATTTTGTTTCCCCTGTCACACTTAATACTGGTTTGGGGAAGTGGACTGCCCCAGAGCTGGTTTTCTGATAGTTTCTCCATGCCCTGATTCCCAGGTTCCACAAAAAAAACCACACCTTTCCCCCGCAGTCTCTGAGAGTGTTTTTAATTGGGTGATCCTATGTACTGGGCTTAGTAATCAAAAGCAAGGATTTAAAGAGAAAAAAGAGCTAGTGTAAGCGTGCAAATTCATGACTTTTTCACCCAGGCACTGCGCGTAACTCTGTGTATGTTTTTTGTGTTTTTTTTTCCCCTGGCAAAGCGCAGCTGGTATAGTGGTAACACTTCAGGCTGCCTTTTTGTGCCCAGCCAAGCTATGGGTTGATTTGTAGAGTTCCCTTCTTCCAGCAGCTCTGTGGACCCCCTTCCATATTCGAAGACTACACTGGTCCCAATGGCTGTGGATTTTGTGGGGCGCAGACTTCCTCTGAACCTCTAGAACCCGTTGCACACATTTCTCCCTCCAGCCTGGATTGAAGACCTCACCTTTCTCTGGGTGAAATCTGACCTTTCAGTGAGAAGATGCAGAGCTCATCCGAGTCCGAGTATTTGTGTTGCTTGAGACCCAGTGTTCGTGGGTTCGAAGCTGGTCCCTGGGTGTTGTGGTTGTAAGGTCCCAGGAGGTATTTGATTCTTCCCGGTTGAAGGTAAGGCTAGGTTTCTGATCACAGCCACTCTTCTTTTCAAGATGGCGTGGTCTCTGCCCTATGTGTTTCTTGATGAGTATGGCTAAAGATTCATCCATCTGTTTATATTTTTAAAGAACCAACTGTTGGTTTTGCTGACCTTTTGCATTTTTTTTTAGTCTCTATGTCATTTATTTCTGCTTTGATATTTATTATTTACTTCCTTCTACATACTTTGGACTTTTTTTAAAATTTCTTTTGATTAAGGTATCACATATTTGTCCTCATTCCGCCATTCTCATCTCACACCCCCCCTGTTGTCTATAAACGCTGGTTAGGCTCATATGCTTGCACACAAGTCCTTTGGTTGATCTCTCCCCTTTACCCCTACCCTCCCCTACCCTCCCTCTGAGGCAGAACAGTCTGATACATGCCTCCTTGTTTCTGGGTCTGTTCTTGTTTATCAGTCTATGTTGTTCATTATTTCCCCTAGATGAGTGAGATCATGTGCTATTAGAAATAAACTTATAAGAACCGAAAATGAGACAAGCAATAAGGGTTATGCTGACAGGCAAATGAGTCAGTCTGTAGTGAGTTTCTTTCTGGGCCAACAGTTTTTGAGACCCAATTTCAATGTCACACAGTTCCTTATGTGTACATGTCAGCCATGACATTTCAGTTCTGGATGGTGGACAAATGGTGGTAATGCTGGTCTGATCCTCTCTGGTTTGGTCCTGGGCAACCTGTAGTGACGCACAGCTGTTAACTGCTAGTATGGCAAGGGGACGTCAGCGTCTTCCATATCTGGACTGCTTCTCTTCTGTCTTTATGGATGGAGTAGTCCTGTCGATTCCTCTCTGTTGCTGGAATCCACATGGTCTCAGAATTGTTTTCTGAAAATATACAAACATATTCTTGACCAAAAGATAATAAAGGAATATTTTCTATAATTTTGACTTGGGATCTTATTTCATTTTTTGCCCAAATGATTTTCCTCTGGCTTGTTTTGACACCTTGTGTATTTTTCATGGGTGTCTTGCTTTTAGCTTTACAATTAATTTTCTAAAGTATTAATTTTCTAGATGTAATTACTTACAGGATATTTTTCCTTACATGATATTCTTCTACTACACCCCCTTTTTGATTTAAATATTAGGATTCTTTTGAAAATTTTATAATGTAGTCTTTTTTTTCAATTTATTTTGTTAAGGTATTATATGTGTACATATCTTACCATTGCCCCCCCCAACCCCACTCCCATATGTGCCCTCACCGTCCAGAGTGTTGCGTCCATTGGTTATGCTTATATGCATGCATACAAGTCCTTTGATTGATCTCTTATCTTCCCCACCTCTCCCTAACCTTCCTGCTGTAATTTGACAGACTGTTTGATGCTTTACTGTCTCTGAATCTATCTTTTTGTTCAAGTTTATAATGTTCTTTATTATACATGAATGAGTGAGATCATGTGGTATTTTTCTTTCATTGACTGGCTTATTTCACTTAACATAATGTTCTCCAATTCCATCCAGGTTGCTGCAAATGGTAAGAATTCCTTCTTTTTTATGGCAGCATAATATTCCATTGTGTAGATGTACCATAGTTTTCTGATCCAGTCATCTGCTGATGGGCATCTAGGCTGTTTCCAGATCTTAGCTATTGTAAATTGTGCTGCTATGAACATAGTGGTGCATATATCCTTTCTTATTGGTGTTCCCAGTTTCTTGGGATATATTCCTAGGAGTGGGATTACTGGGTCAAATGGGAGTTCCATTTTCAGTCTTTTGAGGAAACTCCATACTGTTCTCCACAGTGGCTGCACCAGTCTGCATTCCCACCAGCAGTGCACGGGGGTTCCTTTTTCTCTGCATCCTCGCCAAGACTTGCCATTTGTTGATTTGTTGATGATAGCCATTCTGACAAGTGTGAGATGATACCACATTGTTGTTTTGATTTGCATCTCTCAGATAATTAGTGACGTTGAGCATGTTTTCATATGCCCATGGTCTTCTTTCTGTCTTCTTTTGAAAAGATTCTATTTAGGTCCGTTGCCCATTTTTTTTATTGGATCATTTATCTTCCTTTTATTAAGTTGTATAAGTTGCCTGTAGATGTTGGAGATTAAACCTTTATCAGTGATGCCATTTGCAAATATGTTCTCCCATGCAGCGGGCCTTCTTGTTGTTTTGTTGATAGTTTCTTATGCTGTAAAAAAGCTTTTTATTTTGATGTAGTCCCATTTGTTTATTTTCTCTATAGCTTCCATTGCCCTAGGATTTGTCCAGTGGTGATAGTGGGGTATTAAAGTCTCCTACTATGATTATATTGCTATTAATCTCTCCCTTGATATCCTCCAGGAGTTTTTTTTATGTATTTGGGTGCTCCTATATTGGGAGCATATATGTTTACCAGAATTATTTCTTCTTGTTGGATTTCTCCCTTTAGTATTATGAAGTGGCCTTCCTTATCTCTTGTTATGGCATTTACTTTGAGGTATATTTTGTCAGATATAAGTATTGCTACCCCAGCTTTTTTTTTTTTTCATTTCCATTTGCCTGAAAGATATTTTTCCATCCCTTCACTTTCAATCTGTGTGAGTCTCTTGTTCTGAGGTGGGTCTCTTGTAGACAGCATATATATGGGTCATGTTTTTTCATCCATTCAGCCACTCGATGTCTTTTGATTGGAGCATTTAGTCCGTTTACATTTAAAGTTATTACTGAAAGGTATTTGTTTATAGTCATATCTATTTTTGTGTCTGTATTCCTTCTTACCTGTTTATTTCTTCTTTTTACAGTATTTTCTTTAGCAATTCTTGCATTGCTGGTTTGGTGTTGATAAACTCCTTGAGCCTTTTTTTATCTGCAAAGCTCCTGATTTCCCCTTCAATTTTGATTGATAGTCTTGCTGGATATAGTATTCTTGGATTCAGTCATTTGCTTTGCAACACTTTGTATACCTCCTTCCATTCACTTCTAGCTTGTTGTGTTTCTGTTGAGTAAATTTGACAATCTGATGGGTGTTCCTTTGTAGGTAACTCTCTGTCTCTCTCTTGCCGCCTTTAAGATTCTCTCTTTATCATTTATATTTGCCATTGAAATTATGACATGTCTTGGTGTGGGTCTTTTGGGGTTGATCCTGCTTGGGACTCTCTGTACTTGCGTAACTTTTATCTTTCCCATATCCGGGAAGTTTTCTGTCATTATTTCTTCAAATAAATTTTCTAATCCCTGCTGCTCTTCTTGTCCTTCTGGCAGCCCTATTATACGCATGTAACTTCGTTTCATGTTGTCCCGAAGCTCCCTTAGGCGTTCCTCCTGCTTTTTAATTTTTTTCTTCAATTGCTGTTCAGATTGAGCTTGTTTCTGTACCTGATCTTCTAACTCACTAATTCGGTCCTCTGCTTCTTGTAGTCTACTGTTGAAACTTTCCATAGTGTTTTTGATTGTAGCTATATCACTTTTCATTTCTTCCTGATTCTTGCATAAGTTGTTGATTTTCTCATCCATCGATGTATAAAGTCCACGACCATTACTCTGAACTCCTTTTCGGTCATGTTGCAAGCTTCAGTTTCACTAATTTCCTTTCTTGGCGACTCCACATTTTCTTTCCTCTGTGAGTTATTTCGTTTCCCCATTCTGGCTATCACCAGAAAGCTCAAGCTTCTGTTTGTGTGGACCTGGGTCGTGTGCTGTGGGGACTTCGCTTCACCCGAGTTTCACTGAAGTGCTCTGACACTAGGACGTGTGGCTGCCTTTGGTTGGTGGGAACCAGACTTCCCCAGGGTCAGTGTCCCCAGTGTTCCGTGTGATCTCGTGTGCACACTTAGAATCAGGGGCCCTGTCTGCACCACACTGTTGGTATGTGCCGAAAATGAGATCCTTAGCATGTGCCAGGAGTCAGAGTTTCCCTGTGTCTGCACCAAGAATCGAGTGTCAGAGTCTCTGTTGCCTTGTGCGGTTTCTCGTTGAGAATCAGGGTCCCTGTATGTGCATGCACCAACAATTGGGGTCGCTGGCTCTTAGTGTGAATGCGCTGTGAGTCAGGGATCCCAGGCAGCTGTGTCCGGCATGCCAAATTTCCTGTAGTGGAGCTGCGCCCTGTGTGTGCTCTCTCTATGGAGCCAAACAGGCTAGGGCGCACACTCTCAAATTCCTGAATGTGAGCTGCCTCTGAGCACTCTCCCAGATTCCCCGAAGGGGTTGGGGGAGTCCGTCCTGCGCGCCAAATTCCCTAAAGGGAAGCCCCTCTGTGCACGCTCTAAGATTCCCCGAAGGGGGAGCTGTGACCCGCAAGCCAAATACCCCCAAATTCCCAGAAAGGGAGCCCTCTGTGCGCACTGACAGATTTCCCTGATGGGGAGCTGCTTTTGTCCCGTGCGCCAAATTCCCTAAGGGGGAGCGTGTCCCTGAGCAAAGCTCTGCAGCTTGGGCGAGGGGCAGGTCTATCAGTTACTTTGGAGCTATCACGAGGCTGAGGGCGCTCTGCAGCTTGGGGGATTGGCTGGTCTATCAGTTACTATGGCGCTATCCATGCACCTGTGGGGAGGGGGATAGGCTCTTTGGCTCACGAAAATCTGCCGGGAATTCTGGATTCTTGTTGTTTGTTGGTCTGAAGCTGTGATAGCAGTTCTCTGTCCCCAGTGGATGCAGGGTGCTGGTTTGTGTCAGAAGCCAGGATCCGAGTCTCAGGCAGCTCAGTTTCTCAAGATGGCGTGGTCTCCGCATCTGCACCAGCCGCTGAGAAGTGTCTGCTTTGTGCTCGGGGCTCCGCCGTCTAGGACTGCCCGGTTAGGCAGCCCCTTGGAAGACCTGCAGAATCTAACTGTACCTAGCTCATACACACACACACACCACACACGTCTACACTCTCCTCTATGGGTTCCTCACTCACACTCTCTTTCTCCCTACCTTCCTGCCGGTCGCCATCTTTTCTCCAAACTATAATGTAGTCTTGATGGCTTTTAAATTTTAATTTTTAGCACTATAATATTACTGTTTTAGATTCATTACATGGTGCGAATTTTTATCATGAGATGAACTACCAATAAAAATTTTAGTTAACACTTTAAGAACACCTTTTTGTCCAATACAATTAATTTTTCTAGAATATTCGCTTGTTTCAACTAGCCAATTTAAATTTGCCTGAAAACTTGACTACTATTTTACTGTCAAATTTATTACTCTGACAACAATCTTATTTTACCCTGTAAATATTAGTGGAAGCGATTATTTGCCTTCATGAGTAGGTCCTGAGCATTCCTTGTGGTAGGCTGGATTTAGATATCATAAACCCACTTCCCCACACCATGGGTACAAGACAACTCAAACAATTCTCATTGGAGTGAGAGGGCATCTGCTGTCGACCAAGTCTCTGTAGGTCACCTGAGTCCTCATCTGCGCAGGGCATGGGAAGCATGGAGCAGCCTTGGGGGCAGGAGACCTTCCTCAGAAGGGGCTAGGGTTCAGGCCCCTGCAATGCTGCGGGGGTGAGGGTCTGTGTCTCACCTCTGTTGATCCCCAAATTCTCTCCTGATGGCCCCTCTGCCACTGTGCCTGCCTTATGTTGTTCCTCACTTGAGGAATCTTACCCATCTCTGGCTAACCAGCCATCCTCCGGGGCCAAGCAGGGTGATGTGAGATTCAGTTTTGTCTCCTTGGTAATTTATGCCCCCATGGCCTCCATGCCCAGCACCTGCCTTGGGATCCCTTCGGCTGCTGGTGGGGACCCAGCACTGATCACATATCTTGTGGAACCCGGGTTTCTTCTCCAGGGAGGGCTCAGTTCCCCCCACTGGGTGAGAGACAGATCCATGGCACCAGTCATCACGAGACTTCAACCTCAACATGGACAGAGAGCTCTTGCAACAGCTGTGAGCAATTGAATTGTGAGGAGAGGGTCTCTCTTGGCCTAAAGGGTAAGAGGGACCAATGTAGAATGCTCAGGTGCCTTCCCAGGAGGCCCTCTACACAATGAAAAGGATTAAATCCTTACATGTCCTTTTTAAATTGCTGCCATTCAAAGAATTAGTTTGTAATTTTGCTTGGGATAATTATACATTATGCTGTTGTAATTCTAAAATATTAAGAGATGTGTTAAGTTTGTCTCCAAGCACCAAACAGATGATTTTTTTTATCCCCCAGGGTGCGAGGAACTATTATAAGTACTGGGGATGATCTAAACCTGGGAAAAATTTTAATAATAGTGTAGACTAATATCATGTAAGGATATTCTTTGTTCTAGTCCATGGCAATTCCCTTTCAAACTGGCTGTCCATTTCTTTTTATATAGATAAGGTCTTAGTTACATTTTCTGCACCTCTACCAGGGGCAAGTAGTGATAGTAGTGACACCCTTTCTTTGGTGTCCACACAAGCCAGAAACCTCTCTTTAATTGTACACACAAAGGGGCATTGTTTTGACTTTGTGTCATACAAAAGGGAAGATGGGTGGAGACCCCTGTGTATTTATACTTTCTTGCCCCACCCATGGACCTCCTGGATGACCAAGGTGTTTGGTATTATTGGTAACTACATTAGTCAGGGGATCAGCTCACATAAGGGGTGTTACCCATGAAGGGTCAGGAGCATAAGTCCAAAATACTTACCCTCTTGTCCCAGGTAAAATTACCGTACTTCGGATGATTGCTAGTGTGGCTAGAAAGGAGTTCTCAGGCATTCTTGGGTTTCTGGTTACCTCACAATTTCTTCCCTGAGGTTTGACGTTCTGATTGATGTTTCTCTGTTTCTGGATCTATTTTTTCCCCCATCAGTTTATGTTGTTCATTATATTCCACAAATGAGTGAGATTATGTGATATTTATCTTAGGATGATGCTGGCTTCATAGAAGGAGCTTGGAAGTGTTCCTTCTTCTTGAATTTTCTGGAATATTTTGAGGAGGATACGTTTTAGCTCTTCCTTGAATGTTTTATAAAATTCCCCTGTGAAGCCTTCAGGCCCCGGGCTTTTGTTTGCTGGAAGCTTTTTGATGACTGCTTCAATTTCTTCCATAGTTATCAGCCTATTGAGGTTTTTAGTCTCTTCTTGAGTAAGTTTTGTAAGGTTGTGTTTTTCTAGGAATGTGTCCATTTCCTCTAGGTTGTCTAGTTTGTTGGAGTAGAGTTGTTCATAGTATTTTTTGACAATCCTTTGTATTTCTCTGGGGTCTGTTGTTATTTCACCTCTTTCATTTCTGATTTTGTTTATTTGGGTCCTCTCTCTTTGCTTCTTGGTGAGCCTGGCTAGAGGTTCATCAATCTTTTTTATCCTTTTGAAGAACCTGCTCTTGGTTTTGTTGATCTTGTGTATTGTTTTTTTAGTCTCTATGTCATTTTTTCTGCTCTGATCTTTATTATTTCCTTTCTTCTGCTCACTGTGGGATTTTCTTGTTGCTCCCTTTCTTATTCTTTGAGATGTTGAGTTAGATGATCTATTACCATTTTTTCTTGTTTTTTGAGGTAAGCTTGTAGAGCTATGCATTTCCCTCTCAGGAGTGCTTTCATTGTGTCCCATAGGATTTGCAATGTTGTGTTTTTATTGTCATTAGTCTCCAGGATGTTTTTAATTTCTTCTTTGATCTCATTGATAACCCAATCATTGTTTAGTAGCATGCTATTCAGTTTCCAAGTGTTTGAATTTTTTGGAATGTTTTTATTGTAGTTTATTTCTAATATTATGACATTGTGGTCTGAGAAAGTGCTTGATATGATTTCAATCTTTTTGAATTCGCGGAGACTTTGCTTGTTACCCAATATGTGGTCTATTTTTGAGAATGTCCCATGTGCACTTGAGAAGAACATATATTCCATGGATTTTGGGGTGAAATACTCTGAAGATGTCAATTAGGTCCATCTGATCTAGTGTGTCATTTAGAATTGTTGTTTCTTTGCTGATTTTTTGTCCAGAGGATTTATCCATTGATGTCAGTGGTGTATTAAAGTCTCCTAGTATCATTGTATTGATGTCGATCTCTCCCTTGATATCTTCCAGGAGATTTTTTATGTATTTGGGCGCTCCTGCGTTGGGTGCATATACGTTTACCAGAGTTATATCTTTTTGCTGGATTGCTCCCTTTAGTATTATGTAGTGGCCTTCTTTATCTCTTATTATGGCCTTTACTTTGAGGTCTATTTTATCTGATATAAGTATCACAACCCCAGCTTTTTTCTCATTTCCATTTGCCTGAAAAATGTTTTTCCAACCCTTCACTCTCAGTCTGTGTGAATCTTTTGCTCTAAGGTGGGTCTCTTGTAGACAGCAAATATATGGGTCATGTTTTCTTATCCATTCAGCTACCCTATGTCTTTTGATTGGTGCATTAAATCCATTTACGTTTACTGTTATTATTGATAAGAATCTGTTTATTGACATATTTTTCCTTAGTGTTTGTGTTTCTTCTTGCCTTTCTCTTTCTTCCTTTTACAGCAGTCCCTTTAGCATTTCTTGCATTGCTGGCTTGGTAGTGATGAACTCTCTTAGCCCTTTTTTGTCTTTGAAGTTTCTGATTCCATCTTCAATTTTGAATGATAGCCTTGCTGGGTATAGTATTCTTGGATTCAGTCCCTTGTTTTGCATCACTTGTATATTTCATTCCTTTCCCTTCTGGCCTGGTGTGTTTCTGTTGAGAAATCAGTTGATATTCTGATAGGAGATCTCTTGTAGGTAACTTTCTGTTTCTCTCTGGCAGCCTTTAGGATTCTTGCTTTGTCGTTGGTGTTTGTCAATTTAATTATGATGTGTCTTGGTATCGGTCTTTTTGGGTTCAACTTGTTTGGGACTCTGTGTACCTCTTGGACTTGGATAGTTTTTTTCTTGCCAATATCAGGGAAGTTTTCTGTCATTATTTCTTCTAACAGGTTTCTATTCCTTGCTTCTCTTCCTCACCTTCTTTTATCACTATTATTCGAAGGTTGTTTCGTTTTGTGTTGTTCCGAAGATCCCTTAGGCTCTCCTCTTGCTTTTTAAGTCTTCTTTCCAGTTGCTGCTGTGTTTTTCCTACCTTGTCTTCTAATTCACTGATGTGGTCCTCAGCCTCTTCTAGTCTACTCTTTAAGCCTTCCATTGTGTTCTTTATTGCAGCTATGTCGTTCTTCATCTCCTCTTGGTTTCTTTTCATGTTGGTGACATTTTCATTCAGCTCCTTATAGTTCTCATTGAGTTGTGTGTATTTGTCATCCATCCGTTTAAACATCCTTATAATAAATACTCTGAATTCTTTCTCTATTAAGCTGCTAGCCTCAAGTTCATTTAACTCCCTTTCTGGTGATTCTTCTTTTTCCTTCCTTTGGGAATTTCCTTTTTTTCTCCCCATGTTTTCCTGTAATGTTTTAATTGTAGATCCGCTTGCTTTGCTACCCAGGTTCTTTTGGGGATGGTGCTACTGGTATAATCTCTCAGTTCTCCTGGGCTTGGTAATCTAGTGTAGCTCCCTGCTTGAGGTATTTGGGTTCTCTTGATGCAGGCCTGCAAGCTTGAGAGGCACAACTGTGGTGTCTAGAAGTCAGCAGCTATAGAGTGGAGTGTCCCAATTTTTGCTGTCTTGCACCCTTAGTTGAAATCGCACGTGTCCAGTGGGGACTCACAGTGGCACCCAAGAACCGTCTGTTGGGAGAGCTCCCAGTGGCTCCCACTAGCATCCTGTGTGTAGATGGGCTCAGGGTGCCTGCCTGTTGTAAATTCGCTTCTGTGGAGGTGTGTTTGCAGGTGCAGAGCTCTGATGCACTCTGAGGGGCCCTGGCACTGAAGTTAAACAGCTAGGGTGTATGTGGGAAGTTATTCAGGATAAAGGAGTTCAGAGTTTCTGCTGTGGGACTGCGCATCCTTGGCTGTACAGAATCACACCCAGCAGGGGCTCAAAGCAACTCCCCAGAGGACCCTGTGGATATATGGTCTCAGGGCGCCTTCCCTTGCTGTGGCCGTGAGTTTGCCGCCCTTGTGTATGTGCCAACTGGTAGCGTGCCCTCCTGCGCAAATCTCTGACACACTCTGAGGGACCCTGGCACTGAAGTTGCACCGCAGGGGTGTCCGAGGGCAGATATTTAGGAAGAGGCACTTCAGAGATTCTACTGCAGGGTCGCGCACCCTTGACTGTGCAGAATCACCCTCTCGGGGGCTCTCAGTGGTTCCCAAACACTGCCTGGGTAGTGGAGTGCCTGGGTGCCAATGGCCTGGGGACTTGGCGAATCCTGAGTTCCGGCGCTGGGGAGGGGGAGGTTGTACTTACTGCTTTCAGCAGCACACTTTTGGAGGTGATGGTCTCAGGGTTCGCGCGTCTACAGCTGGGGTGGCAGGTCTTCTACCAGAGTGGCTGTAGTGTCCAGGTTTGCTTCCGAGACCAGACTGGGTGGTGGTGAGGTTAGGATTCTAGTCTCTAGCAGTTCAGTTCTTAAAGATGGAGGGGTCTCTGTGCCGTTGGTGTCCTCCCAGGAGTGTTTGCAGTGTCCGCGGGGTTTTGCCAACCAAGACTGCCTGGATTGGAAGTCCCCTGGAAGAAATGCAGGGTCTCACTGTCCCTATTTCACTCACACACACACACCCACACACGTCCACACACACCTCTATCACTCCTTCACTGGATCACACACTCTCCCTCCCTACCTTCCTGCTGGTCGCCATCTTCTCCTGCCTCACTTTGGACTTTTCTTGTTTTTGTCTTTCTGATTCTTTAAAGTTGTATGGTTAGGTAGTTTAATAGAAGTTTTTCTTTCTTTTTTTTTTTTTATGTAGGCATGTGGTGCTGTGAACTTCCTTCTCAGGACTGCTTTCACTGTGTCCCAAAGATTTTGGGTTGTTGTGTGTTCATTTTTTTTGTTTGTTTCTAGGAAGTGTTTTCATTTCTTTCTTGATATCTTTGGTAACTCATTTATTGTTTAATAACATGCTATTTAGCCTCCAGGTGTTTGAAAGTTTCTGAGTGTTTTTATTGTTGTTAATTTCTAATTTCATGCCATTGTGTTCTGAAAAGACACCTGATATGATTTCAATCTTCTTGTACTTGTATAGACTTAGTTTGTGTCTTAACATGTGATTTATCTTTTAAAATTGCCCATATGCACTTGAGAGGTATGTATATTCTGTAGCTTTGGGGTGAAATGTTCTGTAATTATTAATTAATTCCATCTGATGAATGTGTTGTTTAGGATCACTGTTTCATTGTTGATTTTTTTTTGTCTAGACAATCTATCCAGTGATTTCAGGCCCCTACTATGGTTATATTGCTTTCCATATCTCCCTTAAAATCCTCCAGAAGATTTTTTTGTTTTTTAAAAATATATATTTTGATGCACCTGTATTGAGTGCATATATGTTAACCAGAGTTATATCCTCTTGTTGTATTGATACCTTTAGTATTATAAAGTAGCCTTCATTGTCTCTTGTTATGTCCTTTACTTTGAAGGCTATATTGTTAGACATGAATATTGCTAACCCAGCTTTTTTTTTTTTTTACATTTCCATTTGCCTGGATAATTTTTTCCATCTTTTAATTTTCATTCTGAGATGAGTTTCTTGTAGACAGCATATACATGGGGTAATGTTTTCTTATCAATTCAGTTACCCAATGTCTTTTGATTAGAGCACTTAAGGTTATTATTGATAGGTACTTATTTGTTGACATTCTTAGTCTTTATAGCCTATGTTCTTTTCTTTCTATTTGTTCTTCTCCTTCCAGTCCCTTTAGCATTTCTGGCAGTGCTGGTTTGGTGTGAATAAATGATTTTACCCTTTATTTGTCTGTGAGGCTCTTTATTTGACCTTTGATTTTGAATGATAACCTTGCTGGATAGAGAAGTCTTGGGTTTAGTCTCTTGGTTTTCATTACTTTGTAAAATCCTTTTGGCCTGAATTGCTTCTATTGAGAAATGAGATTACAGCCTAATGGCAGCTCCATTGTAGGTAACTTTCGGTCTCTCCATTGTAGCCTTTAAGTTCCTTTCTTTGTTTTTAATGTTTGCCACATTAATTATTATGTACCTAGGTGTGGGTCTTTTGGGTTTTATCTTGACTGGGACTCTGTGTTTCCTGAACTTGTGTAACTTTTTCCATCACCAGGTTAGGGAAAATTTCTGCCATTATTTCCTCAAACAGGTTTTCTATTCCTTGTTTGTATTCTTCTCCTTCTAGTACACTTATAATGGTGTCCCAAAGCTCCCTTAAACGTTTCTACTGCTTTTTATTTTTTTCCATTTGCTACTCTGAGTGGTTTTTTTTGTGGTTGTTGTTTTGTTTTAATTCTTTATTGTTTAAAGTATTATATATAGTATTACATATGTCTCCTTTCCCCCCCCCCATTGACTCTCCCCTGCAACCCCTAGCTCCCCACACATACCCTCTTCCCCCCCTAGTGTCTGTGTCCATTGGTTATGCTTATATGCATGCATACAAGTCCTTTGGTTGACCTCTTACAACCCCCAACCCCTGACTTCCCATTGAAGTTCGATGGTCTGTTGGATGCTTCTCTGTCTCTGGATCTATTTATGTTCATCTGTTTATGTTTATTATATTTCATAAATGAGTGAGATCATGTGATATTTATCTTTCTCCTAATGGCATATTTTGCTTAACACAATGCTCTTCATGTCCACCCATGCTGTTGCGAATAGTAAGAGTTCTTCCTTTTTTAACAGAAGTGTAATATTCTTTTTTTTTTCATTTTCTCTCTTGTTTAAAAATTTTATTGTTTAAAGTATTACATATGTCTCCTTTTTCCCTGATTGACTCCCCTTGCCACTCCCACCCCTGAGGGCAGGCCCCACCATCCCAGTGTCTGTGTCAATTTTATATGCTAATATGCATGAGGAGTACAAATCCTTTGGTGGATCTCAATCTCTCCCCAAACTTTGCCTGCCCCTTGTCTCAGGATCTATTTTTCTTCATCAGTTTATGTTGATCATTATATCCCCCATATGAGTGAGATCATGTGATATTTATCTTTCTCCAACTGGCTTATTTCGCTTAGTATAATGCTCTCCAGTTCCATCCATGCTGTTGCAAATGGTAAAATTCCTTCTTTTTTATAGCAGTGTAGTATTTCATTGTGTAGGTGTACCACAGTTTTTTAATCCAATCATCTACTGATAGGCACTCAGGCTGTTTCCAAATCTTAGCTATTATAAATTGTGCTGCTATGAACATAGGGGTGCATATATCCTTTCTAATTGGTGATTCTGGTTTCTTGGGATATAGACCTAAAAGTGGGATTACCGGGTCAAATGGGAGTTCCATTATTAATCTTTTGAGGAAACTCCATACGTTTTCAACAGTGGCTATACCAGTCTGCATTCCCACCAGCGGTGCATGAGGGTTCCTTTTTCTCCACATTCTCGCCAGAACATGTCATTTGTTGATTCATTGGTGATAGCCATTCTGACAGGTGTGAGATGGTACCTTATTGTTGTTTTGATTTACATCTCTGGATGATTAGTGACTTTGAGCATGTTTTCGTATATCTCTTGGCCTTCTTTATGTCCTCTTTTGAAAAGTGTCTATTTAGGTCCTTTGCTCATTTTTAATGGGATTATTTATCTTCCTTTTGTTAAGTTGTATGAGTTCTCTGTAAATTTTGGAGATTAAACTCTTATCTGAAATATCATTGGCAAACATGTTCCCCATGCAGTGGGTTTACTTGTTGTTTTGTTCAGAAACATCTATTCTTCTGGAGAAAAAAAAATTAGAAAGCAGGAGGAGAGTTCAAGGGAGCATTCGGACAACATGAAATAAAGTAACATATGTATAATAGGGGTGCCAGAAGGACAAGAAGAGAAGAAAATATTAGAAAACCTATTTGAAGAAATAATGACAGAAATATTACCTGATTTGGGGAAGAAAAAGTCACACAAGCACAGAGAGTCCCAAAAGAGATGAACTCAAAAAGACCCACACCAAGACATGTCATAATTACAATGGCAAACGTTAACAAAAAAAAAGAGAGAATCTTAAAGGCTGTTAGAGACAGAGAATTACGTAAAAAGGATCTCCCATTAAATGATCAAATGATTTCTCAACAGAAACACATCAGGCCAGAAGGGAATGGAATGAAGTTTACAAAGTGATGCAAAGCAAGGGACTAAATCCAAGAATACTCTATCCAGCAAGGTTATCATTCAAAATTAAAGGGGAAATCAGGAGCTTTGCATACAAAAAAAGGCTAAGAGGGTTTATCACTACAAAGCCAGCAATGCAATAAATGCTAAATGGACTGTTGTAAAAAGAAGAAATAGAATGGGAGGAAGGAACACAGGCATGAAGAATAGAAATGGGGACAAACAAGTATCTATCAGTAATAACCTTAAATGTAAATGGACTAAATGCTCCAGTCAAAAGACGTAGAGTGGCTGAATGGATAAGAAAACATGACCCATATATATGCTGGCTACAAGAGATGCACCTCAGAACAAGGGACTCACCTAGACTGAAGGTGAAGGGATGGAAAAATATTTTTTCAGGCAAATGAAAATGAAAACAACAACAACAACAAAAAACTGGGGTAGCAATACTTATATCAGAAAAAGGAGACCTCAAAGGGTAGGCCATAACAAGAGATAAGGAAGGCCACTTCATAATACTAAAGGGAACAATACAAAAAGACTATATAACTGGCAAATATATATGCACCCAATGCAGGAGCACCCAAATACATTTAAAAAGTTCTGAAACATATCAAAGGAGAAATTGATAGCAATACAAAAATAATAGGGGAATTTAATACCCCATTGACATCACTGCATAAATCCTCTAGACCAAAAAAAAAAAAAAAATCAGCAAAGAAATAGCAATCCTAAATGATTCACTTGATCAGATGGATTTAACATCTTCAGAATATTTCACCCCAAAGCTACATAATATACATTCTTCTCAAGTGCACATGGGACATATTCAAAGATAGGTCACATATTGGGACACAGGCATAGTCTCTTCAAATTCAAGGAGACTGAAATCATATCAAGCATCTTCTCAGATCACAATGGCATAATATTACAAATAAACTACAATAAAAACAATAAAAAATTTCACTTTGGAGTGTAATAGCATGTTATTAAACAACTAGAGGCCCAGTGTACATAATTTGTGCACAGGTAGTGGCTGCTGGCTGCCAGCCAGGGCCTCCATTCCCCAACTGCCGGCTGCTGGCTGGGGCCTCCCTTCGTTCTGCGCTGCCCTGTGGTGGTCAGTGCACGTCATAGCAAGCAATCGAACTCCGGGTCGGTGGAACGCCAAAGGGGACACTTTGCATATTGGGCTTTTATATATATATAGACTAGAGGCACAATGCACAAAATTCTTGCAAGAGTAGGCCTTCCTTCCCCTGGCTACCGGCACCAGCTTCCCTCTGGCACACTGGACCTGGACTTCCCTCATCCGCTAGTAGGCACCCAGTACCCTGGCTTCCCTGGCAGCCATGGCTGCTTGCCTTGGCCTGAGGCAACCACGGTGGCTGTCTCGGCCCTCACAGCCCCATCTTCATCCAGAAGGTTGTCTGGAAGGAAGTCAGAAGGATGTCTTGTCTAATTAGCATATTACAATTTTATTATAGACTAGAGGCCCGGTGCATGAAATTTGTGCACGGAGGGGGGTTGTCCCTCAGCCCAGCCTGTACCCTCTCCAATATGGGACCCCTTGAGGGATGTCCAACTGCCCGTTTAGGCCTGATCCCACTCACAATCCAGGACTGCTGGCTCCCAACTGCTTGCCTGCCTGCCTTCCTGATTGGCCCTAACCGCTTCTGCCTGCCAGCCTGATCACCCCCTAACCACTCTTCTGCCAGCCTGTTTGCCCCCAACTTCCCTCCTCTGCCAGCCTGGTCACCCCTAACTGCCCTCTCCTGCAGGGTTGATCACCTCCAACTGCCCTCCCTTGCAGGCCTGGTCCTTCTCAACTGCCCTCCCTTGCAGGCCGGGTGCCTCCCAACTGCCCTCTCCTGCTGGCCATCTTGTGGTGGTCATCTTGTGTCCACATGGGGACAGGATTTTTGACCACATGGGGGCAGCTATATTGTGTGTTGCAGTGATGATCAATCTGCATATTACTCTTTTATTAGATAGGATAGAGGCCTGGTACAGGGGTGGGGGCCAGCTGGTTTGCCCTGAAGGGCATCCCAGATCAGGTTGGGGTTCCCTTGGGGTGTGGGGCAGCCTGAGCGAGGGGCCTGTGGTGGTTTGCAGGCCGGCCACACCCCCTGGCAACCCAAGCGGAGGCCCTGGTATCTGGAATTTATTTTCCTTCTACAATTGAAAGTTTGTAGCCTGGAGTGGAGCCAAGCCTGGGGTTCCCTCCGAGGCCGGCAGCCATTTCTGTTGGGGTTATAATTGAAACTTTGTTGCCTTAAGTGGGTGGGCCTGGCCAGGGTGTGCAGAAAGCTTTGCTTCTCCTGTTGCCGACGGCAAACCTGGCCTGCTCTCTCAAGCTCCATTCTGCCACCATTTGTTTGAATTTGTTTACCTTCTATAATTGAAACTTTGTAGCTTGAGTGGAGGCTTAGGCCTGGCAAGGGCAGGCAGAAAACTTGGCTTCCTCTGTTACCTAGGAAACCTTGCTCTCTGTGGCTGTAGCCATCTTGGTTTGGATTAATTTGCATACTCGCTCTGATTGGATGGTGGGCGTGGCTTGTGGGTGTGTCGGATGTTGGGACCAGGCCTGCAAGGGAGGGCAGTTGGAGGTGATCAACCCTGCAGGAGAGGGCAGTTAGGGGTGACCAGGCCGGCAGAGGAGGGAAGTTGGGGGCAAACAGGCTGGCAGCAGAGTGGTTAGGGGGTGATCAGGCAGAAGTGGTTAGGGGCAATCAGGAAGGCAGGCAGGCAAGCATTTGGGAGCCAGCAGTCCTGGATTGTGAGAGGGATGTCCGGTGGGATCGGGCCTAAACGGGCAGTCGGACATCCCTCAAGGGGTCCCATATTGGAGAGGGTACAGGCTGGGCTGAGGGACAACCCCCCTCTGTGCACGAATTTCGTGCACTGGGCCTCTAGTTTAAAATAAAACAGGAAGAATAGAAAGGCAAAAAAAAAAAAAGGAAAAAAGGGCAATAGAGGTAAAAGCAGATAGATCCAAAATAAGAAAAGGATAAAAGATTAAATAGCAGGGGAAAAGGAAAAGAGAGTAGGAGAAAAAGGGAAAAGAACAGAAAAGGTCTGAAAAGTGAAGAGGAAAATGAATGAAACAATATAGACTAGCATAATAAGAAATCAATAAAGCAGATAGATAAAGAAGATAAATTAAAAAAGGAAAACCATAAAGGAAAGAAAGCAATTTTTAAAAGGTAAAGAAAAAAGAGAAGAAAAAAATGGGGAAAAGTGAAGTGGAGTTTCTTTCAGGCTACTTTAGTGCCCCATGGGAGCTCACTTTGGATCCTACTCATCTGATAACTGGTTGACTATTCTGTTTGCCAATTCTGGGCTTTCCGTGGGATATTTCAGTGCTAACCTCTGCAGACACTGTCCTCATTTGGTTTTTAGCAACCTTCTTGAAGTTCCAAGTGATTTATAATTTGTATCTGTCTCTACAGGACTTGGCTGTAAGCAAGAGTGGCCAATATGCTCTCTGGAGAAAGTTTGTTAAGAGTATGAGGCCCAGGGCTGTGTCAGAAAACTTTCCCTGGTTCTCCTGGCTCCACCTCTGCCTGCCTTTGCCTGCTAACCAGCTGTCAATCTTAATCTTAATCACTCAAAAGTCTGTTTCTGAAAGGGCTTTGGACAGGGGAGGTGCTGTTCAAATTTCAGGGAATGTGGTGGATGTGCTTCCCTATCCCAGAGCTATTCCTCTGCAAATGGCCTACAATATTCATCTGCTATTAGCTGGGCAGAGATCCTTATATGCAATCCAGTGGGATTGGCTGGAAACCTGGAGTTTCTATCAGCTCTCCCATTTGGGGAAGTACCAGTTCCCAGTATAGTGGGGCGGAATGCCCCTACCCCAATCTAGTCACTGACACTAGTCAGTGACAATGTTCAAACACATAGGTCTGGACTCTACTTTTGTTTCCTCTGACAGGTTCAAAATGTAGAGTGTCAGGCAGGGCTCCTGAGGGTGGGCAGAGCTGTATCACCTAGGGCAGGTTTTCTTTTCTTTACCTGCCTTGTGGCTACTTGGAGCATCTAGCTCCTCTCAGGAAACATGGCCATTTTGGTTTGGGTGTATATGAAAAACCAAATGCAGGACTCCTGGCTACTGCTTTTCCACATCTCCCCACAATGCTTCCCATCCCAGCCTCTCCTTAAGCGCCTCAAGTCCAAGGTTTTCTGACCCAAAGCCTCCTGTGCTCTGAGTTTAGAATAAAAACAAGTAAACAAAAAAATGAAACTATGGCTTTCTCTCCTACCAGCTCCAGGCTCTGCTTCAGCCAGCAGCCCTGCCACCTTTCATGGCTAGATATTACATGGGCCTCAGTACTTTGCTCTGGTGTTCCAGGCTGTGGAGCCCAGCCTAGACTCTAGACATCTATCTTCTGAAGGAACAGTCCCACCCATAGCCAAGTGCTCCCTCATCTGTAGGCCTCCGGGCCTGCCACCCCCGGGAGCTGGGTCAGCTACTCTCATGACCTTGCCATTCTGCAGTCTCCAGGTGTTTTGTGTTCTTTCTTGATATAACTTTCCTCCTAAGCTGGACTTAGTTGGTAATTCCAAGAGGATGTTATCTAATTTCATTTTATTTCTGGTCCTGAGATGAGGTGCACAACAAGCCTGTCTATCTGGCCACCATTTCCTCCCCTCCACCCTCATTCTTCCTTCCTTACTGGGACAAGGAAGGAAGATAATGGAATATGAGCATCTGTCTTGCCGGAAACCGAACATTGAGACTTTGGAACTTAAATGTGAAAAGGGAATCCGAATGCTTTGGTCAACCTTAAGGAATGCTTTGGTCAACCTTAATAGCTCTGAATGGTCAGAGCCATTCACTCATAGTTTAGTTGAGACATTGGTAGTTAAAGAATCTCTCACCTGTTAATCATATGTAAATTTTTGCTGATTGTCTTTTGGGTGTATCTCAGAACCCCAATAAAAGGGATGGCAAAGGCCAGACCAGTGAGCAGTCCTCCCACTAGAGGTGGACTCCCGCCTGGCCCCCATTTTCCCAAATTGATTCTTTTCTAGCTTCTCTTCATTTTGATTGCGGCCTTCTCCAGAAACCGGACCTGAACGGGAACCCTGAAACACGAGGGACGTGACAAGGGATTCCCACATCTGGCGCCCACGCGGAGCTTCTGGAGGAGATGATATTTTTTGCCTAGAGCAAAGGAGGAAAAATACACCGAGAAAAGGTGTGGAAATTCACCAGAAAAAGGTGAGGGAAATTCACCGCACTCAAAAGCCCACGGCCAGCTGCAGAGTCGCGAACTGTAAGTAGGGTGGGAATGTCTTTTTTAACCAGGCTAATGGGGAAGAATTAGGTTATAAATATAAAGTAAACTTTTCTATAGAATTTTGGTTTGCATGCTTAAAGAATGTGGTTTCTTGTTCAAATTAAAATCTTAATTTGTATTTGGAATCTAAAATCTGTAATAAGAAATGAAACTCCACTGCTGAAGCTGTCTCCAGTGCGGAGAAATTAAAAAGTGGCAGGAGAGGGCAAGGCTATGTGCTCTCCCGCAATGAGATTACTCAATGCTTTGTTTAAAAATTATAAAAGAACTCAAAGAGAAGTTCAAATCTTGGCCAAATTGGGTGTTAGTTATTATTTTGGAAAGCAAAAAAGAAAGAAAAAATTTAAGATCTGTCTGTCTTTTAAGCATGAAAAGAAATTCGGCCAGATCTTTTGCTGAAACTTCCTCCAAAGTAAGTAGGATGTGGGGGAAGGGAGACACGTGGTGATCCAATATGGACGCCACTCCCCAAGAAAGCCACTTCTTCGCCTCATCTTCGCCATCTTTATTTTCCAGCTAATGACTTAAAGCTTTTTACAAATTCATAAATGTATCCGGGATTTCTGTGCACATGTAAGGGGAAAGGGCCAGTTTAAAAACGAGTGCGCATAGTTTTGAGCTGAACTTGACCTTTTGCTGTGTACAGAATAAAAACCCGAGACTCTTTTGTCCTTAAAAATGGCAGAGATGAAACGGGGAAAGAGATATAGGCGGCCTTCCCAAGGCCTTTTTGAAATTTCCCGCCCAGAGGCAGGTAACCACCAGGAAGTAGAAAGCAAGTTTACATGTGAATAGCTATGGGTTTGTTTCTTGACTTCCCCAGCAGGAAAAATTCTTTTAAAAATTTAGCAGCTGTGCCAGGCCTATTGGCTGGAAATTTAAAACTTTTAAGTTCAAATGATCTAAATGTATTGAAATTTAAAATAATGAAATGTTGATCTGAGTATGTCTAGTATGAAGTCTAGATGATCTAAGTTAATTTATTAATTGACTATGCTTTATATTTTATTTGAAATGTATCCTTAAAAATGTAAAAGTATTATTGATTTGAGAAGTGCTAAGTATTTAATTTTGCTACCTAAAATTTAAAGCTCTGGAAGTTTAAGGTCTCTTTCCTTGCAATGAAAAAGTTTTTAAAGCTACACCCTTTGTTAATGGCGGAAGCGGTAGACTACACCCTTCTCCCAGAAGAACAGGTAATCCAATTTCCGCCAGTAGCCATTTTTTAAGGACCTTAAGGTTCAGATTGAATTGGGAGAACTTACATAATTGTGGTAACTAAATGCCTAGAGTGTAGTAAAATGTGTTTTTGAGAAAATAAAATGTTTTCTCTTAATTAGGAATTCAAAATATGTTACTTCTTGGTCTGATTAAAAAAAGAGAATTCTGGCCGAAACCGGTTTGGCTCAGTGGATAGAGCGTCGGTCTGTGGACTGAAAGGTCCCAGGTTCGATTCCGGTCAAGGGCATGTACATTGGCTGCGGGCACATCCCTGGTAGGGGGTGTGCAGGAGGCAGCTGGTCGATGATTCTCTCTCATCGATGTTTCTAGCTCTCTATCTCTCTCCCTTCCTCTCTGTAAAAAATCAATAAAAAATAAATATATATATATTTAAAAAAAAAGAGAATTCTGTGATACAGTTTAAATTTAATTGATATTCTTTAAGATAATTTAAGTATATAATCTTTAAATCATATATATACAGATATATTATATGTTTGATCTTTCCAAGGTATTTCAAGGTTTTGAGAATAGCTTTTAAGACATTTCACAGGCCCTGAAATGTATTACAAAAGTCTGTTCTCTCTTAAAAGAAATATATTTTTTTAATTAAACCAATTGATACTTAAAATCGCATGGAAAGCTTTATCAAATAAAAATTAATTAATATATTTTACTCACATACATATATATTAAATGTTATGGAAGTTTTTGCCTGTAAGAAGGGTAAAAACAATATATTTCTTAAATATAGTCAAAATTTTCAACAGCAGTAGAATTTCTAGAAAGACAAGCCTCAAGCAGCCTGCATTTTTGAATCGGAAGGAGGTGGGACAGTGTTTATACTTTTGGATCAGAACAATAAAGTATCAAATAAATTTACTGAATAAGCTTCTTTGCTTTTTTGATTAAAGATACCTACTTAAGTTACTTTATAAATTAGACTTTTTAAAATACAATCAAAGTCTCATATAAATTAAGTTACATGAGAAGTCAATGTTTTTATAAGTAATTGAATCTTAACTTTATGTAGCCCCCTGCATTTTTAATTAAGCTAGAGGCGGGGCAACGTATTTGGCTTGTGAATTCAGACCTAAATTTGCTTTATTTTTTAAATGAAGATACCTACTTTAATTACTTAAAAAAATTTAGATTATTAAATTATAATCAAGGTTTTCAGCTAAATGAAAAGCCAATATTTTATAAATAATTCTAATAAAGACCAGAAACAGCTAGTGATTATATGCAATGTGATTTTTACTTTGTTTTGAAAGAACAGATTGAGCAGCCGCCCTGATGGCCACGTGGCTTACTGCTTGCCATCTTGAAATAACAAAGGCCAACCCTCCTCCTTTAAATAAGCCCATGTCTTTGTAAGCAATTTAAATAAGTTTTTTAAGGAAGTTACTGAAGGCTTCCCATGATCCCTCTGTATATGCAAATTAGCTAATGGGAATACTCTTAAAAATAAATTTCTTGCTTAATAAAAAGGAGAAATTTGAAAATTTTGAAATCTCTTTAACTGGTATTCCAGGATAAAATGAAGATTGTTATTAAAATATTAAATCTAATCCATGCCATTATTGAACGACAGCATCAGCGGCTAAAATCCCAACTTGAAAAACAAAAAGGGGGGATGATGGAGAAATCACCTTCGGGTAGGCTGCACCAAGCCTTAATTACTTTAAATTTTTTCACTTGTGATGATGAAGGCAGGACACCTATGGAACGACATTGGTGCCAGAATAAAACAAAAGAAAATGGTCTAGTTAAATGGAAGGATCCCGAATCTGGTTTATGGAAGGGACCTGATCCATTATTAACCTTTGGCAGAGGGTATGCTTGTATATTCCCAGAGAATTTTTCCAAACCCGTGTGGATTCCTGCTAGAAATATTAAACTGCAACAGGGATCCAAGAGAGAAGCTAAACAGACTAATGAGGACCTTGAGCCTGGAGTCACACCATGCAGCTGCAGACAATCAACTACCTCAGCCACAGAGAGCAGCGACTCCAAGCAGTCCACTGAAGATGAGGAGCAGGAGGACGACGAGCTGGACAACAAACAGCTCGGAGGTCTCCTGGGGCATGGTAAAGAACACGGTACGGACGCCTGAGAATGTCTTTCTTGCCACGCTAGCAGTATCAGCTGTACGGTAATATTACCTGGGACAAATGTGGAAGTGTTTTGGACTTAATGTTCCTGACCCTTCATGGGTAAGAGCCCTTACGAGGGCTGATCCCCTGACTAATGTAGTCACCAATAATACAAAACATCTTGGTCATCCAGGAGGAAAATGGGTGGGGCAAGGAAGTATAATTACACAGGTGTAGCCACCCAGCTTCCCTTTTGTATGACACAAAATCAAACCACTGCCCCTTTGTGTGTAAAATTAAAGAGAGGTGCAGAAAATGTAACTAAGACCTTTGTCTATACAAAAAGAAATTGACAGCCAGTTTGAAAAATTGAATTGCCATGCCTAGAGCAAAGTATCCTTACATGATATTTTTCTACAATGTCATTATAATTTTTGATATTTTACAACAGCATATTGTACAATTATCCCAAACAAACTTAAAAATCTAATTTTTTGAATGTTTGGCAGCAATTTAATAAGGACATGAAAGGATTTAATCCCTTCCACTGTGTGGAATGCCCCCTGGGAAGGCACTTGAGCATTCTATATTGGCCCTTCTTGACCTTTTGGCCAAGAGGGACCCTCTTCTCACAATCCAATTGCCCACAGCTGTTGCCTGAGTTTTCAGTTCATGCTGAGGCTGAAGCCTTGTGGTGGCTGGTACCATGGATCTGTCTCTCGCACAATGGCGTGAGCTGAGCCCTCCCTGGAGAAGAAACCTGGGTTCCCCAAGACATGTGATCAATGCTGGGGCCCCGCCAGCAGGCGAGGGGATCCCAAGGCAGGTGCTGGGCATGGAGGCCATAGGGGCATAGGCTACCAAGGAGACAAAACTGAACCTCACATCACCCTGCTTGGCCCCGGAGGATGGCTGGTTAGTCAATGACGGGTAAGATTCCTCAAGGGAGGAACAACCTAAGACAGGCACAGTCGCAGAGGGGCCATCAGGAGAGAACTTGGGGTCAACAGAGGTGGGGCACAGAACCTCACCCCCCCAACATTGCAGGGGCTTGAACACTCACCCCTTCTGAGGGAGGTCTCCTGCCCCATGGCTGCTTTGCGCTTCCCATGCCAGCTCAGATTGGGACCCAGGCAACATACAGAGTATTGGCCCAGCTCAGATCCAGGAAGAGACCCAGACAGATAAAAACAGAGACTTGGCCCAGCTTGGATTGGGACCCAGGCAACAGAGAGTTGGCCAATGGCAGCTGCCCTATGTCTAAATCTAGCCTAAATCCAGGAATTCTCAGGGCTTTCTCAAGGATGCAAAATCTTTTCCATTAATATTTACAGGGTAAACTAAGATTGTTGTTAAAGTGTTAAAATTTGACAGTAAAATAGTCAAGTTTTCAGATTAATTTAATTGGCTAAATTGAAATAAGTAAATATTCAAGAAAATTTAATTGTACAAAAAGCTGCTCCTAAAGTATCAACCAAAATTTCTATTGGTCGTTCATTTCATGGTAAAATTGCTTAACATGCAATGAACCTAAAGCAGTCATATTTTTGTCCAAAAATTTAAAGTTATCAAGATTGTATTTTAAAAATTTTCCAAAAGCCTCCTAAAAATTTAAATAAAAAAAGGGGGATGGTGGAAAAATACCATGTAAAAAAAAAATATCCTGTAAGTAAACTACATCTTGAAAAATTTTACTTTGAAAATTAATTTTCATACAGCAGAACACCCATGAAAAACATACATGGTGTCAAAATAAGCCAAAGGAAAATTGG